>NC_060149.1:190450290-190814456 GCF_021461385.2 Schistocerca piceifrons
CCAGTAACCCGGTGCCCATGACAGTCCTCCCAGTAACGCGGCGCCCTCTACAATCCTCCCAGTAATGCGGCACCCACGATAACCCTCCCAGCAACGCGGCACTCACGACTATCCTCCCAGTAAAGCGGCGCCCATGACAGTCCTCCCAGTAACGCGGCGCCCACGACATTCGTCCCAGTAACGCGGCGCCCATGACAGTCCTCCTAGTAACGCGGTGCCCATGACAATCCTCCCAGTAATGCGGCGCTCACGACAATCCTCCCTGTAATGCCGTGCCCACGACATTCCTCCCAGTAACGTGGCGCCCACAACAATCCTCCCAGTAACAAGGCGCCAGCGACAGTCCTCCCTGTAATGCATTTCGCACGACAGCCCTCCTAGTAAAGCAGCGCCCATGACAGTCCTCCCAGTAACCCGGTGCCCATGACAGTCCTCCCAGTAACGCGGCGCCCTCTACAATCCTCCCAGTAATGCGGCACCCACGATAACCCTCCCAGCAACGCGGCACTCACGACTATCCTCCCAGTAAAGCGGCGCCCATGACAGTCCTCCCAGTAACGCGGCGCCCACGACATTCGTCCCAGTAACGCGGCGCCCATGACAGTCCTCCTAGTAACGCGGTGCCCATGACAATCCTCCCAGTAATGCGGCGCTCACGACAATCCTCCCTGTAATGCCGTGCCCACGACATTCCTCCCAGTAACGTGGCGCCCACAACAATCCTCCCAGTAACAAGGCGCCAGCGACAGTCCTCCCTGTAATGCATTTCGCACGACAGCCCTCCTAGTAAAGCAGCGCCCATGACAGTCCTCCCAGTAACCCGGTGCCCATGACAGTCCTCCCAGTAACGCGGCGCCCTCTACAATCCTCCCAGTAATGCGGCACCCACGATAACCCTCCCAGCAACGCGGCACTCACGACTATCCTCCCAGTAAAGCGGCGCCCATGACAGTCCTCCCAGTAACGCGGCGCCCACGACATTCATCCCAGTAACGCGGCGCCCATGACAGTCCTCCTAGTAACGCGGTGCCCATGACAATCCTCCCAGTAATGCGGCGCTCACGACAATCCTCCCTGTAATGCCGTGCCCACGACATTCCTCCCAGTAACGTGGCGCCCACAACAATCCTCCCAGTAACAAGGCGCCAGCGACAGTCCTCCCTGTAATGCATTTCGCACGACAGCCCTCCTAGTAAAGCAGCGCCCATGACAGTCCTCCCAGTAACCCGGTGCCCATGACAGTCCTCCCAGTAACGTGGCGCCCTCTACAATCCTCCCAGTAATGCGGCACCCACGATAACCCTCCCAGCAACGCGGCACTCACGACTATCCTCCCAGTAAAGCGGCGCCCATGACAGTCCTCCCAGTAACGCGGCGCCCACGACATTCGTCCCAGTAACGCGGCGCCCATGACAGTCCTCCTAGTAACGCGGTGCCCATGACAATCCTCCCAGTAATGCGGCGCTCACGACAATCCTCCCTGTAATGCCGTGCCCACGACATTCCTCCCAGTAACGTGGCGCCCACAACAATCCTCCCAGTAACAAGGCGCCAGCGACAGTCCTCCCTGTAATGCATTTCGCACGACAGCCCTCCTAGTAAAGCAGCGCCCATGACAGTCCTCCCAGTAACCCGGTGCCCATGACAGTCCTCCCAGTAACGCGGCGCCCTCTACAATCCTCCCAGTAATGCGGCACCCACGATAACCCTCCCAGCAACGCGGCACTCACGACTATCCTCCCAGTAAAGCGGCGCCCATGACAGTCCTCCCAGTAACGCGGCGCCCACGACATTCGTCCCAGTAACGCGGCGCCCATGACAGTCCTCCTAGTAACGCGGTGCCCATGACAATCCTCCCAGTAATGCGGCGCTCACGACAATCCTCCCTGTAATGCCGTGCCCACGACATTCCTCCCAGTAACGTGGCGCCCACAACAATCCTCCCAGTAACAAGGCGCCAGCGACAGTCCTCCCTGTAATGCATTTCGCACGACAGCCCTCCTAGTAAAGCAGCGCCCATGACAGTGCTCCCAGTAACGCGGTGCCCATGACAATCCTCCCAGTAACGCGGCGCCCACGACTATCCTCCCAGCAACGCGGCACCCACGACAGTCCTCCCAGTAACGCGGCTCTCACGACGCCTCCATCTATTCGATGCTGCAGGTGTTGGAAGTACGCATCAAACCATTCCACATCTGCAGATCATTTAAAACACGATAATCACCATCCTACAAACATTGAACAAGCAATGAAAATAATTAGAATAAATAATAATGACAAATATCTGATACAAAATCACCAAACATATATGAGGACAGACTCCCTCCTACACTTAATAAAAGAAATGGTAAAATAAATATCATCCTTCTCGCACATGCAGCCACAAAGAAAATATCCCCTTCGTCTTCCGGTAAAACACACACCCAAACAAAATTAATAATAGTATATGGAAATGACGTGTGGCAAGGGCCTCCCGTCGGGTACACCGTTCTCCTGGCGCAAGTCTTTCGAGCTGACGCCTCTTCGGCGACTTGCGTGTCGATGGGGATGAAATGATGATGATAAGGACAACACAACACCCAGCTGGGAATTGAACCCGGGCCGTTAGGTATAACATTCCGTCGCGCTGACCACTCAGCTACCAGCGGCGGACTTAATAATAGTAGAAAACCTCATCAAAACAAATACTATTTCACACAAAAATTGACACATGCATAAACAAACATATCACAGGTATCTCAAAAGTTACACTCGAAAGTTGGCAATAACATTTGATATTTGGCAATAACATCCGCCAGTCGACAACAAAAAAGAAAACATTGCATCAAAACAAGTGTTCACTACCTAGTGGTGTAAAATGTGAAAAACAAAAACCACAAGTGGCAATTATAAAAAAATGAACAGCACCAAAAACGGAACAGAAACATCACATGTAGAAAATCGTCCACGCAACCTGTGAGTATAATTTCAAATATTAGTACGTCATTGAAAAAATGAACCACCAGAACTGTTTGTAACCTATACGTACAGTGTCGCAAAGTGTAGACTAATTTAGTAAAAATATGTACATATTCCAGGCCACTGATGATGCCTTGCAGAGAATTAAGGCGAAACACGTATGGCACGAAAATTGTGTTTCATTCATTTGTAGCTAGACGGTCCAAAAGTAAAAATTACCGACATACCGTGATATTACACGCAACTGAGGAAGACAGGACTACAAAAGTTGGAGATCAACGGGAAGGTTCCTATGCAGGCAGCGAAGTCGCTCGGTCCTTCCTAACAACCAACACGATTTTATGGAACACGAACAGACTTCCGCACCAACATCGTGGGCCGAGGACGTCGAGACTGGGCAGGACCCAGGTCTAGGGCCCGCTGAGCTCTGAACAACACCGGGAGGGCCGCGGTCGGCGAGCTGCCACGTCACTCGCGACGCCCGCTTCTCTCCACCATCACAATGGATAACACTGCCCAACCACCGCAGTGCCACGCTTACCGTCTGTCCACGATGAATATCAGCATGATTAGCTCTCCTGCCGAGATCCAACTTCTGAGAGGAACTATACGAGCCACAGCAGTCGATTTTGAGTTCCTGCAAGAAGTTGGAACGGCCGCACTCCCGAACTTCTATGGCTATGCAACGTATGTGACGCCTGGTTGTCCTACAGACATCAGCGTGACAGTATAGAAGCCACCGACGTCACGTATCTCCCCTCCGCACGAGGATTAGCGGTCATGGCACTTGACACCCGATTCATTAATGTTTATGCACTGTCAGGCACCAGCAAACGTCGTGACTGGGCCAGGTTCTACTCTGCCTACATTGCCCCCTTTTTCTAGGACGGTACGAACACAGCGTCTTCGGTGGCGATTTTAACTCCGTCCTTCACCCCCAAGGAACAAATCCCACACTACACGCCTTGTTCAGAACTGGGTATGGTGGTTCACGATCTTTGCTTGTGCGACACGTGGGAAAAGATACACGAGAACAGCTCTGGACACACCCATCTCATCAGTCATCCGGCGAGCCGACTGGATTTCATATGTGTCACAAGGTCTTACACAGGGATTGGTGGCCGCCGAACGATGGCCTCCTGCATTTCCAAAGCACAGCGGCTACATCCGCACGGTACATCTCCACCCTCAAAAAGTCTGGCATATCAACAGTCCTTGGAAGATGCATGTAACACACCTCCAGGACTCACGGTGCCGTCGGCAGGTCAATTCCGATATCAGTCGACTTTGGCGTGGTGGCTCCTTTGTGCGAAGCCGGCACTCAGCAAGACAATTATGCAGTTTGAAAGGACGCGGCTGCGTGGCACCGACGGACCCTGGACTTTTACTATGTGGCGCTCAAAGACCTCGACGCTCTACAACCATTGCCGGATAGACAACGAGAATGACGCCGAATCAAGGCTTACATATTATCGTTGATGAAGTGCTGCTTAAGAAGGCGCCATAGTCTGCTCGCGACAACATGGCCAAACAGTCGCAGAGGTCTCCACCGTGCACTACATTGTGGCAGAAATGCGCCGCCACCGACGACAGTTAGTCGCACACCTTGCAACGCAAAAAGGTCGCTCCTGTACGACACAAGTAACCACAGTGAAAGCCATGGGTGATCATTTGCGTCAACTTTATTAGGAAAGAGCCAAACACAACGAGGCCCCTGCAGAAGCGTTACAGCAGGTGACGTACTGTCGACAGAGCAACGGCGACGGCATTTGTGGAGGAAAATGTCTGAGGACGTGGGGGATACCTTGGACAAGGGTGTGGTCAATAAGTCTCCAGGGCCCGATGGGTTACCAGTTGAGTTTTACCAACCCTCCCGTGACATCTTGATGCGCTGTTGGTTCAAATGGTTCAAATGGCTCTGAGCACTATGGGACTTAACATCTGAGGCCATCAGTCCCCTAGAACTTAGAACTACTTAAACCTAACTAACCTAAGGACATCACACACATCCATGCCCGAGGCAGGATTCGAACCTGCGACCGTAGCGGTCGCGCGGTTCCAGACTGAAGCGCCTACAACCGCTCGGCCACATCGGCCGGCTGCCCAATTGGTTTACAATGTTCCGGGAACTAATGTCCTCAGACAGCACAATACCGTCTTGCTTCGTCGAAGGACTTCACATACCAGTACACAAGCCAGCAGGTGGACAATCGACCAACGACTATCGGTCACTTACAATGCTGAACCCGCATTAAGAAGACTTTTCCTTCGATTCTCGTCCCAAAACAGACGTCGAATGGGGGAGATGTTAACATGGAAATGGCCACTGACGACTGTAGAGACTTAATAACTATCGCCTCGGCATGCTGCCTGTGAGCGGCTATCGTCGCCATCGATTTCAATCGGGCATTTGATAGAGTGCACCGTAACTTCCTCCTACAGGTGATGGACCATTTGGGATTTCCTCTCAGGCCAATCAACCCCATACAGGGCCTTCTAGCAGCAGCCATCTGTCAGGTCTGGGCCAATGGATGGATAGTGGGCCCAATACCCATCAAGAAATCTCTCCAACGACGTTGCCCCTTTTCTACATATCTTTATGTAATCACGCCCCAAGCCATTCCCTGAGGGTCTCAACTACATGCTATTTGGTTCACCCTGCGGGATATCACCTTCTGCTACTTCTGCTATAGGAAATACGCTGACGACCTGCTACTGCTGGTTTTTCCACTGATGAAGTACGCAGCATACAAAACTGGACAGAGCGATATGGACATGATGTGTGCAATCTCCTGAACATCAACAAGCCGGTGGTACTGAATGCCAGGTGCAGTCTCCCAAGCGCTGCCATCCCCCCCTCCCCCCCTCCCCCCCTCCCCCCTTCCGCCGCTGCCAGTTGCTGAACTCAACTATTTGGAAGTCATATTTATGAAGAATGTTCGCGGAACGGCCGAGACAACCTATCGACAGTCACTACAGATTGTACGCACGATGGTGCGCCAGAACCTGCACCAGGACGTGAACCAGCTGCAACGTGTGGAATACCTGAAGCTCTACATAGAATCAAAAGTCAATCACGTGGCTCAGGTGTTCCCCCTACCAGCTCCGATAGGTCACAGAATTAAGGTGCCCTTCGGTTAATTGTATCCGCAGGACATGTATTTAAAGTATGTTATGACACACTCACCCTCTCTCTACGCAATGGAGGGCTGAGACTGGTTAACGTACGAGCATGGGTGGTTGCCCTTTATATATGGAAACGATGGTCCAATCAACATGCCTCTCTCATGGTGCGTCTATTGGAGGTCCTGTTGCCAGTCTCTCTTGTCAGCTGGTGTCGTTGGCGCACGTTTCGACACAGCTCTCCCACGTACTGACACTCATTCTGGAATACAGCTATCTGGCCTCGGATCTCCCCACAATGTGCCCGCAAGAGGCGAAAGATTTTTTTCTCCACCCTTCTTTGGGCAGTTCCGCGTAACGTGGTAGGAACCAAGTACCCAACTGCCAGTGGACGACGAGTGTGAAAACGATGCACCACCACTTCCTGCCAACCACCGCGAGCGTGACGTGGTATCAAGTCAATAACGAAATGTATCGGACAAGACACCGGCTCCGCGGCATCAGATTAACGAACTCCCCACTTTTCCCGACTGTCGCCTCCTGGTGACCGATGAAAATCGCTTTATGTGCGTCTCGTCGTCCGGCGTTCGCCGGCTGACGCAGATCTTAGCTTATTACCTCAGTATCTCACCTGACCTGACTGACCCTCGGTCGCTTCTGTGGCCAGATGACTATTTTTCTCCCCTTGCCAAATATCGTGAGCTCACATGTTTCAAGGGAATAACAGTCGACTACATCTTCGGCGAAGTAGAGAAAGTGGAGCTCGATTATGGGTGGTACCTACAAAACGCTCACAACCCTCTAGAACGCGTACCGAGATACCATATGCTCTTTGCAAATTATTTATGCAGTGATTTCGTAAACCGCCCGTTAGTTGTGGAGAGCCAGGTGCAGCATCACATCGAAGACAGACTGTCCTAAATTGCAAGCAGTGCAAAAGGAAAGCAATTGGCTGATTCAAGGAACGCTATATTCATTGAGGCAAGAGCAATGCAGCATGAGACTGTTGTTGATATTCAACGGCGTTATTGGAAACAGAAAACGCCAGTGGCAGTGCACAAGAAAACTCCAGTTGCACCATTTCTTGAAGAAAGCTTCTTTTAGCTGAAGTAGGTCAAGTTACACTGAAGTGCCAAAGAAAATGATACACCTGCCTAATATCGTGTAGGGCCCCCAACAGCACGCAAAAGTGCCGTAGTAAGACATGCCATAGATTCGAATAATGTCTGAAATGGTGCTGGGGGGGGGAACTGAGGGCATGAATCCTGCAGGACTGTCCATAAATCCGTAAGAGTACGAGAATGTGGAGATACCTTCTGAAAAGCACGTTGCAAGGCATCCGAAATATGCTCAATAATGTTCATGTCTGGGGAGTTTGGTGGGCAGCGGAAGTGTTTAAACTCTGAGGAATGTTTCTGGAGCCACTCTGTAGCAAATTCTGGACGTGGGAGGGAGGGAGGGAGGGGGTGTCGCATGGTCCTGCTAGAATTTCCCAAGTCCGTCGGAATGCACAATGAACATCTACATCTACATGATTACTCTGCAATTCACATTTAAGTGCTTGGCAGAGGGTTAATCGAACATGTACGGACGCAGTTTATCAGAGAGGATGCTTATGTGGTACTTGTCAGGGTCGTATCTAGATATACACTCCTGGAAATGGAAAAAAGAACACATTGACACCGGTGTGTCAGACCCACCATACTTGCTCCGGACACTGCAAGAGGGCTGTACAAGAAATGATCACATGCACGGCACAGCGGACACACCAGGAACCGCGGTGTTGGCCGTCGAATGGCGCTAGCTGCGCAGCATTTGTGCACAGCCGCCGTCAGTGTCAGCCAGTTTGCCGTGGCATACGGAGCTCCATCGCAGTCTTTAACACTGGTAGCATGCCGCGACAGCGTGGACGTGAACCGTATGTGCAGTTGACGGACTTTGAGCGAGGGCGTATAGTGGGCATGCGGGAGGCCGGGTGGACGTACCGCCGAATTGCTCAACACGTGGGGCGTGAGGTCTCCACAGTACATCGATGTTGTCGCCAGTGGTCGGCGGAAGGTGCACGTGCCCGTCGACCTGGGACCGGACCGCAGCGACGCACGGATACACGCCAAGACCGTAGGATCCTACGCAGTGCCGTAGGGGACCGCACCGCCGCTTCCCAGCAAATTAGGGACACTGTTGCTCCTGGGGTATCGGCGAGGACCATTCGCAACCGTCTCCATGAAGCTGGGTTACGGTCCCGCACACCGTTAGGCCGTCTTCCGCTCACGCCCCAACATCGTGCAGCCCGCCTCCAGTGGTGTCGCGACAGGCGTGAATGGAGGGACGAATGGAGACGTGTCGTCTTCAGCGATGAGAGTCGCTTCTGCCTTGGTGCCAATGATGGCCGTATGCGTGTTTGGCGCCGTGCAGGTGAGCGCCACAATCAGGACTGCATACGACCGAGGCACACAGGGCCAACACCCGGCATCATGGTGTGGGGAGCGATCTCCTACACTGGCCGTACATCACTGGTGATCGTCGAGGGGACACTGAATAGTGCACGGTACATCCAAACCGTCATCAAACCCATCGTTCTACCATTCCTAGACCGGCAAGGGAACTTGCTGTTCCAACAGGACAATGCACGTCCGCATGTATCCCATGCCACCCATCGTGCTCTAGAAGGTGTAAGTCAACTACCCTGGCCAGCAAGATCTCCGGATCTATCCCCCATTGAGCATGTTTGGGACTGGATTAAGCGTCGTCTCACGCGGTCTGCACGTCCAGCACGAACGCTGGTCCAACTGAGGCGCCACGTGGAAATGGCATGGCAAGCCGTTCCACAGGACTACATCCAGCATCTCTACGATCGTCTCCATGGGAGAATAGCAGCCTGCATTGCTGCGAAAGGTGGATATACACTGTACTAGTGCCGACATTGTGCATGCTCTGTTGCCTGTGTCTATGTGCCTGTGGGTGTGTCAGTGTGATCATGTGATGTATCTGACCCCAGGAATGTGTCAATAAAGTTGCCCCTTCCTGGGACAATGAATTCACGGTGTTCTTATTTCAATTTCCAGGAGTGTATTAGGGGCGCCATATCAATCCAACTGCGCACGCCTCACACCGTTACAGAGCCTCCACCAGACTGAACATTCCCCTGCTGACATGCAGGGGCCATGGATTCATGAAGTTGTCTCCTTACCCGTACGCATCCATCCGCTCGATACAATCTGAAACGAGACTCGTCCGACCAGGCAACATGTTTCCAGTCATCAACAGTCCAATGTGTTGACGGGCCCAGGTGAGACGTAAAGCTTTGTGTCGTGCAGTCATCAAAGGTACACTTACTATCCATTAGATGTGCAGATAGTGAAATCAGACCGCATTCCGAGTGAACTCACTTCGACTTCCTTGAGATGGAGCTTCTGGCCGCAAATAAGCACTCATTTAGAAAGCGTCGCTTGTGCGAAACTCATATCGCCCTTTGCTCACATGATATCCTGCGATCCATGGATGAAGGGCAACAGTTAGATTCCATACTGCTAGATTACCAAAGAGCGCTTTACACGCTGCCCCGCTGCAGACTGTTAACGAAGGTAAGAACGTAGGGGATAGGTTCCCATATATGTGAGTGGCTGCGAGACTTCTTAAGTAATAGAATTTAGTACGTGGCCTTCGAAGGCGAGTCTCCATCAAAGTCAAGGGTATCGTCAGGTATACCCCCAGGGAAGTTTGACAGCACCGCTATTAATCGCTGCTGGTTGAGTACCCAGCGTTGAGTGTGTATGTATTTATTCCAAATCTATTTGTCCATCTCTACCTTACCCCTCTCTGCCTATCTCCTACGCCCTCCCCTCAGTTAAACTCTCCCCTCTGTCTGTCCACCTCTTCTACCCTCCCCTCTGTACATCTCGTCTTGCGTCTTTTCCTGCCCATCTACTACTCCCCCTCTTTCTGTCCATTTGCCCTTTCCCCCACTGTCCACTTTCTTCTCGCTTTTCTGAAGACATCTCCATCTGCCCCATCTACCTCCTCCTCACCATCTCTATCTCATCATCCCTCCTCTCTCTGTCCATGTCCTCCTCCCCGTTTCTCTGTCCATCTCCTCCTCCCCCTTTCTCTGTCCATCTCCTACTCATCCCTTTCTCTGACCATTTCCCCTTTCCTCTCTCTCTGTCCATCACCTCCTCCCCCTTTCTCTGTCCATCTGCTACTCATCCCTTTCTCTGTCCATTTCCCCTTTCCTCTCTCTCTGTCCATCTCCTTTTCCCCCTTTCTCTATCCATCTCCTACTCATCCCTTTCTCTGTCCATTTCCCCTTTCCTCTCTCTCTGTCCATCTCCTCCTTCCCCTTTCTCTGTCCATCTCCTACTCATCCCTTTCTCTGTCCATTTCCCCTTTCCTCTCTCTCTGTCTATCTCCTCCTTCCACTTTCTCTGTCCATCTCCTACTCATCCCTTTCTCTGTCCATTTCCCCTTTCCTCTCTCTCTGTCCATCTTCTCCTCCCCCATATCTGTGTCCACATCGTCCTTCCCCCTCTCTGGCTGTTGATCTCTTCCTCCTTCCTTCCTTCTCCACGTTATCACTTCCACACCAATACGAGGTTGATATTCTTACCACCACAATATTTCTTTCCATATACACTACTGGCCATTAAAATTGCTACACCAGCAAGAAATGCAGATGATAAACGGGTATTCATTAGACAAATATATTATACTAGAACTGAAATGTGATTACATTTTCACGCAGTTCGAGTGCATAGATCCTGAGAAATCAGTACCCACAACAACCACCTCTGGCCGTAATAACGGCCTTGATACGCCTGGACATGGAGTCAAACAGAGCTTGGATGGCGTGTACAAGTACAGCTGCCCATCCAGCTTCAACACCATACCACAGTTCATCAAGAGTAGTGACTGGTGTATTGTGACGAGCCAGTTGCTCGGCCACCATTGACCAGACGTTTTCAATTGGTGTGAGATCTGGAGAATGTGGTGGCCAGGGCAGCAGTCGAACATTTTCTGTATCCAGAAAGGCCCGTACAGGACCTGCAACACGCGGTCGTGCATTATCCTGCTGAAATGTAGGGTTTCGCAGGAATCGAATGAAGGGTAGAGCCACGGGTTGTAATGCATCTGAAATGTAACGTCCACTGTTCAAAGTGCCGTCAATGCGAACAACAGGTGACCGAGACATGTAACCAAATGGCACCCCATACCCCATCACGCCGGGTGATACGCCAGTATGCCGATGACGAATACACGCTTCCAATGTGCGTTCACCGCGATGTCACCAAACACGGATGCGACCATCATGATGCTGTAAACAGAACCTGGATTCATCCGAAAAAATGACGTTTTGCCTTTCGTGCAACCAGGTTCGTCGTTTAGTACACCACCGCAGGCGCTCCTGTCCGTGATGCAGCGTCAAGGGTAACCGCAGCCATGGTGATACGAGGCCGTTGGGACCTAGCACGGCGTTCCGTATTACCCTCCTGAACCCACCGATCCCATATTCTGCTAACAGTCATTGGATCTCGACCAACGCGAGGAGCAATGTCGCGATAAGATAAACCGCAATCGCGATAGGCTAGAATCCGACCTTTATCGAAGTCGGAAACGTGATGGTACGCATTTGTCCTCCTTACACGAGCCATCAAAACAACGTTTCACCAGGCAACGCCGGTCAACTGCTGTTTGTGTGTGAGAAATCGGTTGAAAACTTACCTCATGTCAGCACGTTGTAGGTGTCGCCACCGGCTCCAACCTTATGTGAATGCTCTGAAAAGATAATCATTTGCATATCACAGCATCTTCTTCCTGTCGGTTAATTTCGCGTCTGTAGCACGTCATCTTCGTGGTGTAGCAATTTAAATGGCCAGTAGTGTAGTAACCAATATGTGTGCCATGTTTGACTGAAATCGGTCCAGGGATTTAAGAGGAGTTTTTATCGGTATACGCACGTCTCAAATATATTTGACTCATGTTTAACATATTTCACGTGTATCTCTAGCGAATTTCTCCTTACAGTCTCGCTTTTACGCAGCTCAATGTTAAACACGTCATAGCTCCTGAACTATGTGTCGTAGAATGATATAATTTTGGATCTACATTTAGCAGTGTATGCGAATGCTGTTTGGAAAATGTGTTCGAAATATAGATAGAAGTAAAGAAGGAATAATTTATAACGTCATGACTAATGCTGTAGTTTTACTACATGAAGAGTGAAAATGTAGTAAACGATAAACTTTCATCCTTTCATCATTTTGTGGGAGTTGTCAGCGAGAAAAATTTAGTAAATTTGTTACAAGTCCGAAGTGCTGTCATTCTGAGATACTGGACGCATAAAAAGTGTGGGAAATCATGTGTTGTGGGCTACACTCCTTGTCACCCCCACCCCCTTGATAGGTACATGGTTCGTAAGCCCACACCGATTCTTTCCAAACAGTAAATTATATGTATGCCACTTTTCGTTGAAATTCGTCCATTGGTTTAGGAGGAGATGCGGAACATACATACATACACACATACATTTTTATAATATGAATGGATATACATAAATGCTCCACTAGACAAGGAGGGCAGCACTCTGCGGCTGTTTGCTGATGATTCTGTTGTGTGCGGGAAGGTATCGTCGTTCAGTGACTGTATAAGGATGCAAGATGACTTAGACAAAATTTCTAGTTGGTTCAAATGGTTCAAATGGCTCTAAGCACTATGGGACTTAACACCTGAGGTCATCAGTCCCCTAGACTTAGAACTACTTAAATCTAACTAACCTAACGGCATCACACACATCCATGCCCGAGGCAGGATTCGAACCTGCGACCGCAGCAGCAGTGCGGTTCCGGACTGAAGCGCCTAGAACCGCTCTTCTAGTTGGTGTGGTGAACAGCAGCTAGGTTTAAATTTAAAAAAAATGGAAGACAACACGCATTTGTATAACTGATTTGTCTCGATGGGCAATGAATCCACCACATTCAGTGCGCGTGCATAATTTCGCTCGACCTCCTGCGAGTATCTCAAAGTAGCGAGCATGGAAGACATGGATGCGAAATGCAGATAGGTGGCGCTAGTTGGGAATGTCGGCCGGCCGGGAGCCGTGCCGAGACATTTTGTGCAATTGCGATAAACACTATGTCCGGATGGTGCTGTGGTTAACGAAACTGTCAAAATCGCGGCCGAGTACTCAGCCTGTGCGGACGTGCGATGCGGCGCTCCTTGTTGTAGCTGACTGGCTACGAATACAAGTCTTAGGATACGTGTATATGGCTTTCCTTGTGCAGCCGCCGAACTTATAAGCAGTATTACTTCTTATATCAGCGCACACTCCGTTGCAGAGTGAGAATCTCTTTCTAGTAAAACTACTTGTTTATCGCCTTCACCGTCTTTGTGTATAGTTCATGAAGTAGAGGTCCTGCTTTGTACCCGCAAATAATGTCAATGGAATCGACCGGGAAAAATACTTTGAGGTTCGCCTTTGACAAGAATATCAGTCATGGGCAACCTGGCTGCATGAAAATTTCAGTATTTCTGGTTATGTTGCTGAATTCATTGAAATGGATAAAGAGAAATACTGTGTTTTTACTCAGTTGTATGCTTCTGTTATGTTAGATATAATAATACTGAAAACCCAGGGCAAATTTGAATTCTGTCGTGATAATTCCGTCAGTACCGTCGATACAAGGAATGCTAATAGCAAACTAAAAACTGTCATGGTGCTAAATCTTCCCCCATAGTTAGACAACTAGAATTTGATACAGGTACTTTCTAGCTACGGTCAGGTAAAAAGAACAGAATTCGAACACTGTCTACTCGATACAAGATTCAGTACTACAGCAGTACTAGACCCATACGAATGTTTGTTACGTCTGAAATCCCGTCCCACATTCTTCTAGGCGGTTTCAAGGCACATATAATATACGAGGCCTGTTCAGAAAGTAAGCTCCGATTGATTGCCAAATTGAAACCACAGTGAACATCAGAAATGTTTTACTTGTAACAATTAGCTACACCTTTCAGCTACTTCTCTACATAGTCGCCGTTCTGACTTAGACTTTTGTCATAGCGTTGTACCGACTTTTCAATAGCCTCATCATAGAAGGCAGCCGCCAGTGCTTTCCGCCAATTCTCCACGCTGGCTTACACCTCGTTGTCTGTGTCAAAATGTTGTCTTCAAAGACAGCGGTTCATGTGACCAGAGATGAAACTCAGGGGGAGACAATTGCGGACTGTATTGTGGGTAATCTCACATTTCCATTTGAAAACGATGCAGGAGCATCTTCATTGCCCTTGCAGAATGCGGCTGAGAATTGTCTTGAAAAAGAAACAGCACGACAGTTATGTAATGTTAGCTGCATAGCTTCAGGCGAAATTTCTCACCAGGCCCTCGTACTTGGCGGCAGACACTATTTTCTAGACATCTTTACGCACTCACTGCGAGCTCAGAAATGAGAAGAGCGACGTGATGCTAACTGGGGTTATACTAGAGACACTACCCAACACATCTGTGCAAAGCTTTATCGGATTTTCATAGTCGTTTCCATTTCGCGACCGATCGGAGCTTACTTTCTGAACGCCCCTCGTATGTTGGGCAAACTCCAAAACGTCACATGTGCAATGAACCAGGGCATCTTCGAGAAAACTGACCACAGTTCGTGTTTATTCTACAAAATAATCTGTAACAGCGGACAAGGTTGGACACAAAAGAACTGATTCCTTCAAGTACTGTATCGGGCAACACCGAGAATACTCACATGGAATCCACTAATCAATCACCTAATTTCGTTGAACGAGAGACCATCAACAAATGAAGTACACTAGAAATCAGACAACGATCAAAGGATGAAACCGATAAAGACCAGTCTATTGTTCAGGAAGACAGCTACAGAGTTCATGATATTACAATTCGAGAGCAAGAAGGCATGACAAATGAAAGTTCTTCTTGTTCTCATCGAAATCACAACAAGAAACGACCATTAGAAAAGGACAATAGGAGCTCCGAAGAAGACGCTGAAGTAAAATTGCACAGATACCAAGGAAACATAAGTTCGATAACGTTCCTGTAACACAGGGTGGACATGAGACTGGGATGGAAACTCACGTGGACACAGATGTCCTGACAACCCCCTGAGCCATCCACAGCAGGAAAGTAACCACAAACCACTGCAGGAAACCACAAGCCAGGCAACAGTACAGGAACAGCTGAGAGAAACCACAGAAGCTGTGACTGGAGCATGTAAACGGGAAAGTGAAGTAGAAGATCGTGCGGAAACAGCTTTCATTATCGCCACGCGATCTGCAGAGCAGACAGTTAGGGCAAAAGAGGTAAGTATTAGCAACAAGAAGGCTATAAAATCTTAAGGTATTGAGAAGCCACCGAGATCGAAAGCCAAGCCAAATCTAAAAGCTGCACATCGGAAAAGTGAGAAAGATGCAGAAAGAGAGTACCAAGATGACGAGAAAGGAGAAATGGAAAGTGAACCTTCTGAAAAAGAATACGGACAAAACAGTTAAGTAGGGGAATATGAATGGGCATGAAAATTTATAAATAGCTTGCAATGGACAATAGGCGGGTGCCTATTCTACTCAAGCTAAATATCTGAGCAATAACAAGTGAAAAAAATTTGAGAATTCAGGAGAATTTTTTTAAAAACTAATGACGTGGACCTTGCCTTCCTTCAGAAAGTAGCTTGCGAAGAGATGAAAGTACAACGGCAATACACTGTGTATAACAATGTCGGCTCAAGCGGTATGCGTTGCTCCATTTTAATCAGAATGGGACTGGGATTAGAGAAATCAGAAAAGCAATCGGATGGACGCGTTATCAAAGCCAAACTAAAAGAAATAACAATACTAAACCTTTATGCCCCATCAGGAACAAGCAACAGAAGTAGCAGTGAAGTACGCCCCCGGTAGCTGCGTGGTCAGCGCGAGAGAATGTCAATCCTAAGGGGCCGGGTTAGATTGCAATGCTGGGTCAGAGATTTTCTCCGCTCAGGGAATGGGTGTTATGTTGTCCTAATTATCATCATTTCATCCCCATCGACGCGTAAGTCGCCGAAGAGGCGTCAAATCGATAGACCTGCACCCGACGGAAGGTCCTAGTCACACGACATTTACATTTTTATTTAGTAGAAAAAAGTTTTTAAGTGAAACTATATCGTACTTTATAAGACACGCAAAGGGAGACATAATAATGAGGGGAGATTTTGATTGTGTTGCAAGATCGGCAGACAGGACAAGATCAACCCTTAATTGCGCCCCCGTAAAATAACGTGATTGGAGGACTAAAGCTGATAGACGTAATAGATCGACTAACCATCACGCGATCCCACTATACGTACGTATCTCCACTGTCAGCCTTGAGACTAGACAGTTTTTATACAACAGGAATAGATGTACAGGACTATGAAGTAATCCCCATCAGCTTCTCGGATCACCATACAGTTGTTAAAATAAAGTGTTTACCCCGGCCCACCGTAATGGGACAGGGGCACTGGAAGTTCAAACCGTAACCTGCTCGACGTTGAGAGGGCAAAAACAAAATTCTACGAATGTTACCGAATATGGGTTCATCGGAAACGATTCTTTAGCAGCGTTCTTCAGTGGTCGGGTAAACTGGTGAAACATGGAATTTGTAAGCTGTTCAGTAACTTAGTGTATAAGATCAGTACCAGTAGAAGAAAAAACATCGAATACAATTATGTGATTGTTCGAGAACTCCAAGAAAAAGTGGATAACGGAGAGGACCGATCTAGCTAACTGAAGAAATTCAAAATGAAAATGCTAGAACTACAGGAAAAAGAACTCGAGGACAAAATAGTCACTTTCAAAGACAAGGGATACATTCCAGACGAACTATGGAGCATCTACCACCTCATTAGAGAGCGGAAACGGCGCAGACACATTTATCGGAAATGTAACATCTGCCGACGGGAACGACACCGCTCACGCGGAAGATATTAAGGACCATTTCCGGAGACTGTTCTGAGGACGACCATCACATCCTAACAAGACAGCAAGCTTGTTACAACACTGCACGACTTCCCTCACCGACGAAAATGTCACTATGTTGATAGGGCCAATATCCGAAGCAGAAAAGCACTTGCCACGAAATAGATCTCCGGGCACTGACGGCATACCGCATGAATTTTACAAATTGTTCTAGTCAGTCATCAAACGGAATTCACGGAGCTCTTGAAAGAGAAACAAAGTGTGGGTCAAATATATTGAGAAAATGAACCAGAAATTATAGTCCTTGTACTCAAAACTTCGGAACCAAGAAGAATAACTGATTATAAGCCAATAACTTCGACATGTGCCGACTCAGAAATATTGGCACACAGTTGCAAAATTAAAACAGACGCTTCCAGAGATAATTCGGCATGGGAAAACGTGTAGTGTTCCTAACAGGAAGATCATTGATGGCTTTGCTCTCTGCGAGACACGACCTTCTTCTCATGGATGTATCTAACTGGAAGAATAGGATTGTTGGATAGCGATCTACAAAATGCCTTTGACAAAGTATTTAAGGAATGTATTACAACACTATAACTTCCCACAGGCCACAATAGATCTACTACTACCAGACCGGAGCCCAATGGTCCCCAAAATAAAAAATAAACGGTCACTTCACGCGAGAACTCTCAGTCCAGTGCTCAGTCCGACAGGGATGCTCGTTATACACGATATTCTTCTTCTTCTTCTTCTTCCGAATAACCCATTTGGAGGGTACGATGAATCAACTTTGGCTAGCCTTCATCGTATTAGGTTTCCTTAGTTTCCAAATTTCCTTCATCCTTTTAGAGTGTTGTCCCCTTTCGTCTTGAGTCCACTTTCGTCTGGTTGTTTTCTTTCTTTCCTGAAATTCTGCGTTTTGAACTGAATTTCTGAAATGTGTTCTGTTTTCTATTGTGTCCACTGCAATTCCAGCGTTTTCCATGTCCTTTTCAGTCTCTATGAACCGTGCGGGCTTGGATTTGTAGCTACTGAGTAATGTGAATATCCGCTTGGTTAGTCTGTTGTTATCCATTCTGAATATATGTCCAAAGAACTGTAGACTCCTCTTCCTCATTACATCAGGTAGTTTTTCAGTTTTCAAGTTAGCTCTCTTTTTGGTCTTAACCTGCATTCAGCATTACCGCTCCTTTTAGCTCCCAGTATTTTCCATAAAATTCTTCTTTCGGCCTTCTCTAGTTTCTCAAGATCTCCATTTCTTGTTAGTTTAAGTGTTTTTGGCGTATACAGAGCTTCAAGTCTGGCCACTGCTTGGTAGTGTCTTAATCTTGTGTTCCAGGACAAGGATTTTTTGTTATTAACGTTTTTGGTCATACGAAACACTCTTTCCATTTTTTGCACTCTAGTTTCTATAGCTATCATTTCTTTTGCATTGTATGTAATCCACTCCCATAGGTATTTAAAGGAATCTGTTTTGTGTATTGAATTATTGTCAACTGCAATATTTTGAGGAGCATCACAGATTTTTGTCATGAACTCTGTTTTTTCAAAGGATATTTGTAGTCTTACTTTGGGTGCTTGTTTTTGCAGTTCTCTTATTTGTTCTATTATCTGGTGAATCTGTAATAAATGCGATGTTATCTACGAGGGCTAAACAGTCGACAGTGATCTTATTTGGATTTATTCCTAGTTGAATCTCTTTAGTATTGATGGCCTTCCTCCATTCTCGAACTACCTTCTCTAACACAGAATTGATAAGCAGAAGTGATACACCATCTCCCTGTCGAACACCTGACTTTATTTCAAACGATTTTCAGAGCTCTCCCCTAAATTTTACTTTCGATTTTGTGTTTGTCAAATTTGCTTTAATTATTTCAGTTGTTTTAGTGTCAAGTCCCAATTCTTTTAAGATATCAAGCAGTGTATTTCTTTCGATTGAATCATAGGCTTTTTTAAAATCCACAAAAGTAATTACATATTTTAAGTTCCTGATTTTCTTCATTTCTATTATGTTCTTTAAGTTTAATACTTCTTCTGCACATGACTTTCCCTTCCTAAACAAAGCCTGATACTCTCCTAGCTGTTTGTCAAGTATTTCTTCTGCTCTTTTTAAAAGAGCCTTAGACAAGATCTTATAGGTCAGTGGTAAGAGGGGGATTCCCCTATAATTGCTAGGATCTGTTTCATTCCCTTTTTATGTAGTGGATGTATTAGTGCAGATGTCCAGTCTGGTGGTAAGCTGTGTGTTCTCCAGATTTCTCTGAGTATTCCTAATAGACATTGTATCATGTTGTCACTAGAGTACTTCCATAGTTCGGCAACTACGTATAATATCCTCTCCAGCTGTTTTATTATTTTTAAGGTCTTTTATGATTTCTTTTATTTCTTCTGTGGTTGGCGGATTGAGTCCGGTGGTGTTGGGTTTACAATATCGAAATTAAATTTTTCTTTCGGTGGATAACAGTTATGTAGTTCTTCAAAGTATTCGGTAAGTATTCTACAGTTCTCTATGCTATTGTATGCAGTTTTCTGCGTTTTTTTGGGGGGGGGGGGGAGGGAGTTGGGTTGTTTGGGGGAAGAGACCAAAATGCGAGGTCATCGGTATTATCGGATTAGGGAAGGACAGGGAAGGAAGTCGGCTATGCCCTTTCAAAGGAACCATCCCGGCATTTGACTGTAGCCATTTAGGGAAATCACGAAAAACCTAAAACACGATGGTCGGACGCGGGATTGTACCGTCGTCCTCCCGAATGCGAGTCCAGTGTGCTAACAACTGCGCCACCTCGCTCGGTTGCGTTTTTGGGTCCGTGAAAAATAGACTAGGTGGAGTGTATTTCTTTAAGTTACTTTTGAAAGTTTTGTAAAAGTCCCTAGCATTGTTTTGTTTGAAGTTGGAGTCTATTGATGCTAGTTGGTCTTTCATGTATTGTACTTTGATCTTTTTGAGGCCTTTTGATGCTTGCTTCCGGGTTTTTTTTAGGGAGTTCCCATTTTCATAATTTTTATTTGCATTCCATATGTTCCAAGCTCGTTGTCTTGTTAGGATTAGTTCGTCACAATCATCATTCCACCAGGCATGTTTCCATTTTTTGGTAAAGAGAATGGTTTCTTCTGCTGCCTGTAGTATGTCTTTTTGAAGTTGTTCCCATGTTTTAGGTGTTCTCTTTTCCAAAAGTGTCCTGAAATTATTTTCCTTAGTTAATTTCTGAGTGTCAAACTTTTTAGGTTGATATTGGCTCTTTCTTTTATATATTACACGATATTATTTATATTTTCCTTGGAACCAGTGATCCGCTCAATCACCAAACAATTCTCTGGAATAAATATTGGTGCAGTAAGGTTCTCCGTTAAAGCTTATACCAACGATATAACAATTGCATTTACGCAGCATCAAGACATTGGGAAGATATTTGATATAATGGATTCTTATAAGGAAGCAGCAGGAACAACAACAAACATCACAATAATCCGGCCCCTTTGGTTGAACCAAATTGCACAACTCAAATCACAGCCCTTCACAGAATGCTACCAAATACAAGTGTTGAAGAAGAACATGAACGAATTGGTTGAGGATAATTCCAAATCGATGGTGGGGAAGTAAGAGGCGCCTTAAAGCGAACAGCAGTAGGAACTCCATTCCTATTCAAAGGATACAATATTCCAATATGATGGTTCATTAAAAAATGTGGCATACAGCTAAAACAATATTCATAATTCTACAATTTCCTTCTTCTTCTTTTAGTGTTCAACCCTCAGGTTGGTTTGTAGCAGAGCGCCATTCCTCTCTTCTGTCTGCCTTCCTTTCCATTTCCACGTATGTGTTACATCCAACGTCATTCATGATCTGTTGCATGTATGATATCCTTGGTCATCCCCGCCGATTCCCTCCCTCAATAGCTCCTTCTGCTATTGTTCCAATGATGTTGTTGTGTCGTAGGGTGTGCCCTACAAGTTTGTCTGTTCTTGTTTGGATGTGCCTCCACAGAGATCTGGTTTCCTGTACGCTTCTAAGCACCTCTTCATTTGTTACTTTGTCCTTCCAGCTGATCTTCATCATCCTTCTATAGCACCACATCTCCAGGGCCTCTAGCCATCTTCTCTCTTCTCTTCCAATTTTCCAAGTTTCACGTATGTATAGGGCCACACTCGAAACGAAAGCTATCATGATATGTTTCCTTATTTTCAGACTGATGTTCTTGCTGGTGAGTAAGTTCCTCCCCTGATTAAATGCAATTTTGGACTTTTGTGTTCTGCTGGCAATTTCTTTCCGGCTTCTACCATCTCTTGTGGTTTTGCTTCCCAGGTAAGTAAATTCCTCTATCACTTCCAGCTCCTCTCTTCCAACTCTCATTCTCAGAGGTTCATATTCTGCTCCTGTACTGCATACCATCACTTAAATCTTTTTTTTTTGTTTATTCTCATTCCATACTGACTGCATAGAATCCTTTCCATTGTTCTGAGGACTTCCTCTAGATGTTCTTTTCTCTCCGTGACTACAGCAATATCATCTGCATAACGTAACATGTCTATCTTCTGCCCATTAACTTTGTTCCCAACCTCAGTAGTTTCTCGAACTTGGTCTATAGCTTCCTGTATGTAAGCGTTGAATATAAGAAGAGAGAGAGCACATCCTTGTCTTACGGCTTTTCTAATATTTGCTTCTTGTTCATGGTGACAGTTCCTAATCACTGCCACCTCATACTTATACACACATCAAAAATGTTTTACATCACATCGTTTCCGAGAGTTCTGGAACCTGTACAGAAAATTGGAATAGAGATCAACATAAACATCATTTCCGCCGTTTTTATTGCTCATGAAACCACATATTGCATGTTGTACCACCATACACCGAGACCTTCAGAGCTGGTGGTCCAGACTGCTGTACACACCGGTACCTCTCATACCCAGTAGCACGTCAACTTGCATTGATGCCTACCTGTATTCGTTGTGGCGTACTATCCACAAGTTCATCAAGGCACTGTTGGCCCAGATTGTCCCACTGCTCAACGGCGATTCGTCATAGCTCGCTCATAGTGGTTGGTGGGTCACGGCGTCTATAAACAGCCCTTTTCGATCTGTCCCAGGCATGTTCGATAGGATTCTGGAACATGCTGGCCATTCTAGTCGAGCGATGTCGTTATCCTGAAGGAAGCCATTCACAAGATGTGCACGATGGGGGGGGGGGGGGGGGGGGGCGCGAATTGTCGTCCATGAAGACGAATGCCTCGCCAATATGTTGCCGATATGGTTGCACTGTCGGTCGGAGGATGGCATTCACGTATCGTACAGCCGTTACGGCGCCTTCCATGACCACCAACGGCGTACGTCGGCCCCACATAATGCCACCCCAAAACAGCAGGGAACCTCCACCTTGCTGCAATTGCTGGGCAGTGTGTCTAAGGTGTTCAGCCTGACTGGGTTGCCTCCAAACACAGCCTATTGCGCACAGTTTGAGTAGTAACGCGACGTCCTGTGGGCGCACGAAAAGAATTATTCAACATGGCGGCGTTGTTGTCAGGGTTCCTCCGAACCATAAATATCCTCCATGTCCGAACAATATCGCTTTGGTTCACTCCGAGACACCTGGACACTTCCCCTGTCGATAACCCTTCCCGGCACAAAGTAACAAAGCGGATGCGATCGAACAGCGGTACTGACCGTCTAGGCATGATTGAACTACACACAACACGAGCCCTGTACCTCCTTCCTGGTGGAATGACTGAAACTGATCTGCTGAGGACCCCCTCCGTCTAATAGGCGCTGCACATGGTTGTTTACATCTTTGGGCGGGTTTAGTGACATCTCTTAACAGTCAAAGGGATTGTGTCTGTGATACAATATCCACAGTCAACGTCTATCTTCAGGAGTTCTGTGAACTGGGGTGATGTAAAACTTTTTTTGTGTGTGTAGAAACTGAGTACTACACGGATGTCTTTGTACTTAATTCCACGTTTCCTCAGCACTCGGAACATCTTTTTCCAGATGGCGTTATCAAATGCCTTTTACAGATCTACAAAGGCAGTATGAGTTGGTTTATTTTTCTGTAATTGCTTTTCGATAAGGAGTCTCAGTGCTAGAGTCGCTTCCCTTGTTCCAAGTCCCCTTCCGAAACCAAACTGATCTTCACTCAGCATAGCCTCCACCTTCTCTTCAATTCTCTTCAGAACTATTTTTATGAGAATTTTTGATGCATGTGATATTACTGTTCACATTTTGTAGCTGCTGCCTTCTTTGGTATAGGAACAATGATGCATTTCTGGAAGTCTGTCGGTATCTCTCCTGTGTTATAGATGGACCTAATAAGTTTAAGCAGCATCGTTTTCATGCTGTCACCAGCATTCTTTATTAGTTCTGCAGGGATGTCATCAATACCCGTTGCTTCGTTGTCCCGTCTTTCTTTTAGAGCTTTGTCAAATTCTTCTTGCAGAATGTAATGTCCCTTGTCATCTTCATCTACTTGCTCTTCTCTTCCTATTACTTCCTCCGAAAGAGGTGTTCTGGCACACAACTCCTCTATGTATTCTTTCCATCTCTTCACGATGTCTTCAAAAATGGCTCTGAGCACTATAGGACTTAACATCTACCGTCATCAGTCCCCTAGAACTTAGAACTACTTAAACCTAACTAACCTAAGGACATCACACAACACCCAGTCATCACGAGGCAGAGAAAATCCCTGACCCCGCCGGGAATCGAACCCGGGAACCCGGGCGTGGGAGCCGGCCGGTGTGGCCGTGCGGTTCTAGCCGCTTCAGTCTGGAACCGCGAGACCGCTACGGTCGCAGGTTCGAATCCTGCCTCGGGCATGGATGTGTGTGATGTCCTTAGGTTAGTTAGGTTTAAGTAGTTCTAAGTTCTGGGGGACTGATGACCACAGATGTTAAGTCCCATAGTGCTCAGAGCCATTTTGAACCGGGCGTGGGAAGCGTGAACGCTACCGAACGACCACGAGCTGCGGACACACGATGTCTTCACCAAACAGTATTTTCCCCTCTTTATTTTCTATTTCGCCTGAGAGTGTTGTTTTACGTTTGTTGAAAAATTGATTTGCTGTTCTGTCGGCTAAATCAGTTCTTCCGTTTTGCATATTTTCTTCCACGTTCCTGCACATTTCCTCAATATCAAATACAGAAGTATTAGGATGGTTCATCTGGAAAGGGATATTACACTGTGTAGCCAGAGGCAGTTAACAAAATAGTCAAATCTAGGTGGATTAGGCTTAACACATTGTGAGAATAAAGGCACACCCCTCACAGATAAAAATTTTATAAAACCCTAGAAACAACCAGCAAGTCAGTCGGATTTATTGAAGGCCGCATGGGGAACTATATGATCTATACGAAATAAAATTGCGTTAGGACGTTCAAACTGCACAGCTGGCTGCGGGGGATGATGGGAATTACTGTAGTTTGGTTTAGGGACGAAGCCCACTCTCATTTGGATGGGTTCGTCAACATGTAAAATTGGCACATTTGGGGGGCTGAGACTCCACATTTTGCGATCGAGATGTCTCTTCATCCTCAACGGCTGACTGTGTGGTGTGCTATGTCCAGTCACGGAAGAATCGGTGCAATATTCCTTGATGCCACGGTGGCTACCGAACGGTAAGTGAAGGTTTTGGAAGCTGATTTCAACCCCAGTATCCAAAGTGACCCTGATTTCGACAAGATGTGGTTCACGCAAGATGGAGCTAGACCCCGTCGAAGCAGGAGAGTGTTTAATGTCCTGGAGGAACACTTCAGGGACCGCATACTGACTCTGGGGTATCCAGAGACCACTGACATGGGCCTCGATTGGCAGCTTTATTCTCCGGATCTCTTCCTATTTGCGGGGTTATGTTAAGACAAGGTGTACAGCAACACGTCCAAAACCATTGCTGAGCTGAAAAATGACATTCACGAGGTCATCGACAGCATGTTTCCGACACATGCAGAATTTCGCTATTCTTCGGCGCCACATTATCGCCAATGATGGCAGGCACATCGAACGTGTCATAACCTAAATTCGAATATCTGTAGTGGCGTTTACATGTTGAATAAAGTGTATGCACGCCGTAGTTTGTAACTAATTTACGTTTTTTTCATATAGTTCAATAATTGTCACGCTGTATATAGATGTAGTTATTAAATCGTCTACGGAAGGTGTTAACATATGATATATTGGCGCTGTTAACAGAAAGAAGTATCATTTGCGACACAGTCGCACAGGAACCTTGCGACCAATATATACAGGCGCACAGGAACCATCCGAACAGTATACAATATACAGGGTGGTCCATTGATCGTGACCAGGCCAAATATCTCACGAAATAAGATCAAACGAAAGAACTACAAAGAACGAAACTTGTCTAGCTTGAAGGGGGAAACCAGATGACGCTATGGTTGGCCCGCTAGACGGCGCTGCCATAGGTCAAACGGATATCAACTGTGTTTTTTTAAATAGGAACCCCCATTTTTATTACATATTCGTGTAGTACGTAAAGAAATATGAATGTTTTAGTTGGACCACTTTTTTCGCTTTGTGATAGATGGCGCTGTAATAGTCACAAACATATGTCTCACAGTTTTAGAGGAACAGTTGGTAACAGGTAGGTTCTTTAAATTAAAATACAGAACGTAAGTACGTTTGAACCGGCGCATCCATCACCACCTCCGCCAAAACCACCTCCTCCCAAACACCCAATGTGGCTTTCTACCTTCCTTCTCTGCTGATGACCAACTCCTCCGCCTGACTCATCTCCTCTTCCTCCAGCTTAACTCCCGTCGCTCCGCCATTTTTGTCTCCCTTGACTTCGAAAAGGCCTACGACCGTGTCTGGCATCCCGGTCTCCTGTTTAAACTCCAAACCTACGCCCTTCCTGTCTGATGGCCTCCTTCCTCTCCCACCGCCCCTCCTATGTTACCATCCATAATGCCAATTCCCACACCTTCTACCCCTCTGCAGGTGTGCCCCAGGGCTCTGTCCTCTGCCCTCTCCTCTACCTCCTGTACACGGCAGATATGCCCCAACCCCCCCCCCCCTCCAGTACACCTCTTGCAATATGCTGATGACACCGCATTCCTCGCCCTCGCTCCTACCCTCCAACGGTCCCAACGCCTTCTCCAGAATCACCTTGACCTTTTTGCTGCATGGTGTAACCAGTGGCTCCTGAAACTCAATCCTTCCAAGACCCAGGCAATCATCGTAGGTCATACCACTCGCTCCTTCCGGCTCCTGGATTTCTCCCTTACTGTCTGCGCCCGTCCTGTCCGCCTCACCCCCACCCTCACCTACCTTGGCCTCACCATTGACTGTCACCTCACCTGGATCCCTCATCTCCGCTCCATTCAATCTAAAGCCCACAACCGCCTCCGACTCCTGAAACTCCTCTCTGGCCAGACATGGGGGTTGCACCCCTCTACCATCCTCCACACCTACAAACCCTTAATCCGTCCCATCCTCTGTTATGCCAGTCCTGCCTGGATATCTGCCCCCCCCCCCCAAAATCTATAAGTCACTCCAGATCCTTGAGCATCATACACTCCGCCTCGCCTTCCGTATACACCTCCCATCCCCCATGCGGATCCTCTATGATCTCATTCCTTTCCTCCATCTGCTCCTATTCCTTGAACATATCCGCATCCTCTACACCTCCCGCTGCCTTGAACCCCCTTACCCCCTGGTTGCTCCTCTCCTCTCCCATCCCTGCCCCCTGCCATGTCTTCACTGTTGTGTCCCCCCTACCCTCCATCTCTACACCCCTCATCTCCTTTCCCAAGGTGGCTTCCATCAACTCCCCCTCCCGGATGATGCCCTCTCTCCCTCCATTAACCCTCCTATCAACTCTGATCCTCACTCCCCCTCCTTTCCTCTGTCCTTTTCCCGGGCTCCCTCTCCCCCCCCATCCATCCTCTTTCTTCCCCACCTCCCCTCTCTTTGCCCCCTTCTCTCCCCCGAGTCCTTTTACATTTCCCTCCTCTGCCTCCTCTCATTCCCACTCGCGTCTGCCCTTCTCCCCCTTTATTAGTCCTCTCCCTCCTTGATTCCTCCCCCCTTTTTCGTTTTTTTTCCTTCCTCCCTCCTTGTTCTACCCCCTCCTCCAGCTCCTCCCCCCCCATTTGCCTTGGGCTCGGGAGTGTCATCTTTGTGCCGCCACTTTCGTGCAGTGTTCTACATTGAATGTTCTACAGTGAGTGTTTTACAGTGAGTGTTCCGTGTTGTGGCCATCATACTGTCGCTGGATGTGCCTTTTATCTCTTGCGAACAGAAACCAGACTGTCGCCGTGTTTTTTTTTAATTGTGTGTGTTACTTGTCTGATTCCTGTGTCTTTTATTAACGTTGCCAACCCCTTTTGCTTTCTGTTTTAACTTTCCGCATTTTTCCGCCATTTTACACTTGACGTCACCGTTTTATCGCCTGTTTTTCTTGTTTCTTTTCTTCTTCCGTTTTTTTTTTTTTTAATAAAAGTCTGTAGGCTGTAGAGCAGCGTACTAAGCTGCTGCCAGCCCGCCCCCTTCGGGGGGAATTGAAAATCAATAAAGGAAAAAAAAACACGTTTGAACATTTTATTTTGGTTGTTCAATGTGCTACATGTACCTTTGTGAACTTATCATTTCTGAGAACGCATGCTGTTACAGCGTGATTACCTGTAAATACCACATTAATGCAATAAATGCTCAAAATGAGTCCATCAACCTCAGTGCATTTGGCAATACGTGTAATGACATTCCTCTCAACAGCGAGTAGTTCGCCTTCCGTAATGTTCGCACATGCATTGACAATGCGCTGACGCATGTTGTCAGGTATTACCGGTGGATCACGATAGCAAATATCCTTGAACTTTCTTCACAGACAGAAATACAGGGACGTCAGATCCGGTGAACGTGCGGGCCATGGTATGGTGCTTCGACGACCAATCTACCTGTAATGAAATATGCTATTCAATAACGCTTCAACCGCACGCGAGCTATGTGCCGGACATCCATCATGTTGGAAGTACATCGCCATTCTGTCATGCAGTGAAACATCTTGTAGTAACATCGGTAGAACATTACGTAGGAAATCAGCATACATTGGACCATTTAGATTGCCATCGATAAAATGGGGGCCACTTATCCTTCCTCCCATAATGCCGCACCATACATTAACCCGCCAATGTCGCTGATGTTCCACTTGTCGCAGCCATCGTGGATTTTCCGTTGCCCAATAGTGCATATTATGCCGGTTTACGTCACCGCTGTTGGTGAATGACGCTTCGTCGCTAAATAGAACGCCTGCAAAAAATCTGTCTTCGTCCTTTAATTTCTCTTGTGCCCAGTGGCAGAACTGTACACGACATATGGTACGGATGCAATCTATGTTGATGTATCATTCTCAACACCGACGTTTTTAAGATTCCCGATTCTCGCGCAATTTGTCTGCTACTGATGTGCGGATTAACCGCGACAGCAGCTAAAACACCTACTTGACCATCATTATTTGTTGCAGGTCGTGATTGACGTTTCACATGTGGCTGAACACTTCCTGTTTCCTTAAATAACGTAACTATCAAAAAATGGTTCAAATGGCTCTGAGCACTATGGGACTTAACATCTGTGGTCATCAGTCCCCTAGAACTTAGAACTACTTAAACCTAACTAACCTAAGGACATCACACACATCCATGCCCGAGGCAGGATTCGAACCTCCGACCGTAGCAGTCGCGCGGTTCCGGACTGCGCGCCTAGAACCGCTAGACCACCGCGGCCGGCACGTAACTATCCGGCGAACGGTCCGGACACTTGGATGATGTCGTCCAGGATACCGAGCAGCATACATAGCGCACGCCCGTTGGGCATTTTGACCACAATAGCCATACATCAACACGATATAGACATTTTCCGCAGTTGGTAAACGGTCCATTTTAACACGGGTGATGTATCACGAAGCAGATACCGCCCGCACTGGCGGAATGTTACGTGTTACCACGTACTTATACGTTTGTGACTATTACAGCGCCATCTGTCACAAAGAGAAAGAAGTGGTCCAACTTCGTACTACACGAATATGTATTTAAAAAATGTGGGTTCCCATTTAAAAAAAATTCAGTTGATATCCGTTTGACCTATGCCAGCGCCATCTAGCGGGCCAACCATAGCGCCATCTGGTTTCCCCCTTCAAGCTAGACAAGTTTCGTTCTTCGTAGACTGATCAATATGTGTAAAATATTCCAGTTAAAATTCATGTCCATACATTTCCGCATACCAAGAAAAGCCAAAACTTGGAGACATACAAATCCAAACCCAGGAGAATTTCAACTGGATCACGTAGCTATATCGAAAAGGTATATCATAAAAATTATGAATGTTAAAATAGTATGAAATGGGGATTTCGATTCAGATCATTATCTCTCTAAGATTAAAATGAAATTATTCCCATCTAAAACAAAAAAGGCGACCAAGAAAGTGATCAGATACAACACCACTACAGCTAATATTACAAAACAAAATATAGAAAAATTTTGAGAAGAAACTGAGACAAGTAAAGAAGGTGATTGGCGTGAACTCAAGGTGCAAATAACTCAAGCAGCAGAGAAAACTTTAGGATTGGCCAAGAACAAAAAGAAGACATAGTGGAAAGAGGAGTGTATAGAATCACTAATACAAATAGCTCAAAAATAGAGAAAATCGAGATGTTCGAAGAAAGAGGAAGACCTTGAACAATTCAGACAAGAAGGAAAAGAAACATCAAAAACAATCCGGAAAATCAAAAGAAACTTTGAAAATTCCCAGCTTATTGAAATAGAAGAAAATTTCAGCAAAAATAATATTAGAATTTTTTACCGAACTTTTAAACACATACATAAAAGATTGCGTGCACCAAGTATTTGTTTCAAAGATGAAAATGGCAAATGCCTAATGATGAACTATGAGATGACAAACTAGAGGTACTGGAAAGAAGGATTATTAGAAAAATAAATAAAACTGCAGATTGTTGGAAAATAAGAAGTAATGAGGAGATCTACAAAAGTAGAGAGAAAATATCTGAAGTAATGGCCAAACGTAGATTAACCTTTTTGGGACACCTCTACCGAATGGATGGAAATAGATTAACAAAACTAATACTCCTATATTTCTGGAAGAAGAAATCGACAATAGCATGGATTACAGAAGTAAGGAAATATCTAGAAAGAAACAACACCAAAGAATCAGAAATAGCAGAAAGAAACCTTTTTAAAAATAAAATACTAAATTTGGAAGGCCTCCAAGGCAGAAGAAATAAAAAAATCGTGAACAGCATGGACAGAAGAAAGGAACAGACTTCATGGGGAGAAAATGAGGGAAAACGGAAAAATAGCCGCGCGGGATTAGCCGAGCGGTCTAGGGCGCTGCAGTCTTGGACTGTGCGGCTGGTCCCGGCGGAAGTTCGAGTCCTCCCTCGGGCTTGGGTGTGTGTATTTGTCCTTAGGATAATTTAGGTTAAGTAGTGTGTTACCTTAGGGACTGATGACCTTAGCAGTTGAGTCCCATAAGTTTTCACACACATTTGAACATTTCAACTGGAAAAATAGGAAACAACAACAAAGGAAGAAGAGGAACTGAAGTTTTCAACGTGGTCAACATGATTGTAAAAAAAAAAAAGTAGACCGTTGTCATTAGCCACCGAGTAAAGCAGTGAAAACAGATGTACTCAAAATTAACCACCATAACATGGGACTGAGGGTCTGTAGGATACAGAATTGTTGATGCCGTTCACACGCTGTTGGGCAAGTTTGAATAACAATCTGGTTGACAACGAACACTGTTTATGAATCATTGTAGTTTAATACAATAATTCTACGACATCTGGATAGTCTCCACACATTTCAGCACCGTCTGCACATGTATCTCTGAATTCGTATCTCCAAATGTTTCCGTGGGTAACTGGGATAAACCCCACTCCTGGCTATTTTTTATTTTTTTTTTAAGAACTTGCTGTCATCGGACCGATCATTGGAATCAGCGCTAAGTTATTTTCTTATTTACCTTTAGCGTAGCAAAATGGTTCAAATGGCTCTGAGCACTATGGGACTCAACTGCTGAGGTCATTAGTCCCCTAGTACTTAGAACTAGTTAAACCTAACTAATCTAAGGACATCACACACATCCATGCCCGAGGCAGGATTCGAACCTGCGACCGTAGCGGTCTCGCGGTTTCAGACTGCAGCGCCAGAACCGCGCGGCCACTTCGGCCGGCTTTAGCGTAGCAGTCTAGTCTAACATTTACTCCTCGATAATTTTCATGTGCAAAGTCTTTTACGCTAGAGACTAAAACAAAAGGAAAATAATGATAGCTATGACGAGGACGGGTGGCCAGTTAACTTCCTCTGCTCTTGATTGATGATGTTTCGACTGGCTTATACACATTTGCTCATACCTGTCGTATTTCACGCACCTGCTGATTCTACCACGTCTTTGAAGCGCAAGCTTTACTCCCGGACTGCTAGCCATCTCAAGAATTACATCGACTGTGCAGATGTGTTCTTTCCCGCTGTGAGGATGATTAGGCGTTGGCAACATTGTACGACATGTTTGGCAATCCTGTTATAATCGATCTACTTCCTGCAACGACACAGAATTAATCTGCTAACGATAATGATTGAAGCTGAAGAAATGAATTAAAATTTGTGCCACTCTCGAGACTTCTTGCTTATTATGCAGAAATGCTGACCATTACACCACCACCGCGCTATGGTCAACAGGTCAACATAGTGTTGCGGTAGTGTAATGGTCAGCATAGTGCTGCAGTGGTCAGCGTTTTTGAAGATAGTAACTGTTCAGAAAGAACAGATACCAATTATGACCACGCAGCATCTCTAGAAACAAATGATAAATAATCGAAACCCTCAGCTACCAACAGGTGTTGTTGATGTACCTCAATGGGGACAGCTGAGTATGTGTGTCCCGACTGGGACTCGAACCCGGGATCTCCTCCTTACATGTCAGACGCTCTATCCATCTGAGCCACCGAGGGTAGAGAGGAGAGCGCGACTGCAGAGACTTATCCCTTGCACATGGTCATCATTGGTATCTGTTCTTTCTGAACAGTTACTGTCTTCATATATTTAAAGACTACCCGGCCATTGACCTTCTTCTGTGCGAATGCGCACACTTTGCCCGAACTCTTACGGGAATCGTCATCTTAGTTGGCGCGAGTAATGAGTGAATGGGCAAATATCCTTTAGGAACATTACGGATGTAGGTTGTGGACAGTTGGGAATGTGGTTCTCACGGGAAGCGTGGAAGGGATAAGTCCCTGCAGTCGCACTATCCTCTGTGCCCTCGGTGGCTTAGAGGCACAGCCGGCGCGGTAGCTCACCGTGTTCGGTCAGAGAGCTGGTTGGCCTCTGTTATGAAAAACTGAGTGAAAGGATCAACAAAAAGAACTTTAATGGATGTCATGTGACGTCCGCAACCACCAAACACAACGAAAAAAAAGATGGATACAGCGCCTGCCACGTAAGCAGGAGATTCCAGGTTCGAGTCCCGGTCGGCGTACACATTTTCACCTGTCCCCATTGAGGTATATCAACAACACCTGTTGGCAGCTGAGGGTTTCGATTATTTATCGTTAGCCATTTTGGCCAGTAAGCAATAAGACCTGGGTTCGAGTCCCAGCCGTGGCACAAATTTTAATTCGTTACTTCTGCTTCCATCACTATCGCAGATAAAGATGAGACTTAAATGTGTCGGGGGAAAATTTAATTATATTATCATGCTAAATTCACTCGATATTTTCTCGGTATTTAAGTTCAGTATTCTGAACGATTTTTACTTGTTATGTCTCATCTACCAAATGGGGGTTTTTAGTCCACGAAGGTCATTGTACGCAGAAACTACAACTAATTTCATCTTTTCATTGCGCATTATCTGACATAGCCATCACTAAATGCTGCAGCTGCTCGCTGGGTTCGTGGAAATGTCATCTTGCTGTAAAACCAAGGCTGTTTTGGTTCTAGGTTCCAGTCTCGTGGGAGACGAAATTTTTTTCTTAAATCACAGAGCTACAGCCGTTGGAATTCCTGAATGTGCCGAATAATTTATGTCAAAACGATCCTACATGAAGCGAGAAAATTTTCGGAAGTGATTTCTTCTGTAACACTCACCCATTACACGGCACAAATGTTCAAGCTTCCACCACGTCCTTCACCCTCTGTTATCTCCAAAGAGAAAAAAATGTCCCAAACGTCAAGCTTTTTTCCGTTTAAAACTCCGTTTCCTAGTGCACAAACAACGCTACTCGTAGACTTCAGATACGCAACGTTCAAGATGTCGTTGCAAGAACAACATTAGAACCTCAAACAGAAAATGACGATTGATAAATATACTTATAGCAACCTGCGTACCAACACGCCGAACGAAATCGCCACGAATTTATGTACTCCTCCGGTATAAAATTTGTCCGTATTGGTAGAATACATGCTTAGTATTCCCCACGTCATATGCTACACGGGCACTGGTTACAATGTTGTTATTGGATGGTGTTCACCCAGTTCATCGAAAATATATCACTGTGAAAACTAAACTGCAATATTAAACAATCTTACGCTTACCAATGTGTGTGTCGAAACATCCGCTGTAGAGAAAAGACTCAAGGTGCAATGCTTCGTGAACACTTGGGTTAACGCTGCCTAGCGTCGAGCAGGGAATGTTCTGATCAGGACAGGAAGCCATGATCTCTCTCAAGGAAATGTTTTTCCATGGTTTTGCTATTTCTGGCACGTTAGACAAATGGTTCAAATGGCTCTGAGCACTAAGGGACTTACCACCTGAGGTCATCAGTCCTCTAGAACTTAGAACTACTTAAACCTAACTAACATAAGGACATCACACACAACCATGCCCGAGGCAGGATTCGAACCAGCGACCGTAGCGGTTGCGCCGTTCCAGACTGAAGCACCTAGAACCGCTAGGCCACAGCGGCCGGCTCTGGCACGTTGGAAAATGAAGTAAATTTTCTTTGAGCTACCAACACAGTGATGCAGTTAGCAGACAGACGAGGTGTAGTATGTTAAATTACGGTATAACTGGGTTCAATAACTCAGCTTTGGCCGGCCAGAGTGGTCGAGCGGTTCTAGGCGCTATAGTCTGGAACTGCGCGACCGCTACGGTCGCAGGTTCGAATCCTGCCTCGGGCATGGATGTGTGTGATGTCCTTAGGTTAGTTAGGTTTAAGTAGTTCTAAGCTCTAGGGGACTACTGACCTCAGAAGTTAAGTCCCATAGTGCTCAGAGCCATTTGAACCATTTGAACTCAGCTTTTCTCTTGCACTGTGCAACGTTTACCACGAACAGCTAGTGTAGCAGAGTAGCTCAAGTGGAACGCAACACTTCGAGTGGAAACTTCCGCATCATACAATGTTGGGAGTTTGTGTAGATAGCCGTTATGCGATTTTATTTCAGTGATTACAAATTCAAGTAGAATTTACGCAATAGTTAGCCAAGGGAGCTTGTTAATGGTGATTCGATCGAAGAAGGAAATGCATGTTTGGAAAAGGCTGTAATCCTTTCCACGGAGACAGGAAGTCAAAATTTTCACCCAGTGTGGCGTAAATCGGTTACGACGAAATCATGATGTAGCTAGATGTTGAGTTCGATGGCCTGGTGGATTGGTGTTAGTTCGTGTACCTGAGGTGTATAATCGATTTCCACTTCAGGCGACGGTTTTTAATAGGCTCAAACGAATCCTATTCACCTCTGGTTCCACAAATGCAAGAACGTACGATTTCACAGTGGTTCCAAACTCATATTAAACATGATGTCCATTCGCTACCAACTAGAGATTCGGACGGGCCGCGACAGAGGTGGAAGCGGTAGCATGTAGAAAGTATGTGACCATATTTTTTTACAGTAGTTATTATATTTTACTTAATGAACAAAACGCAAATTTAAGGACACAGGGCATTTACTTCATTTGAGACTCGAACTCGGATCTTCCAATTCACGGGATTTGATTCCTTCGTGAAGATACAATTCCCTCAATTCGTTGTTTGCTCAAGATTTCTGACTCCTCAAGGTCACCACGTAAGGTTGGTGTCCGTGTTGCAATGCTGATCCGACAAAAAAGTTTATCACGACTTTCAAACTTTAGCATGAGCACATCTAACTGCTGGTGGAAAATAATGCTTATTTTTAACGTTTCTCCATTCGTTATCAGCAGTAACAGTATGTGACAGTTCTGCTCCCAGTGAGACACAGAACTTTTCAACACATGATTTCAAGTTCAAGCATGCCAATCCTAGGTATTGGTAAAGAAGAATTCGATAGTTACTGTCTCTTCGTGTGTAGTCAACGACGGCCTGTGCATGATTCGACTCCCAGTCAGCACTGAACTCTTTGTCACGTTATTTCCACTTCAAAGATGCACACATCTAGCTACTGGCGAAAAAAGCCTATATTTAATGTCCATCCGTGACTAGAAAACAATGATGATAAGTGCCGGGTTCGAATGCCGGAAAGGCAGAAATTATTCATTTGTCTCGTCATTTCAGTTTCAGACAACCCACTGCTGGTGAGAAAATTCGATCTCTCATATTTGATAGTGTTTAGTTACTATGTCATGAGGTGCCGGGTTCGAAGCCCCGTCCAGCACAAAACTTTGTCACGTCATTTCAAGTTCGTTTCTTCTGAATCAAACCATATTTAATATATTTCGTAGTTAGTCAACAGGTACAATTTTTGCTAGATAGGAGTCCTGGTCCAATACAGAAATTTCAAGCTGTAGTTTCAGGATCAGGTTTACTAAATATACTAGTTAATACTGAGGTATGTTACGTTTTTTTATGAAACTCAGTCCTCCGTTCAAGTCTCGGTCAAACAAGAAAACTTTACTTAGCTGACATTGTGTACTGGTGCCGGGTTTTAATCTAGATCCAGAACAAAACAGATGAAGTTCAAACACACGCACATTAGATGCTCATGAATAACTTAGATTACTAATATCACTTTGTGTTAGGTAACAAGGGCGATAGGCGACTTTCGAACTACTCACAGATCCACGTTCCATCATGAATACGTGAACTTACTAATCATACGTTGTTGATCTTGATTATGGACCACTTGACGCAGTTAATCGTGCTTTTTATAACTGATTAGTTCATTAACCAGCTTATATAAAACCACTCGCCAATCCAATGTCGGTTAATAGGTGCTTGGAAAACCTTTTAGAGTGCAAGACTACTTCGAATTATCACAGAATATGTGTTCAGACATTCTTGAAAAGTCTCGTACTTGCTAATGAATTTTGTTTTGAATAAGGATTACGGAATGATTCGCGTGGTAGAGTTACGGGCATTAGTTGTCTCAGATATTAACGAGAATGATACCATTTTAGAAATGTTACTTCCTATAATATATTTGAGTTTACAAGCGCTAAGGACTGTGTCATCTCTCATAAGGTGCTTCCCGAAATTTATAGTATCGTGGTATTTATCTACAACAGGAGTTATTGCGATATGGAGCATTGTTCTCTAGTGGCCACTTGTGGCAACCATACTGCATAGTTAGACGCCTGTTCAGAAAAGTGATTAGAGAAAATGCAAGACAGTTACCTTATGTGGGCTGCATGCAAATCGAGCGGAACGCAAGTCAGGTCGTTCGGATACTTTTGAGTATGATGGTACGTTGGTGAATGACATACGCCGGCCGGTGTGGTCGTGAGGTTCTAGGCGCTTCAGTCTGGAACCGCGTGACCGCTACGGTTGCAGGTTCGAATCCTGCCTCGGGCATGGATGTGTGCGATGTCCTTAGGTTAGTTAGGTTTAAGTAGTTCTAAGTTCTAGGGGACTGATGACCACATATGTTAAGTCCCATAGTGCTCAGAGCCATTTGAACCATTTGAATGACATACGCTATCTAAAAGATAACAGAGCACACTGGGCAAATAGCACTTATGAACTGTGTGATTCTCTTCAGCAATATGTACTCTTTTCTTAATGCACTGTTTTATTTCTACATGATATGTGACAGTAATAAATAATAAAATTTTATATCACTGACTTATTCCCCAACAGATGCTCTTCGCCTTTATTGGACCTACTACGTGAGGGCCATAATCAACATTATTTAAGGTGCTGAAACTACCTGTAAGATTTGACCCTTATGAGCTCCATTCACAGAACAAGGTCAAACCACTGGTTATGAATGAGAAGTCCCACCATTATAAAACAGAAATAAATTTTTACACCACTAGCGACTTCGAACGTTTATACACTGAAATTAAGTGGCCAGGATGTCCTTCCTCTTGTTATCACCAAACGAGAAAAGTGAGGTAACCACAGCTCCAGATTTTTACTATCACCCGAATTACCGACAAACAGAGCTGACAGTTGTTCGCCATTGCAGACGCTGACTTGAGCAGACCGTATCTAAATTGAGTATAAATATTTACATCTACGTTAAAAACTGAAATTCGTCGTTCTATAAACTTTAAAAGTTTAGGCCGCTGGCCAGAACATAATTCTGCGAGACACTCTATAGCTCATAGTGCAACAGTCAGAGGGAGAACGTGCGCATTTGAATGCGCTAAATGTCAAGGCACGCACGAGAACTGTACAGGAATCCGTTGAAACGTAGCAGATAAAAGTGATTTAGAACAGGGTCGCGAACATATATTAACACTAACCGTAATTCAACGAGTAGCTGTCATGCTGTGGGAGAGATATAGTTTTCGACTGTTTCTTTTAGTGGCCTACGTCTTTTTATGCGAGGATAAATCAGAAAGTGAATTTTAAGAGAACTCTGTTAACAATTTGTTACAGTGGAACAGAAAATGAAAGCGAGTCTCTCGTGTGTGATATTTCCTCCACGCCCGTTGCTGATAGGCTAATTCAACGCCGCCGCGTTGCATCATGTTTTCAGCGGTAAGTGCATCTGCTGGTGGAAAAAAAGACAAATGCAAAGATCACGACCCAGGCAGTCTGAGTACAAGCATAGTGCAAAGTAGACGTATGATTTCTTCGTAGAGTCTGTTGCCGCTAAGGCACGGCGTATTTTACTGATTAGGCTATTTAATAAAAATGTGAGTGTGCTTAAATAGTAAAATCTTACCACTGTTAACAATTTATTTAAATGAAAACTGTCATATTAATCTGTGTATCAGAGGAAGGTAACGAAAGTCGGAACATACGGACTAAGCTCCCCTAGAAAGCGTGGTAGGACCGCTTTTGTTCTCTACTCGTGCGTATATATACACACATCAAAAGAAGTTTTGCATCACCTCGGTACCGAGAGTTCCGGAACCTGTACAGAAAATTGGAATAGAGATCAACATAAACATCATTTCCGCCCTTTTTATTGCTCATGAAAACCACACATTGCATGTTGTACCACCATACATCGATACCTTCAGAGCTGGTGGTCCAGATTGCTTTACACACCGGTACCTCTAATACCCAGTAGCACGTCCTCTTGCATTGGTGCATGCTTGTATTCGTCGTGACATACTATCCACAGGTTCATCAAGGCACTGATTGTCCCACTACTTAACGGCGATTCGGCGTGGATCCCTCAGAGTAGTTGGTGGCTCACGTCGTTCATAAACAGCACTTTTCAATCTATCCCAGGCATGTTTGATAGGGTTCATATCTGGAGGAGATGCTGGCCACTCTAGCCGAGCGATGTCGTTATCCTGAAGGAAGTCATTCACAAGATGTGCACCATTGGGTGCGCCAATTGTCGTCCATGAACACGAATGCCTCGCCAGTATGCTGCCGATATGGTTATACTATCGGCCGGAAGATGACATTCACGTATCGTACAGCCATTACGGCGCCTTCCATGACCACCAGCGGCGTACGTCGGCCCCATATAATGCCATCCCAAAAACTGTTGGGCACCTCCACCTTGATGCACTCGCTGGACAGTGTGTCTAAGGCGTTCACTCTGACCTCGTTGCCTTCGAACACTTCTCCGACGATTGTCTGGTTGAAGGCATATGCGACACTCATCGGTGAAAAGTACGTTATGTCAATCCTGAACGGGCCATTCGGCATGTTGCTGGGCCCATCTGTATTGCACTGCATAATGTCGTGGTTGCAAAGGTGGACCTCGCCGTGGAAGTCGGGAGTCAAGTTGCGCATCATGCAGCCTATTGCGCACAGTTTGGGTCGTAACACGACGTCCTGTGGCTGCACGAAAAGTATTATTCAACATGGTGGCGTTGCTGTCAGGGTTCCTCCGAGCCGTAATCCGTAGGTAGCCGTCATCCGCTACAGTAGTAGCACTTGGGCGGACTGAGCGAGGCATGTCATCGACAGTTCCTGTCTCTCTGTATCTCCCCCATGTCCGAACAACATCGCTTTGGTTCACTCAGATACGCCTGGGCACTTTCCTTGTTGAGAGACCTTCCTGGCACGAAGTAAGAATGCGGACGCGATCGAACATCGGTATTGACCGTCTAGGCATGGTTGAACTTCAGACAACACGAGCCGTGTACCTCCTTCCTGGTAGAATGACTGGAACTGATCGGCTGTCAGACCCCTCCGTCTAATAGGCGCTGCTCATGCATGGTTGGTTACATCTTTGGGTGGGTTTAGTGACATCTCTGAACAGTCAAAGGGACTGTGTCTGTGATACAATATCCACAGTCAACGTCTATCTTCAGGAGTTCTGAGAACCGGTGTGATGCAAAACTTTTTTTGAGATATATATACAATCTCACGTATAGGGATATAGCGTGAGCAGCATTCTGTGACTGTTTGGTGACGACACTCTAGTCTTTAAATGACTGTAAGAGTATACAGGATGACTTGGACAGAATTTGTTTGGTGTGACGTACGGCAACTTATTCAAAATGTGGGCAACTGAAAGTAAATGCAGATGAACAGCAAAGACAAGTCTATAATCTATGAATGCAGTGTTAGTTGTGTGCTGCGTGACACAGCCACGTCGATTAAATATCTGGGCGTAACGTTGCAAAGCGACAGGAAATGGAACGAGCACGGAAGGCCGGTTCTAGAGAAGGCGGATGGTCCACTTCGGTATATTGGGATGATTCTGGGAAAGTGTAGCACATCTACAAAGGAGAACGCGTGCAGAAGACTTGTACGACCCATTCTCGAGTGTTTGAGATCCTCATCAGGTTGGATTAAAGTACAACATCGAAGCAATTGAAAGGCACCTGTTAGATTTGTTAACGATTGGTTCGATCAACACGCGAGTTTTACTGAAGTACTATGTGAACTCATGTGGGAATCGCTGGAGGAAGAAGATGTTCTTTTCGCGGAAGTCAATGGACAAAGTTTAGAGAACCGGCGTTAGCGTCAGACTGCAGAACGAGCCTACTGCCACCAAAATACCGTTCATCTCGCGTAAGGAGAGGGAGGAGAAGAAAGGTGAAATTAGAGCTCGTACTGAGACTTACTGACAGTTATTTTTCCCTCGCTCCACTTGCTGGTGGAACACGAATGCGAATGACTAGCAGTAGTGCAAGGTACCCTCCGCCAAACACCGTACGGTGGCTCTAAGGAGAGGGAGGAGAAGAAAGATGAAATTAGAGCTCTTACTGAGACATGCTGACAGTTATTTTACCCTCGCTCCATTTACTGCTGGAACACGAATGCGAATGACTAGCAGTAGTGGAAGGTACCCTCCGCCAAACACCGTACGGTAGCTCGCAGAGTATATATGTGAATGAAAAGTTAGTATTTTTAGTAATTAGCCCAATATCAATAGCAAGTAATAGAATCTGAGATACTATGTGTGCCAATTCGCGATACGAAAAGCCGGCCGCGGTGGTCTCGCGGTTCTAGGCGCGCAGTCCGGAACCGCGCGACTGCTACGGTCGCAGGTTCGAATCCTGCCTCGGGCATGGATGTGTGTGATGTCCTTAGGTTAGTTAGGTTTAACTAGTTCTAGGTTCTAGGGGACTGATGACCTCAGATGTTAAGTCCCATAGTGCTCAGAGCCATTTTTTTGATACGAAAAATGTGATTTAGTGACAGAATTACGACGAACGTATTCTTCGAACGTTCGAAAATATGCAGTTTCACGTCAGTGATCTATTACTTCCGGTGCTTTGACAATACTGCGCACACAGTCCGTAACAGTGTCTTTATTTCTACACAAAAATGGTAACGGTCGGTAATCCTCCGAAAGACTAGGCAGTGCGGGGCGGGGCTCCGTACAGAGCGGTATCGATAGCGCGTGCTGTATACGGGTGAATTGGTACGCAATAAAGGGATTTCGTTGACGTCGGTCGGGCGCGCAGAGGGCGGCAGAGGACGACCGTGTGGCGCGCGTGGTGCGCGGCGACGGTGCTGCCGCGGCGAGGCGTGGCGGGCTGTGGCGGCGGCGCGAGGCGCCAGTGCGGACATGGAGGAGGCGGCGAGCACGCAGCAGAGGCAGCGGGAGGCGGCGGCGCGGCTGCGCCAGCTGATGGCCCGTGCGCGCGCGCTGGGCGCCGAGGCGGCGACGCGGCCGGCGGGCCGCCGCCTGCTGGCCGACAGGTGCCAGCCGCAGGCGCGGGCGTCCGGCGCGCCGCCGTCGTCGCCGCTGGCGCTCACTCTGGCCGGCGCCGCCTGCGCGTCGCTCGCGCTGCTGCTGGCGCTCGGCCTGCACACGCACGGCGGCTTCGCGCGCGCCTGGCTCAAGTGGCAGCGCCTCGACATCTACGACGAGGCCGTGAGTCCAAAAGAGTTAACCACAGTACAGTACCCTTAAAGATACAGAAAATATGTACGCCGTGCCCCACAGCTCGTAAATAATGAAAGAACTTTACGACCGTAAGTATAACCCTTTCCGACGTTGGAACACGTATTATGTTCGAGTATAATGAATTTTCTGGAGACTAGGAATCTACTCTGTAGGAATCAGCACGGGTTTCGAAAAAGACGGTCGTGTGAAACCCAGCTCGCGCTATTCGTCCACGAGACTCAGAGGGCCATAGACACGGGTTCCCAGGTAGGTGCCGTGATTCTTGACTTCCGCAAGGCGTTCCATACGGTTTTCCACAGTCGTTTAATGAAGAAAGTAAGAGCATATAGACTATCAGACCAGTTGTGTGATTGGATTGAAGAGTTCCTAGGTAACAGAACGCAGCATGTCATTCTCAGTGGGGAGAAGTCTTCCGAAGTAAGAGTGATTTCAGGTTGTAACAACCCTACCACAACAAAGATCAGCATTTAATAACGATTGTGGTGTTGCTCACGCTGCTAAATACTGCATTTTCGGGAAACAACAGTCATATTATGTGGCAGGTGTCATCAGAGCACAATTAATAGTCATTTCATGTAATAGTGAAAAAACTAGGCACTCATCTTTTTGTGTTTCCCACGTTGGTCTCGTCGTAAAATCATGGCTCAATCATTGAAAATCTAGGTGGTTATGATTCCATGCTCGGATGCAAAGAGGCCTAGATTTTATTCTGCTATATTCAAAAGTTTTGGAGATGCGCTTCTCAAACCATTCTTGGGGATTAAACCTTTCAAAGTTAGCACAATGGTGATGTAAAAAAATAATCAGCACTCCGAATTTAAGTTACACTTACTTTTAACTGCTTTTATTGCAATACCACGTGACACACAAAACATCACTTCACAATACAAAACATACTTGAAAACATCTTCCTCACATTTTATAAGCCAACTACAATATGCATCTTTCCAACATGATGTCCAAGACTTGACCTTCTCAATGTCCGACTCTCTAACAAGTTAACAACCAACTAATAATCGCTTACGCGCCCAAAAATCAGAGTTACAAGTACGTCAAAGATCATAGTGACAAAAGAAAGAATACACATAAGAATAATATCATTGCAATATAAACATATCGATGTATCACAAATGAAATCAAATCTGAATGCTGTCTCATAAATATGTCAGCTTCTTTCCAGAAACACAGTAGAATATAGCTGGTATCGAGAGGTTCAGGTGAGGTGCCGTAATGGTTGCGTAATTCAAATACCATTACAAGGTGTGCCGCAGGGGAGTGTCGTAGGACCGTTGCTATTCACAATATACATAAATGACCTTGTGGATGACATCGGAAGTTCACTGAGGCTTTTTGCGGATGATGCTGTGGTATATCGAGAAGTTGTAACAATGGAAAATTGTTCTAAAATGCAGGAGGATCTGCAGCGAATTGACGTATGTTGCAGGGAATGGCAATTGAATCTCAATGTAGACAAGTGTAATGTGCTGCGAATACATAGAAAGAAAGATCCCTTATCATTTAGCTATCATATAGTAGGTCAGCAACTGGAAGCAGTTAATTCCATAAATTATCTGGGAGTACGCATTAGGAGTGATTTAAAATGGAATGATCATAGAAAGTTGAACGTCGGTAACGCAGATGCCAGACTGAGATTCATTGGAAGAATCCTAAGGAAACGCAATCTGAAAACAAAGGAAGTAGGTTACAGTACGCTTGTTCGCCCACTGCTTGAATAGTGCTCACTGGTGTGGGATCCGTACCAGATAGGGTTGATAGAAGAGATAGAGAAGATCCAAAGGAGAGCAGCGCCCTTCGTTACAGGATTATTTAGTAATCGCGAAAGCGTTACGGAGATGGTAGATAAACTCCTGTGGAAGACTACAGGAGAGACGCTCAGTAGCTCGGTACGGGCTTTTGTTGAAGTTTCGAGAACATACCTTCACCGAGGAGTCAAGCAGTATATTGCTCCCTCCTACGTATATCTCGCGAAGAGACCATGAGGATAAAATCAGAGAGACTAGAGCCCACACCGAGGCATATCGACAATCCTTCTTTCCACGAACAGTACGAGACTGGAATAGAAGGGAGAACCGATAGAGGTACTCATGGTACCATCCGCCACACACCGTCAGGTGGCTTGCGGAGTATGGATGTAGATGTAGATGTAGATGCTACCCCACCATTGTGACGTGGTTGTCGACTGGGTGGTAGCGGATTCGAATGCTGGTGGTGGACGAAATTTTCATCGCCAATATTTGGTCAGTAAGGGGTCGGAAAATTCTAGACCGCCGTACTTTGCGGCTGTGTCCCGGATTAAATTCCGAGCCTGTCCGCAGCGTCTCACTGAATGGTGACGTATCGCACTTTTAGGAACGACCCGTCCGTCGGTTGATGTTACGTGTGGCAGACCTCGGCGCTACACAGGTGTGCAAAACGTAAGGACGAAAGAAGCTTTGGCATGGTGCAACAGTGCCAAGTAACATAGTTCGATGAAACTTGGACCATATATGGAAAGAATTGTTACAGCATAGTTCAGAAAGTGATTGAAAGAAATGCCCGATTAGATGAATACAAATGACACATTTATGCGAAGACAATAATTATACTGAAGTCATGGCGAATTATGATCGTCCCCTGGACATTACAAAAGGAGGGACATCGTTGTTAAGGGTGTGTGATCACCAAAAACGGTTATGCGTGCTCTGCAATGTGCTGCCTTACTGGCCACGAGGTTGGTACGGAGTTCTTCTTGTAGGGCGTTTCATTCCTCCACTAGCGCAATTGCTGGTTGATGGTTGGTGCACGTGCACGAGCTGCAATACGTTTCCCCAAACGCATCCCACACGTGCCCGATGGGATTTAAGTCCGGGGAGCGGCAGGCCAGTCCATTCGCTGAATACCCTCTCGTTCCTAGATCTCCTCCACCTGCGCAGAACTATGCGGTCGCCCGTTCTCATCCATAAAAGTGAAGACAGGGCCTAAATCTCCCGCTCAAAAGACGCACATGAGGCAGAAGTGCCGGCCGCTGCGGCCGATCGGTTCTAGGCGCTTCAGTCCGGAACCGCGCTGCTGCTCCTGTCGCAGGTTCGAATCCTGCCTCGGGTATGGATGTGTGTGATGTCCTTAGGTTAGTTAGGTTTAAGTAGTTCTAAGTTAGGGGACTGATGACCTCAGATGTTAAGTCCCATAGTGCTCAGAGCCATTTGAACCACTTTTTTTGAGGCAGAAGTACAGAGTCACAACAGGGTCGACCAATCAGTGTACCTCTTTCAAAGATTTGGAGGCCAGTACGCCCATGCAACATTACACCTCCCCACCCTACGAGGTGCATTCAAGTTCTAAGGCCTCCGATTTTTTTTTCTAATTAACTACTCACCCGAAATCGATGAAACTGGCGTTACTTCTCGACGTAATCGCCCTGCAGACGTACACATTTTTCACAACGCTGACGCCATGATTCCATGGCAGCGGCGAAGGCTTCTTTAGGAGTCTGTTTTGACCACTGGAAAATCGCTGAGGCAATAGCAGCGCGGCTGGTGAATGTGCGGCCGCGGAGAGTGTCTTTCATTGTTGGAAAAAGCCAAAAGTCACTAGGAGCCAGGTCAGGTGAGTAGGGAGCATGAGGAATCACTTCAAAGTTGTTATCACGAAGAAACTGTTGCGTAACGTTAGCTCGATGTGCGGGTGCGTTGTCTTGGTGAAACAGCACACGCGCAGCCCTTCCCGGACGTTTTTGTTGCAGTGCAGGAAGGAATTTGTTCTTCAAAACATTTTCGTAGGATGCACCTGTTACCGTAGTGCCCTTTGGAACGCAATTGGTAAGGATTACACCCTCGCTGTCCCAGAACATGGACACCATCATTTTTTCAGCACTGGCGGTTACCCGAAATTTTTTTGGTGGCGGTGAATCTGTGTGCTTCCATTGAGCTGACTGGCGCTTTGTTTCTGGATTGAAAAATGGCATCCACGTCTCATCCATTGTCACAACCGACGAAAAGAAAGTCCCATTCATGCTGTCGTTGCGCGTCAACATTGCTTGGCAACATGCCACACGGGCAGCCATGTGGTCGTCCGTCAGCATTCGTGGCACCCACCTGGATGACACTTTTCGCATTTTCAGGTCGTCATGCAGGATTGTGTACACAGAACCCACAGAAATGCCAACTCTGGAGGCGATCTGTTCAACAGTCATTCGGCGATCCCCCAAAACAATTCTCTCCACTGTCTCGATCATGTCGTCAGACTGGCTTGTGCGAGCCCGAGGTTGTTTCGATTTGTTCTCACACGATGTTCTGCCTTCATTAAAGTGTCGCACCCATGAACGCACTTTCGACACATCCATAACTCCATCACCACATGTCTCCTTCAACTGCCGATGAATTTCAATTGGTTTCACACCACGCAAATTCAGAAAACGAATGAGTGCACGCTGTTCAAGTAAGGAAAACGTCGCCATTTTAAGTATTTAAAACAGTTCTCATTCTCGCCGCTGGCGGTAAAATTCCGTCTGCCGTACGGTGCTGCCATCTCTGGGACGTATTGACAATGAACGCGGCCTCATTTTAAAACAATGCGCATGTTTCTATCTCTTTCCAGTCTGGAGAAAAAAATCGGAGGCCATAGAACTTGAATGCAGCTCGTATAATGCCTGGACCACCAAAACGATTATGTTCGGGAATGTTCCTGGCGCGTTTCGTGCTCTCGCCTCTCTCCATATCTGGGTACCTTATGTGATAACAGTGTCGAACATGATCATTTTCGTGGCCCAACTGTTGTGGTGTGGGGGGGCATAAAGTTGCGTGGGTGGACTGACCTCAAAATCTCCGAACACAGAACACTCACCGATCAACAATGTTCTGACTCCCCGTTCGCGTCTTTTCAAGGAAGGAAGATTCGGTTTAACGTCCCGTTGACATCGAGGTCATTAGAGATGGAGCATAAGCTCGGATTGTGTCAAGGATGGGAAAGGAAATCGGCCGTGCCCTTTCAAAGGAGCCATCCCCGTATTTGACTGAAGCGATTTACGGAAATCACGGAAGACCTAAATCTGGACGGCCAGACGCTGGGTTGAACCGTCGTTCTGCCGAATGCGGGTCTAGTACGCTAACCACTGCGTCACCTCGCTAGGTTGCGTCTTTTCAGGCGCGCATTCGGGCCTGACTTCATTTCTATGGATGACAATGAGTGACCGTATCGAATTGTGCAGGTGGAGAAGCTCGCAGAATCAGATGATAGTCGATGACTGGACTGGTCTGCCCGTTCCACCGTCGGGCACCTGTGGGGAGACGAAGCGCAGCCCGGCACATGCACGAACTTTCAAGCACTCTGGATATGATCAAAACTCGTAGTCCATAACAAAAAAGAACGGTCAAATGTTTTGTGAAATCATTTGTCTAAGAGTAGTAAGTAATACACATAGATTACAGAAACCTTTGACGCGCTTTTGAATGATGCTCGGAATCATGCACAGCATGCTCATATGTAGAGTGACGTAAGGAGACCACTGAGTGAAACTGCTCCACACAAATACCTTCTAATGCCCCTTAAAATTCGGAAATCCGTAGTTCAACATTGAACGTCAAACAGTCAGTCGGCTCGTCATTTGCTGTACGTGATTAAGAGCATGATTCAATGGCGCATAAAATGCTTTTTAGTCTATTTTAGTTCTTATTTTTAGACAAATCATTTAACATAAACAAGTGATTGTCCTTTTTCTTTCAGATTTTATTTTCAAGTCTTGTTCAGAAAGTTTGAAATATAATATATTGAAATATCGATCGTTATTCTATTATTTTTAAGATAATACAGACTACAGATTAAGAGAAAGCAGAGCGGATTCAATTTATGCTGAGATTTGATTTTTTTTACTTGATTTACGTACCTAGAAGCAGCTCTCCGTAAAATGTTTCAATTTCCCCTCGAATTTTTAATTATATTTTTCTTAATTACCATGATTACTTTCAAGCAATTAAATATTTCTTTGCGAAACTAGACCTTCCACTAGTCAATTTGATTCTCCAGTTTTCCATTTCCCACTCTTCGTTTGGCTATGAAAATTTGGACAAAAATCCATTGGGTAGTTTCTAGGGAGTCTGATGGCCGCTCCGTCCAGTAATTTTACCGAAAACATATTTGTGATTCCAGCAGCAGCTTATCTTGGTAATCACCAACATCTTCGAATATCGAAATAAGTCTTAAGAGATTGTAGTTCTGAAAGAGACGAGTATTTTCGAGTATCAGTGACAACTCTCTCACTTAATGATTTTATCAGAATTTACAAAAATCATATTTCACATTTTTATACTTAGAAACTCACTCCTGGAAAACATAAATTAATTTCCTAGTCTTAGTTACTCTTACATGTTTTGGCACTAATGTATCATCTTCTGTTGGTGCTTATTTCTGAAAATACAGGGTGATTCAAAAAGAATACCACAACTTTAGGAATTTAAAACTCTGCAACGACAAAAGGCAGAGCTAAGCACTATCTGTCGGCGAATTAAGGGAGCTATAAAGTTTCATTTAGTTGTACATTTGTTCGCTTGAGGCGCTGTTGACTAGGCGTCAGCGTCAGTTGATGCTAAGATGGCGACCGCTCAACAGAAAGCTTTTTGTGTTATTGAGTACGGCAGAAGTGAATCGACGACAGTTGTTCAGCGTGGGGCACTGAGAATCAGCGGGAAACAACTCAGTATGAACGTGACTCGCCTAAGGTGAACGTTTTCTGTGCCATTTCAGCCAATAAAGTTTTTGGTCCCTTTTTCTTCGAAGGTGCTACTGTAACTGGACTACAGTATCTGGAGATGTTAGAGAATTGGCTGTTCCCTTAGCTCGAACAAGAAGCACAACAATTCATATTTCAGCAGGATGGAGCGCCACCACATTGGCACTTATCTGTCCGTAACTACCTGAACGTCAACTACCCGAGGCGATGGATCGGCCGCCAGGCAGCCGTGACAGAGCACTTCATCACTGGCCTCCAAGAAGCCCTGATCTTACCCCCTGCGATTTTTTCTTATGGGGGTGTGTTAAGGATATGGTGTTTCGGCCACCTCTCCCAGCCACCATTGATGATTTGAAACGAGAAACAACAGCAGCTATCCAAACTGTTACGCCTGATATGCTACAGAGAGTGTGGAACGAGTTGGAGTATCGGGTTGATATTGCTCGAGTGTCTGGAGGGGGCCATATTGAACATCTCTGAACTTGTTTTTGAGTAAAAAAAACCTTTTTAAATACTCTTTGTAATGATGTATAACAGAAGGCTATATTATGTTTCTTTCATTAAATACACATTTTTAAAGTTGTGGTATTCTTTTTGAATCACCCTGTATATTGTTCGATATTTGCATTATTTAGAAATATATTATTATTAATCTAAAATAGTATATGAAGGTGTTTATTTTCGTTTTGGTTACTTGAATTCAAGTGAGGTAAGACATAACGTGCTGGGACATTCCTAAATCTTAACCCTTAAAAAGACACATATTAAAGGTATCTACCACAATGATAATAGATTTGGACGTACTATTTTTATGCCTGGAAACAGTGACTGAATATCTCCTATACGGAACGATGTAAGCAAAAATAAAGATCCTTGTAGCGGGTGGAGTTCTGAAATGGAAAGTATATTTAAACGAAGGAAGACTGGGATCTAACGTTCCGCCGGCAACGAGGTCATTAGGAACGGCGCTAAGCCTTATGCTAGACAAGGCTACGCAAGGCTATGAGTCGAGTCCTTTTTGAAGGATGCATCCAGTCATGTGCTCTTAGTGATTTATTCTCAATCTGAATTCGACCTCGGCTCCTCCCGAATGAGATTCCATGGTCTTAATCACTGCGCTACCTCCTCGGCGTATACTTAACATACCCAGTGCTTTCATCAGTCGACAGTATATGAGCGACTAGTGGACGTGAGTTGCTGACATTAAGTTGCATATAATCAGATTATGTTCTGCACCGATCCCCAGACATATCCCAAGTATCGTGAATACGTCGCCAACCATTAAAATTTTGGGTTAGGCTAACCGAGATCTGCTTATCGTGAAAAATCGCCCTCAGCAATTGGGCCATCCGAACATGCCTCCTGGACCGACCTAAACAAAAATTGTCACCGATCTTTGCTTTCTCTTACTTCCAAACACTACAACTGAACTTTTCCCAAGGAGTATATTGGAACATCACTACGACAGAAACGGATAGGGTGAAAGACCAGATAGCATAATTAGTTAAAACCTAAAGCCGAATTAGATAAACCGACTGTTGGCGCGATGCACAAATTTTCATTTGTCGTGACACTTTCATTACACTGTATACTATTTCTTGTCACTGCATTTCTTTCATTTCATCCTTGTTGATTCACTCAGCAGTGTCTCACGGCCTGAGTGCATGTAACATTGTTGACTATGTTCCGCCCGTCGGCATCTTCTAGAGGCAAGGTGGCCATATCTGTGTGCCGGCACTGGACCTCACCTCGCCATTCTGTCGCTCATCGTTGTCAGCACCAAACAAACGGCACATCCCTACTCACTCGTCAGTTACCTATACGGATCAGATCATGCTTTTGAATCAGTAGATCGTTGGCAGAAGGAAACTGCGAACCACCTCCAGAAAGTCCTTTCATGACAGCACAGCTATGGAAAGAAGAGAGGAACAACGAAAGAAAGAAAGAAAAAGAGAACGATTAGTGTTTTAACGTTCCATCGACGATGAGGTCGTTAGAACGAAATAAAAGGTCGGATGGGAAGGATGGGAACTATTTCGGCATTTCCATTAAGTATGCTAGGGAAATCACGGAAAACATAACTCCATATAAATGGACAGAGATGTAAATCTCTGGCATCCGAAATACGAGCCCACTGTTTTACCACAGTGCCACCTCACTCGCTACACTGTTATTGGAGTACCTTTGAATTCGGGCTGATCTTTCTGCTGACTTCTACATTATATGTCTCAAGAAAGTGGCGACCATACCTCTTAGTGGTCTTCTACGTGTCACAGCGTTGGTCCAACAAGCCGGCTTCGTCCTGACTAAATCAGGCTTAATACAAGACACACGTGCTTATTTATAATGTGTTGTGACAAATGAAAATCTGTACGAGAACAGTGTTTTTAGCTGGATTTTCTACTACACGCGAGCAATCGTCATATCCGAAGTTGCCTGCAGGTGTCACTGATGTTTCCCGCTATTACTTTTGAAGGTTCTCTCGCAGTGTATGCGGGAACACCACCGCCTTAGCGAGGGATGAATGAATCAATAGGGTGAGGCGAGTGCTAACCGTAAGCAGAAGACAGGCTCTAATCTCTAATTCTCTTCTGGTACAAATTCTCATTTCTCAATACACATTCATTGCACTGCAGATCCAGCAGTTCTGAATGGATTTAGTTTACCTAACTACCAAAGTATTTGACGTATATCCTTATAGATTACATTCATCTCATTTGAGTTTAAATTACATAAATAAATACATCTGTCAGCCAGTGTTAATGTAACTTGATTATGCCGAAACACTTTTCGTGTTCTCTTATACCTTCAATTGACGTACTGCAATAATACCTTCATCATTATCCAGTTTCGGTCGATATCTGAAATCTGCAGCTGCCGTTTATTGTGTATCTTGAAATACTTTCTTCTTGCTGCATTGCGTAAATAAACCGCCGGATTTTTAAATCTGTGTGTTGTACATGTAAATGTAAAACAACGAGTCACAGGATACAGTGCGATAAAAGGCAGCTGCAGTTGTCAAAATACAGTAGACCTGAACTAAATAATGATATTACGTCAACTGAACGTGGGTGAAAACCGGAAACGCGTCTTGGCACGAATAAAGTTGTATAAAAACTTTCTGTTTGCTATATTTGTTCAAGTGATTTAATCTTTAGGCACTGGGCTCAGCCACCAATATCCTGGATGAATTAACGTCAGCCAATTTAACTGAGTTGGCATTTTATTTGCTGCAGATAATAAAGCTAATAGTCATCATTAATCAATAACACTAGGTTTCCAGATTATCAATCATTTTCTTTTTATCCGCTTACACTGTCCAATCTTCATGCTCATATAAGTCAGAATCCCAGACATAGCCTCTCAGAAATCTGTTTTTTATTTTTACTGGGTGCCAATAGCGTAAGCTTTGCGTTGAAAACGTTTGGCTAAAATCTTTACGTGGATTATTTTCTTTGTACTTCTACAATCTCTGTAGATCTTGATCCCAAACTAGTTACATTCTGCAATTAGTTATAAAGCCTGTTTTTGTAGTGACTCTGTCCATGCCTATTATTTTTTGGCGACCTCGGTGGCATAGTGAAGGCAGAGAGCTTCACGTTTCAGCCAGAAATTTGCGCTGCGACTTTGAAGGGGCCGGCCGGAGTGGCCGTGCGGTTCTAGGCGCTACAGTCTGGAGCCGAGCGACCGCTACGGTCGCAGGTTCGAATCCTGCCTCGGGCATGGATGTGTGTGATGTCCTTAGGTTAGTTAGGTTTAATTCGTTCTGAGTTCTAGGCGACTGATGACCTCAGAAGTTAAGTCGCATAGTGCTCAGAGCCATTTTGACTTTGAAGGGCAAAGAGGAGCAGCGACTGAGACAATGGACTTCAGGGTGAAGGAGTACGGTTCACATCCACGAAACTACATAGTCACCAGAACTCCTGCAGTTCTTATAAGCATTTGGACTTTTTGTAGTAGAAAATGTTCACCAATGAAGCAGCAGTTGAAAACGTCTCACAGGCTTTTCCTCAGTCCAGAAATCTGAACCGGTATTAGTAAAGCAGTTCCTAGTTAAACGAGTCCGCAAACACCAAATAGTGCCATCCCATGGGTTGAGGTTTCCTTCGGTCGAAGTAATGTTGCTTAAAAGTCCACTGTATTTAACATACAATGTGAAACAATCTAGTGTCACTGTATACAGGAAGAGCCACGTAACTTGGAGACTGTACTTCTTAGTTTTGGCTTTACCATTAACTCACTTTCAGCCTCGTGTTAAGAAGAAGCCTCATTAAAAACCTTAAGAAGCGTTCTGTATAACAAATACTCTTTCCAGCAACTCTGTAATTGCGACAGAGAAAAAAGCATATCGTTCCGTTTTATGAAATATTTCGTTTGCTTAATTGTGTCGACTGATGAAAATGTTACGAATGTTAAACACAGACATGCATGCGGCAAGCGTATAATTTAAATCACTGACCAGTCGTCGATATTCAGGTTTTCCGTAGTTTCCCTAAGTCGTATGAGGCAGACATGTTTCCTTCAGAAAGGTCGCGGCCGAACTCCTGTCTCATCTTTGTCCACTTGTAATGAGCGGTATTTCAACGGGACGTTAAACTCTAACCTTCCTTCCATTTTTCCAAGGTCTCACTTATTCCCAGGGACGATGGTAATGTCATTTGCGTACATAAGTATGACAAAGTCTTGTCCGCTTACTTTCACTCTTTCTTACGTCACGTGCTTAGTATATGCATTGGAAATAAGACGCACACACCAACTTAATATCACGTCTTTTTTTATTCCTGCATTTTGCATGTCTACTCTTTGCGCAAAGTTGACTAATTAAGAGAACACGAAGACCAGCAATATAAACGCCTGAGAAGAGAGATAACTTGAGTTTGGTCATTTAGAGAGGACAGAGGTAATATCTTACATGCTTGTTTGAAGCCTGAAACCGTACGTGCGAGACACTAGATGGCACCAGCCCACTATATCAGTTCCATTCGCTGAATGAAATAAATGGAATCAATGGAGAGAAAAATCAATGAAACTGCAGTGACATGACAGGATGTTGCAAGTAGAACATCAACAAGACCATTTATTTGAGATTTACGTTGCCCTTGTGTCAACTGTATTTACAGATTCAGAGAATATGTATAAGGAAAGATGAGTCCTCGTTATCTGTCCAAATATGATTGGCACGAGGACGATGTCTGAATTGGAATGAATTTGCATTGACGCACTTCATAGTGAGTTGTTCTTTGACTGTGGCACAATAGTCGAAATGACGTCGGTAAGTAAATAAATAATCTTACCAACATAAAGATGGAATATCTTCGCCCTACCGAAAAACAGCAGGTCTATTGACGCAAGTAAGCAGAAAAGGATGAAACGTCGGTGAAATCCGTTCAGAAATGCTGAACCTAAGCAGTGGTGAATATATCGCACCTGGATGTAACAATTTGTAGTGATACGAAACAGAGTGATGAAATAGGCCCAGCGGTAGGTAAATCAGGCAGCAGACTTGGTTTCATTGGCAGAATACTTGCAAAATGCAGTCACTCTGCAAAGGAGGCTACTTATACGCACTTGTGGGTCCTGTCTTACAATACAGTTGAGCTGTGAGGGATCCACACCAAATAGGACTAACAGGGGCTATTGATCGTATCAAAAGAATGGCGACGAGTTCGTTTGACACACGGGAGAGCGGCACCGAAATTTTGAGAAACCCGAATAGCAGGCTCTTCAAAATAGACGCTAATCATCCCGTGAAAGACTACTTACAAAGTTTGAAGAACCAATGTTAAGTAAAGATATTCTTCAGCAGCCTACGTATCGCTCGCTTAGGGATGATCTACACAAGATTACACTGATTACAGATTTCACAGAGGCATTTAAGCAGTAATCTCTCCAGTCTTCCATACGCGGTTAGAAAGAGACGAATTCCCAATATGTGGTATCACGCTAAGTACGCTCTGCCATGCACTTCGAAGTGGTTTGCAAAGTTTTTATGTAGATGTAGATGAAGACAATTGGAAATTTTTTCCACAGCGTGATAGTAACTGAGATCTCTCGCTTATCATAAGCAGTGGAATTAAACTGTGTGTCTAATTGATTACAAAAAATGGCTCTGAGCACTATGGGACTTAACTGCTGTGGTCGTCAGTCCCCCAGAACTTAGAACTACTTAAACCTAACTAACCTAAGGACATCACACACATCCATGCCCGAGGCAGGATTCGAACCTGCGACCCTAGCGGTCACGCGGTTCCAGACTGTAACGCCTAGAACCGCACGGCTACGCCGGCCGGCAATTGATTACTGTTTTCGCGATTAAAACGAGTTCCACCCTCGTGTCATGGAATGGCACAAATTTTCACTGTCAAGACATATTCACTACATTACTTCTTTAATATTCCGGAACGGATTTCAGCGATACTGTTTCAAGCCGCTACATTTCATCGATTTCTCGACATTAATGCACTCCATTGAATTTCAATTAATTTATTTCGTATGACGTATATCACTGTTGCGAGGTAACTAATGATCCTGCACCGAATCCGTTTATCTAGAGTTACTATTCCCACACACGCTGTGGAAAAAACCTCTGGATGTAGAGTTGGAAACAAATAGGAGCAAACGTCAGTGACATAAAAAATTTGAGTCGAATGTGAAGGTATCCTCAGACGGACTAAAATTTTGTCACTAAATGGTTAGAGAGACCACTCGCGATAAGTAGGATTTGTTGAGCTACCCATTGTCTCTCCAATTATTTCCATGCCAGGAAAAGAATCACGAGCTACAGGAAGTTACAGAGTTTGTAGTTCTTAGGGAAGTATTCAGACATACCAGTATGACTGCCTCTCTTCTCTCCTACTTTATAAATGATCAAATTTACGATCCTTTGGTTAAAAGACATCCCGTGTTCCGTTACTCGCTTTTGAGCTCCGTACGGATGTCTCGGCAAGTTTCTATCTGGAGTTGTTTGCCTCAGCTTCATTCGTAGTGTGTTATTCTGCGGCGGAGATGACATTGAAGATTGCCTGTTAGGTGGAGTGTTACCTTCGCGCTACTGTGTTGGGAAACAGAAAAGCAAATGAAGCACAACATTGTCCGTGACAGTTGTGTCCTAAAGAGCCACGCGGGGTGGCGCAGGGATAGCAAAAGAAACTGGACTCGTATTTGGCAGCCAACCACATTTAGACTTTCCGTAATTTCCCTGAATCCCATAAGGTAAATACTGGGATGTTTTCTTTCAAAGGGCGCGTCCGAATTCCTTCTGCAGTTCGAATTTTAATCTGTCGTTAAAGCCCTCGACATCGACGGGATGGTAAACACTTTTCAACCTCCTGCCTTTTGATCGCCGAAGCGTCTGCTTTTAATCCAGTGTTAATTCAGTCCAGAAATACGCATGTGGATACGCTCGTGGAGTATGCCTGTGGTCCTTATAAACTGCGCAATGGAGTATTTTGTTTTGTTTTCCGCCGTGGCATGTTACTATTAAATAGCTGACACCATTTTTAATTCTTTACTTCCCGTAAAATAAACTTCCCTTCCACAAAATTCCTACAGTGAGGCACGCAGATTTTCAAAAAAGTCTTTCTATCTTGTTCAGAAGCTTCGTATGTAGGAGAGTACGCCTTTTCTTTGGAAGTTTCCCGCCTCATTCTGTCAAGGTATCGGCGCCCTGCTTTCTTGAGCGAGCCACGATATAAAAGACTTGCTGTCATATCGATTCCTAGTTGTGGCGCGGATATAAAGCATGTCCTCTACGATCGTGTACCTAATATCATCTTCCCTTTCTCGTTAACAACACTTTTACGAGAAAGCTTTCCTGGTGGCTACAAAATATTTTTCCCAAGCCTAGCGGAGCCTTTGTTCAAAAATACCTCGTGTCATATTACTGCAAACGTACAAGGGCTTTCTATGACAAGGCAAAACCTATGAAAAAGCTCTTAGATGTTATCGGAGCTACCAAGGCACATTTTATTTCAACCTAATCTGCCAGATATACTGTGTATAGATTAGAAGTGTGTTGTGAATGACCCGCACGGCAAACCATTGTTTGAGGTTAACGCATTCGGAATTGACAATCTCTGTAAGCAAAGTTGCTTTGTATTCAGCTTCGCATTACATCACTCGCTTTCTGAAGCAATTTCATCAGTAGGAGTGCCTTTTATCACATTCTTTATTTCTGTTCACATTTACTGTTGGCAGCAGCTGTTTAGGAGCGTAAAAGGCATCTGCTTTCTTTCAACATCCACAGTTACATATATACTAAGCAATGAGGTGTACAGTTCATGACGAAGGTGTGGTCGAGCGGTTCTAGGCGCTTCAGTCTGGAACCGCGCAACCGATACGGTCGCAGGTTAGAATCCTGCCTCGGGCATGGATGTGTGTGATGTCCTTAGGTTGATTAGGTTAAAGTAGTTCTAAGTTCTAGGGGACTGATGACCTCAGATGTTAAGTCCCATAGTGCTCAGAGCCATTTGAACCATAACGAAGGGTGCATCCTAACAGTATTATAAGTTGTCTGTCCCAATCCAGTCTGTCCAATTTTTCCTCACAAAATACATTCTTCCTTTTTGGGGACAGTGACAATGATGAAGCACCGAAAAGCTTTACGCAATTATTGCAGGTAACTCTTTCTCCAATGTTGCGACGCAGATTACTCCATACTCGACGCCTGCAGCACAGGACGTGGTGCACACACTTACGGGGTGGAGGTGACAGAAAATAGATTATAATGTAAAGAATGGGGATCTTGTGGGTATTACTGATGTGGAAATTCTGCATTTTTAGCCAAATATGTGAGACTGTGAATACTGACAAGGCGATGGAGCAAAGGTATTGCACATGGTGAGGAAGGGGTATCATGACCATATAGAGGCGGTCAGTTAGGTATTTCACTAAGTAACGTAGGGTGAGGTCAACGTGCTGCAAGTGTAAATGTGATTGTAGGGCGTGGCAGTAGGCGACGGATATTCGTTTCTAGGCCGTGAACGACACTTTTCGTTTCATGGCTTTGCGGACAACCTTTGTTTTTGTCATTTATAAAGCAATGAACGTACAGGGTGCCGTAAAATAATGTCCCAGTTATAAATTTTAATAGTATCAACTATAAGCATTGTACAGTGTTGGTTCAAGGTCAAAATTAAAGAGTGGCTCAAATAGTTTTAGATTAGCACATACTGTAGGCGACTGATGCTATATTGCTTTCACGCTTGCAGCGCCACATACCCCACTTATGCAAAATGGCGACTCCTGAGTGTAAAGCGTTTTTTGTTCTGAAGTTTGTTAAGAGTCAGTCTGGAATTTGAGTTCAACGTGTGTTTCGTTAAAGTTTTCATTATGGTCTCCAATGCGGCAAAAACATTCCCCGATGCGTGTGCAAATGGAAAAGCGCGGGACGACCAAACGTGTCTGAAGAGGATGTTGACTTCAGCGCATCTTACCTTCCTAATCCTAAGAAGTCGGCTGGATAGGATATGAAAACGTACTGTGGGAAGTGCCTTGCAGTTCGCGTCTTCTTGAATGCCTTAATCGCTGCTTGGGCCTAATCGCCGCAGCAAAGCAACTAAAGCCACTTAATAAAGGTAAGTCGTCCGGTCCAGATTGTGTGCCAGGTACTTTCATTTCAGAGTATATTGATGTAATAGCCCCATTTTTAGCAATCAACTGTTTGCTTGACGGAAGATCTGTACCTAAACCCTAATTTACACGACGACATTGGGTTGCGCCACTCGTTGCGTGGAATGGCTTGCACGCAAATGCTATCATATTTGACTGTAGACACGGCGAAACCAGTATACACTTCAGTTTCGTCGTTTTGTGGATTCATGAGTCATGTCTCAAATGAAAGTTTTGGCAGCTGCACCTCGCACGAGTTGCGACGGAGTTCAAGCTTGTTGCGTGGAATCGCTGCATAAAAAAAAATAAGAAACATGTTTAGATTCGTGACTGGATGAAGAAAAGACGTCAGCTCGGTTACTCGGCATCCTTCCTGAAATAATTTGTAATGGAAGACCCAAGAAGTTCTTTTAATTATCTGAGAATGTCACCAGAGCTGTTCACGTTCTTTTAAATAGAATAAAGATACGTAACGCATGAAGAACTGTCGCCAGAACTGAAATTACACAGCACTTTCAAAATGGTTCAACTGGCTCTGAGCACTATGAGACTTAACTTCTGAGGTCATCAGTCCCCTAGAACTTAGAACTACTTAAACCTAACTAACCTATGGACATCACGCACATCCATGCCCGAGGCAGGATTCGAACCTGCGACCGTAGCGGTCGCGCGGTTCCAGACTGTAGCGCCTAGAACCGCTCGGCCACTCCGACCCAGCACTTTGCGTGCATTACAATGGAGAACACTCGTAATGCTATAAGATGTGGTTTTAGTTGGTGATGACGCTTTTTCATTAACACCAATAATTATTGACATTAACAATAATGATTATTAACATTAACAGCAGTAATTATTCGAAGCAGGCCTCATTAAGAAGAGAATGGTTTGCAAACTACTCTCTTGAAGATAGATCTGTACAGTGGCAATATTTCAAAATTCAAACATACGTGAATGGGGAGTACTGCTGCGACGTTTAAATAGATGAATATTGAATAAAGAATGTAGCTTCTTGATTTGTGTAGCCTTACCTCCTTCAACAATATTCCTTAAAAAAAAAAAGAGTCGGCCAAATCGAACGACGGGATTTTACTCTTGTAGACAATAGCATTTCTACAGCTAGAATTACATTTGCTTGTATTTTTCTTAATTCAGTTGTATATGTGCTCCAAATTCAATAGATTTTGCCCTGTAGCTCAGATATTGTCAAACTATCTATGTTCTGATCGCACGTGAAGGTCCCAGGAGCAGCAATATGTTGCTTATTTTTGTAATCAGCATTACTGAAATCCTGCAAACACCTATGTAAAGCATAGATATCCAAAAAGCGAACATCATTCTCCTTTCCCCACGTCATATTTCAGTTTGTCTATGCTCTACGAACACACATAACCTCAAAACTCATGCAACTAGTGTCGCCAAAGTTGGAACACGCCGAAAGTGCTTAGTTTCGCAGACGAGTTGCGCAAACGCACGGCGCGCATGCACAGTGGCCGGTAGCGCAGTTGGCTGCAACCTAGTGTCGTCGTGTAAACTAGGCTTAAAGGTTGGGAAGTTAGACAGCTAACACTAATACGCAAGAAAAGTAATAGAATTAATCCACTGAATTATAGCCACATATTACTGGCATGAAATTTCATTAGGACTTTGAAACATATGCTATGTTCGAACAAATGCGTGCCTATAGAGCGTCGTCGGAGTTGTACGACTGGACTTCTGATTTCCTATCAGAAAGGTAACAGTTCGTAGTAAGCGACGGGACGTCATCGAGTGCAGCAGAAGTCATTTCTGGCAATCGCCAAGGAAGTGTTACATACCCTCTGCTGTTCCTAATCAATATAAACGACAATCTGAGCAGCCCTCTTGCATTTTTTTTTTCATATGGCGCTGTCGTTTACTTAGTAAAGTCATCAGAAGATCAAAACGAATTGCAAAATGATTTAGACAAGATATCCGTATGGTGCGAATAGTGGTAATGGATTCTGAACAAAAAAATGTGAGTACTCCATACGAGTACTGAAAAAAAATCTGTTAGATTTCGGTTACACCATAATCACACAAATTTAAAGGCTGTAGATTCAACTAAGTACCTATGGATTACAACTACGAATAACTGAAATTGGCGAAAGAAAGATTGTGTTTTATTGGCAGAACAAATCTATTAAAGAGTCTGACCTACACTACACTTCTCCGTCTTGTTTTGGTGTATTGCTGTGCGGTAAGGGATCCTTGCCTGATAAGACTGACGCAGGACATCGAAAAAGTTTAAGGAAGGGCAGCTCAAATGGTTCAAATGGCTCTGAGCACTATGGGACTCAACATCTTAGGTCATAAGTCCCCTAGAACTTAGAACTACTTAAACCTAACTAACCTAAGGACATCACACACACCCATGCCCGAGGCAGGATTCGAACCTGCGACCGTAGCAGCCTCGCGGTTCCGGACTGCAGCGCCAGAACCGCACGGCCACCGCGGCCGGCAAGGGCAGCTCATTTTGTACCACTGTGAAGTAGGGGAGAATGTGTCACAGACATGATACGCTAGTTGATGTTGGAGTAATTAAAACAAACGCGCATGTCGTCGCGCGTAGATGTTACTACGATATCTTATTCACCAACTTTGTCCTCCGAGCCGGCCGGGGTGTCCGAGCGGTTCTAGGCGCTACAGCCTGGAACCGCGCGACCGCTACGGTCGCAGGTTCGAATCCTGCCTCGGGCATGGATGTGTGTGATATCCTTAGGTTAGTTGGGTTTAAGTAGTTTTAAGTTCTAGGGGACTGATGACCTCAGAAGTTGAGTCCCATAGTGCTCAGAGCCATTTTTTTCTCCTCCGAATGCGAAAACATTTTGTTGACTCCTTCATCCACAGGGAGAAATGACCATGCTTATAAAATATGAGACATCAGAGCTCGCGCGGAAAGATTTACGTGTTCGTATTTCTGAGGCATCAAGGGATCACCAATTTAGTTCAAATGGCTCTGAGCACTATTGGACTTAACATCTGTGGTCATCAGTCCCCTAGAACATAGAACTACTTAATCCTAACTAACCTAAGGACATCACACACATCCATGCCCGAGGCAAGATTCGAACCTGCGACCGTAGCGGTCACGCGGTTCCAGACTGAAGCGCCTAGAACCGCAAGGCCACACCGGCCGGCTCACCAATTTAGTATTGGAGGGCAGCGAAGAGGGTAAAAATCGTAGAGGGAGACCAAGAGATGAATACACTAAGCAGATTCAGAAGGATGTAGGTTGCAGTAGGTACTGGGAGATGAAGAAGCTTGCACAGGATAGAGTAGCATGGAGAGCTGCATCAAACCAGTCTTAGGACTGAAGACCACAACAACAACATTTCCCACGTGCTGTTCGAAAATTGTCGAGAAATAGTCTGAAAGTCGTTCTATGAGCCCTCTGCAGAGCACTTAAGTATGAATTGCTGAGTAGTCGTGTAAATGTAGATGTAGATATAGAAACGAGTCTCATCTACTTCATCTCCATTATTTGCGAATTTCAGTACTAGCCAGTGGATGTTGAACAGTATTCATCTTCCCTATAGGGCTACAATATATAAACGCACCGTACAAAAATTAGTTAGCCGGCCGCGGTGGTCTTGCGGTTCTAGGCGCGCAGTCCGGAACCGTGCGACTGCTACGGTCGCAGGTTCGAATCCTGCCTCGGGCATGGATGTGTGTGATATCTTTAGGTTAGTTAGGTTTAAGTAGTTCTAAGTTCTAAGGGACTGATGACCACAGCAGTTGAGTCCCATAGTGCTCAGAGCCATTTGAACCATTTTTGAAAAATTAGTTATCCCCCTGCCCCGAGAAGACATCACGGTGATTCTGTGTAATGGAACTTCTCGCCTTGATAAAGGACTCAGTTCGGTGAGGAATAGAGTCGTCAAATTTGTTCCGGTATGGCATATCCAGGTGAAGTCAATCATTGATCATTAAATATCGTAGAGCTACCAAATTACGAGCATGCTGATTACTACGTTTCAGCTGTTTCCGCATCACCCAATCATGTTCTGTGGGATTACGATCGAGGGGCCAATTGTGGGGCGATGGGCACTTGAGTGTCAATCCAAGAACGTATACATTCAGTTCTGTGATCATGACTGTTGTCACATTGGAAGACGAGAGTGTTCGCAGCATATTAATCACGAAGATATCGAAGAAAAGACAACACTCGCTCACCGAGAATGTTCAAAAAAATATCCTGCTTCAGTCTGACGGTAACTTGAACGAGACGGCTCTAGTCATGGTACAAATAATATCCCGGAATATATCGCAGAACCATATGCGGCCTGATCTACAGCCGCCACACTGAATTTTAAACGTCCATTGTACCCTCGCTACACACGACGCCTCGCATTATTTGAAAAAGGCAAAGTAGGGACCACACAATACTCCTCCAGTCAGCTACTGTCCAACTTCTGTTTTTTCGGCTCATTGAAGACGTGCAGCTTTATGCGCCGTTGTGAACATTGGCCTTTTCGCCCTGACTCCGCATGTCCCTTCACAATGTTCGCTCGATACAGGTTGACATGCTGGCCGGTGTGGACGAGCGATTCTAAGCGCTTCAGTCTGGAACCGCGTGACCGCTACGGTCGTAGGCTGGAATCCTGCCTCGGGGATGGATGTGTGTGATGTCCTTAGGTTAGTTAGGTTTAAGTATTTCTAAGTTCTAGAGGACTAATGGCCTCAAATGTTAAGTTCCATAGAGCTCAGAGCCATTTGAACCTTTTGAACCAGGTTCACATGGACCTGCACTCACTAATAGCAGCATTTCTTGATGAATTTGATGCATACTGTCATTGAGAAGACTTGACACTCGTCTCCAGTTTATACGACCTCTGTTCTTACGCCGTATTACATACCTGCAAGTGGTAGACTATTCCTCGTAGACATATTGGGTAGTCAGCGTTGATATACCAACAAATCAGTCATCTTCATTTATAACGTGCTCGTGAAATGCCTAAATGCTATAGTTTCTTTCTGGCATTCTATCACTTGTCCATGTTGACCCTTCTTGCGGCGTTGATCAATATCGTCGTCTGGCACATATACAGCAATTTACTGCCATGGATGACATCAGCAGTGAAGGGTCACATAACTTCTGGATACCAGTTCTACACCATTTACAGCACACCAAAGGGAGCAATGTACTCTTTTAAGGATATGACTAATATTTTCTTCAGTGAGCTTATTATTAATCACATAACAAAAAAAATACAGATGGTTGGTATGATATAGATATGTATACATTGTCTGACATGCTTTCCTACCGGAAATGCTTATCTTGGAACATACTGGGGGCGGCTCTGTGCAGCTAAGAACTGCAAAAAGAATCTTGGGGCAGATCGAAGCTTTGAGTAAATTCGTGGGACTGGTGGGATGAGTCTGTTGGAAGCGTGGGTGCTCAATTCCCAGCGTTAAAATTTTTGTCTAATTATCAAATCTGGCAACATAATGGGATTTTCACTCTGCGGCGGAGTGTGCGCTGATATGAAACTTCCTGGCAGATTAAAACTGTGTGCCGGACCGAGACTCGTACTCGGGACCTTTGCCTTTTGCGGGCAAGTGCTCTACCAACTGAACTACCCAAGCACGACTCACGCCCCGTCCTCACAGCTTCACTTGTGCCAGTATCCCGTCTCCTACCTTCCAAACTTTACAGCTCTCCTGCGATCCCTGCAGAACTAGCACTCCTGAAAGAAAAGATATTGCGGAGACATGGCTTAGCCACAGCCTGGGGGATGTTTTCAGAATGAGATTTTCACTCTGCAGCGGAGTGTGCGCTGGTATGAAACTTCCTGGCAGATTAAAACTGTGTGCCGGACCGAGACTCGAACTCGGGACCTTTGCCTTTTGCGGGCAAGTGCTCTACCAACTGAGCTACCCAAGCACGACTCACGCCCCGTCCTCACAGCTTCACTTGTGCCAGTATCCCGTCTCCTACCTTCCAAACTTTACAGCTCTCCTGCGATCCCTGCAGAACTAGCACTCCTGAAAGAAAAGATATTGCGGAGACATGGCTTAGCCACAGCCTGGGGGATGTTTTCAGAATGAGATTTTCACTCTGCAGCGGAGTGTGCGCTGGTATGAAACTTCCTGGCAGATTAAAACTGTGTGCCGGACCGAGACCCGAACTCGGGACCTTTGCTTTTCGCGGGCAAGTGCTCTACCAACTGAGCTGCAAAGTGGAAATCTCATTCTGGAAACATCCCCCAGGCTGTGGCTAAGCCATGTCTCCGCAATATCCTTTCTTTCAGGAGTGCTCGTTCTGCAGGGATCGCAGGAGAGCTTCTGTAAAGTTTGGAAGGTAGGAGACGAGATACTGGCAGAAGTGAAGCTGTGAGGACGGGGCGTGAGTCGTGCTTGGGTAGCTCAGTTGGTAGAGCACTTGCCCGCGAAAGGCAAAGGTCCCGAGTTCGAGTCTCGGTCCGGCACAGAGTTTTAATCTGCCAGGAAGTTTCAAATCTGGCAACGTTTAACCTAAGGAACAGTAAGATATCAAAACGAGTGACGGGAGATTTGAAAATTCGGTTTTTGTCCGGCACCAAGTTTTAAACTTTCACCAAGTTTCAGTAAAACATGTGCCAAATCTATTACGCAGGAATTTAAAAACTACCTCACCAGTTCTGTCAGTGTTCTGGAAACAACTCAGCTTTGTCGAACAGTTGCGATGAACGTTACGAATTCCGCAATAAGAAAATAGCCAGGCAAAGCCAGACGTGTTTAGATAACACTCGAAGCGCTTGTTATTTGGTCACGGATTGACGAGGAGATCATAGAAAGCGATTTCGGCAGCTACCTAAAATGATTGAGGAAACCAGGGGACGTGTAAATGTCTCGACGAGGTTTGGATTCCGCTTCTTTAAAATACTCTAGCGGTGTCTCAACAACTGTGTTACCTCGCTTGCTGGGATCTCGCGAAGTCAAGACAATGTTTCCAATTAAATATGATAAATTACAGATGAAAGTTTCTAATTTCGGCCCACGATGTGACAAGCTGAGACAGAAGGGACACAGTAAGGTCAAAGCGTCTAGCATGAGCTGCTGAATAATGTCTAAGGTAGCGGCGCTGGTCTATTGTGGGACAGATGCTGACGTCAGCATAGACAGGATATCCATTCTGCGGTTGCTTAGCCAATTTCTTGTTCCAGGTAACACTCCCTCCCCTTTCTCTCTATGAATAACTGACACACAGCTGCACTTTGTTCCAGTTTCATACGTGGCCTTTTGTACCTCGCCTTTTCTATTCGTAGATACGACACGTGTCACTGAGAAAGATGTGGAATATAACGAGTTGATTACGAAGCAGGAAAGAGCGAACATGTCATTGCGTAGCTTACGTTAAAGGTAATTTGATTTAAGGGCGATAAAACGCTGCATACTCTTCTCCCTCGTCCAGAATTCTTGAAAAACGTTTGGAGGCAGATGTCATAAAATAAAGTAGACAATACGCGAGTATAAAACGCGTTCCATAATTGTACAACAGAATGACGCCAGTTACATAGACTTTTAATCAGGTACGTCTGTTCGACGACATTTCTTGAAAACGGGAATCAACTGCATCTTTTTTCAATACCTTGGATCCTTCGTTGCCCCATCGACCTATGATAAATTGCTGCTAGAAGAGCATCAAGTCCCATCGCATCATCTGTATAGAATCGTGCTGATATCTCATTATTTCAAGGCATCTTCCCTTACTGAGCAATTTTAACTTTTTTTCGGGTATCTCATTTCGGAAGGCTTACCTCAATATTTTGGTTTTCTGTTTCGCTAACGAGCATTTTCGTGCCTAACTCATGATACGCACATCTCAGTGACATTGGAAGTTCCTTCAAAGGCATATTTTCGAAATTTGACGGTACGTTTTGGCAGGTACGTCGGATATCATTAGTGCTAAGATGATTTGTGTTAAGAGGTAGATTCAGTTAGCATAGCTAGTGGGGTGATGCGGTTATGAGGCGATGTGGAGGACGGTGGTTCAGCCCCCATCCACATTTAAATCTTCTCATAGCTTTTCTAAATCTATTAAGCAATTTACCGGAGTGGTTCCTTTGGAAGGACACAGTCTATCCCGTTCCTCAGCCTACCCCAATTCGATCTTGTGCTCCGTCTCTAATGACTTATTCGTCGTCGGGACATTAAACCCTTTTTCTCAAGAATTAGTAGTCTGTTTTTCCTCCACATAACTCTAGCCATCCCTTGTATAGTATATGACACGGCCGTTCATAATACGTTCATTTGCAAAGTGCGCTGCATTTTGTATGAATGTCGACTATATCTACATCGATACAATCTGGAGACAACTTCGTCAGCTATTTTTCACTCTCAGATCGAACTATAGGTGTCTTCAGCAACCAGAAACAATCGGTTTCAGAGGAAAAAATGGTTCAAAAGGCTCTGAGCACTATGGGACTTAGCATCTTAGGTCATCAGTCCCCTAGAACTTAGAACTAATTAAACCTAACTAACCTGAGGACATCATACACATCCATGCCCGAGGCAGGATTCGAACCTGCGACCGTAGCAGTCGCGCGGGGTTTCAGAGGAGTCGAGCATGGATTCACAAGGGAAAGGTTAGAGCTGTAGATCTGTTTTCTCCTTCTTCTTCTTCTTCTTCCTTTTCTTCTCCTTCTTCTCCTTCTTCTTCTCTTCAAACGGCGCTAAACACTTCTGTTACTCAAATTCTACAAAAGAGAATGAAGTGGAAGTTGAGTTCAGTTGCTCAGAACTATGTTTTGTTAGATGTATAATATTTGATACACTGGGTCTCTCCAACTACATTTTATACGCCTGTGAGCAATTGGCTATACCTATAATTTTACTCTGTTCTAAAAATAATTTTCCTCTGAAAGACAAAAACATCATCATCACCATAGGAAATACAGGAAATATAGCGAAGGAGGGAATAAGACAAACCGGAAAGTGCCAGTAGGATTCGTGCTCTGAACGTTCCGTACAAACGTAATAACGTACATACGCTGAAGAGCCAAAGAAACTGGTACACCTGCCTAATTTCGTGTAGCGCCCGAGCGAGAACGCAGAAGTGCCGCAGTACGACGTGGTAGGGACTCGACTAATGTCCGAAGTAGTGCCGGAGGGAACTGACACCATGTACCCTGCAGATCTGTCCATAAGTCCGTAAGCGTAGAAGGGGGTGGAGAACTCTTCTGAACAGCACGTTGCAAGGCATTCCAGATATGCTCAATAATGTTCACGTCTTTGTAGTTTGGTGGCCAGCGGAAGTGTTTAAACTCAGAATAGCGTTCCTGGAATCTCCCTGTAGGAATTCTGGACGTGTGGATTGTCGCATTGTCCTGCTGGAATTGCCCAAGTTCATCGGAATGCACAGTGGACATGAATGGATGCAGGTGACCTGACAGGATGCTTATATACGTGTCACCTGTCCGAGTCGTATCTAGACGTGTCAGGGGTCCCATATCACTCCAAATGCACACGCCCCACACCATTACAAAGCCTCCACCAGCTTGAACAGTCCCCTGCCGACATGCAGGGTCCATGGATTCATGAAGTTGTCTCCACACCCGTAAACGTCCATCCGCTCGATACAAGTTGAAACGAGACTCGTCCGACCAGGCAACATGTTTCCAGTCATCAACAGTCCAATGTCGGTGTTGGCGGGCTCAGGTGAGGAGTAAAGCTTAGTGCCGTGCAGTCATCGAAGGGTACACGAGTGGGCCTTCGGCTCCGAAAGCCCATATTGATAATTTTTCGTTGAATGGTTCGCACGCTGACAGTTGTTGATGACCCAGCATTGAAATTTGCAGAAATTTGTGGAAGTGTTGCACTTATGTCACGTTTAGCGATTCTCTTCAGTCGTCGTTGGTCCCGTTCTTACAGTATCTTTTTCCGGCCACAGCGATGTCGGAGGTTTGATGTTATACTGGATTCCTGATATTCACGGTACACTCGTGAAATGGTTGTACGGGAAAATCCCCACTTCATCGCTACTTCGGAGATGCTGTGTCCAATCGCTCGGGTGCCGACTATAAAATCAAGTTCAAACTCAGTTAAATCTTGATAACCTGCCATTGTAGCAGCAGTAAGCGATCTAAGAACTGTGCCAGACGCTAGTTGCCTTATATAGGCATTGCCGACCGCACCGCCGTATTCTGCCTTTTTACATATGTCTTTATTTGAATACGCATGACAATACCAGTTTCTTTGGCGCTTCAGTGTAGATAGTTTATCTATAAGTTTAGATGAATGAATTTGCATGTACCACAACATGTGACACAAATTACCGTATATTTTCGCTGCATTGGTTTAGAAGCTTAAATTTTTTACACCGCGGAAGGGACCCTAGACCTTATTATTTGCAATAAGTTTCAACTTGACATCTCTACTCGTTCGTGAGAAAAAGGGGTCCTTACAGAAGGACAGGCAGACAGACGGTCAACAAAGTGATTCTGTAAGGGTTCCGTTTCTGCCGATTGAGGTATGCAACACTAAAAAGGGAGTATCGATTCAAGCACTATCACTGATCGCCCACATATATAAGCTGACTTTGCGTATATCAGAAGTTGTTGCGGGGAGTACAGAAAATCAAGATTCAGCGGGTTGAGTTGTTCCAGCCTGGCAAATGTGAGGTGTTCTGAATGTACAACATTGAGTTGTATTACTCCCGAAAGAAATTGTTTCAAGATGATTCGCACTTCATAAAATATTACTATTTTGTAATTTTACAATATTTATTAGCCTTTTTATCACAGTAAATGCCAGTAATGAGACAACATTCAACAGAAACTTCCTGGCAGATTAAAACTGTGTGCCCGACCGAGACTCGAACTCGGGACCTTTGCCTTTCACGGGCAAGTGCTCTACTATCTGAGCTACCGAAGCGCGACTCACGCCCGGTACTCACAGCTTTACTTCTGCCAGTACCTCGTCTCCTACCTTCCAAACCTCCAACTGTTCTCATTCTGGAAACATTCAACAGTTTTGTGTGCTTCACGACGTAAAAAGGAATTTGTGCTACGTTTGCAATTAAATAACAATTATTTTTACCCATATGTAATTTTGAGTTGTTCGCAGCCAGATGTATCACATAATACTTAACCTGCGACAACGTGTAAACATCGGACAAATCTTGTTATTTTTTCTCATTAACAACCAGATGTATCACATGCGATACACTGCCTGCAACAACGTCTAAGCGTCGGGAAAATACATTATTTATGACGCAATGTGATATCTCTGGTGTCCTTGGTGTGACCGTTACTTTTCGAGCATCATTAAATATTCGCAGAGGTAATAGCGTTTAGGCATTCCACGAGCGCATTGTAAATGAAGATGACTGATTTGTTGGTATATCAACGCTGACTACCCAACATGTCTACAAGGAATGGTGTACCACTTGCAGGTATGCAATACGGCGTAAGAACAGAGGTCGTAAAAACAGGAGACGAATGTCAAGTCTTGTCAATTACAGTCGGCATCAAATCCACCAAGAAATGCTGCTATCAGTGAGTGCAGGTCCATGTCAACCTGTATCGAGCGAACATTGGGAAGGAACATGTGGAGTCAGAGCGAAACGCCCAATGCTCACAACGGCGCATAAAGCTGCATGTCTTCAATGAGCCGAGAAAACAGAAGTTGGACGCAATGTGATATCGCTGGTGTACTTGGTGTGACCGTTACTTTTCGAGCCCCATTAAATACTCAAAAATGGCTCTGCGCACTATGGGACTTAACATCTGAGGTCATCAGTCCCCTGGAACTTAGAACTACTTAAACCTGACTAACCTAAGGACGACACACACATCCATACCCGATGCTGGATTCGAACCTGAGACCGTAGCGGTCGCGCGGTTCCAGACTGAAGCGCCTAGAACCGCTCGGCCACTCCGGCCGGCATTAAATATTCGCATACACATTATTAGGGGAGACAACCACAACATTAAAGGCAGTTTGCTTCAGTCCACAGTTAAAAATTTGATTTCAGGTGTCTACATGTTAAATGTTTCTCCACCGATAAGGTTTCGACAGATAGTGATCGAGCTAAGCAGAGAACGAGCAAAACATTAGACTCGCATAAACAAGGGTGTTGTTTGGATTCAAATCCCCGTCTGGCCCTCTAGATTAGTTTTCCCAAGTCCATCCTGTCTCGTCGAGTGCCACGGAGCTCTACCTTGGGGACGGTGTAGGAAGTAAGCAGCGAGGTATCGGGTGTTGGGGCATCGGTCGGAATGCCAGCGACCGGCTCGGCTCGGCGTGCTGACATTTAGCGGCCCGATGTGCTCACAGCCAGCGCGGCTTATCTGTGTGCAAGGCGGCACCTGCTGTCCGCCTTAGCAGACACCACCAGCTGCATCAGACGTACGACTCCCAATCACTGTAACTGCCAGCACTCAAACGGGAGGTCAGTCCGTGCGGACCGCTAACCACCGAGTAATCACCACTGAATGACAACTTCCAGGCCTTGTACAGTAAGACAACATATTCAGCGAGCGCAGTTATGTTTTTTAGACTTTTTGTGTGGTCGCCCGCAAGAGCGGCGGTTATTTGCCATCGTTTGGTGATATTAGTGTTGTTTTGTATTACATTATGCTTCACATGGTAGTTTGACTCGCTCAACAAGAAAAGATATGTCTCACTGTTTAATCTCAGAACGTACATAACCAGAGAGTTTACGTTAATTGTGCACAACCAACTTACTCCGTTTTATATACCGGGTGATCAAAAAGTCAGTATAAATTTGAAAACTCAATAAACCACGGAATAATGTAGATAGAGAGGTAAAAATTGACACACATGCTTGGAATGACATGGGGTTTTATTAGAACCAAACATACAAAGTTCACCAAATTTCCGACAGATGGCGCTGGACAGCAAAATGTCAGTGACTGCGCATGACAATCGTGTATAAAAGGAGCTGTAATGTGAGAGACATTCCTTTTCAACAATATCCGCTCCCTTCCCGCCAACAAGAACCTCTTCCTGCACACCCTTGCTACCCACCGTGTGGATGCCTTCCTCCTCAATGAAACCTTCCTCCAACCCCACCACTCCATCCACACCTCCCCCTATCTCCTCCACCGCTCCGATAATCCCCTCCCAGTTGCGCGTGGCGGAGTTGCCATTGGCCACCACCGCCAGATCCCCGTTCGGCTCCAGCCTCTCCTTCCCGACCCCACCGAACACCTGATCCTTAGTCTCTTCTTCCCCGGCCTTACCATTACCTGTGCCACCATCTATGTCCGCCCCAACGCCCCTCTTCCTTTCGACTTCCTCTCCCACATCGACCGTACCTTCTCCTCCTATGTGATCGCCGCCGACCTCAACATCCATAGTCGCTCCGCTGCCCAGTTACGGCGGTGGCATCGGTTCCTCTCCTCCCTTCAAGGCGACCTCATCCCCATCCCCCAGCACACTCGTCCCGAATCCAACTCCACTCCCGATGTTATCCTCTCCTCCCCCAACCTCCTTGGTCGCATTACGGTGGATGTCCTGGAGCCTATTGGTAGCGACCATCTCCCTGTCCTCCTCACCGTTTCAGACGGCCGTCGCCCCCGCCCCGACCCTCGTCATGACCCTCCCCCTAAGTACATCCATGACTATTCCCGTGCCAACTGGAATGCCTACCGGGATACCCTCTCCACTCAGGTCGATAGCCACCCTCTCGCCTACCGCCGTCCCGATGATGTCACCCATGCCGCCTCCTTTCTCCAGCAGACCTTGTCTGAGGCCGTGGAGGCCCACGTCCCTACTGTTGCCATCCACCCCCACCGTCCTACCCTACCACCACAGGCCGTCCTCCTCCTCCGTGAATCCCGTCGTCTCTACCGTGCCTTCCTCCGCACGCGTGACCCGGACACACTACGACGCCACCGGCAACTACAGCGACACATTCGAAATTTGCTCGCGGCCAAGAAACGCCGGGACTGGCGACAGACATGCACCCGTTTAACTGCTACCCTCCCTATAAACTCGTCCAAGTTCTGGACCGCTTTCCGTCGCCTTACCGGAACTAAACCCTCCCCCTACTATCCTCTTCTCCACGATGATCACCCCTTCCCTGACGCCCTTAGTAAGGCCAATCACTTTGCCTCCTACCTGTCCGATGTGTTTTCCATCCCTGATGATCCCCAGTTCGATTACTCCCTCTTCCCAGATATCCGCGATCGAACTGACACCTCTATCCCTCCCCTCGCTCCTGGTTTCCAGTACTTGGACAACATTCCACACACGGACCTTAATGCCCCCATCACCACACAGGATCTCATCAATACACTCCGCACCAAACGTAACACCGCTCCTGGTCACGATCGTGTCACCTACCGTCACCTTCGTGAAGCTCCTGTCTCTTTTCTCTCCACCCTGGCCAGGCTCTACAATGTAGTCCTGTCCACCGGTTACTACCCCGACCTGTGGAAAACCTCCCGTATCCTCATGTTCCTCAAACCTGGCAAACCGCCGTCCGCCGTCTCCTCCTACCGTCCCATCAGCCTTACCTCGGTCTTCAGCAAGGTCCTGGAATCTATCCTCACCCGCCGCATCCACCAGCATCTCCGCCAGCACCGCCTCCTCCCCGTTACCCAGTGTGGCTTTCGGCCGTCCTTCTCTTCCGACGATCTTCTCCTTCACCTCACTCATCTCCTTTCCGAACAGCTCAATTCCCGTCGCTCCGCAATCTTCCTCTCTCTTGACCTCGAACGCGCATATGACCGCGTATGGCATTCCGGTCTCCTCTTCAAGCTCCAAACCTTCGCCCTTCCCATTAACTACGTTCGTCTGATCGGTTCCTTTCTCTCCCGCCGTCCTTCCTATGTCACCATCCATAACACCGATTCCTACACCTTTTTCCCCTCCGCCGGTGTGCCCCAAGGCTCCGTCCTCTCCCCCCTTCTGTACTTGTTGTACACGGCGGACATGCCGCCGCCGTCACCCCCCGTCCACCTTCTCCAGTTTGCCGATGACACCGCCTTCCTCGCCCTTGCCCCCACCCTGCGACGCTCCCAACACCTTCTCCAATCCCATCTTGACCGGTTCACCGCTTGGTGCAACCAGTGGTTGCTCAAGGTCAATCCTTCCAAAACCCAGGCGATCATTGTAGGCAAAACCACTCCCTCCTTCCGCCTCCTTGATTTCTATCTCACCGTTTATGGCCGTCCCATCGCTCTCACCCCCACCCTTAAGTACCTTGGCGTCACCCTCGACCGTCGCCTCTCCTGGACTCCCCATCTCCAGACAATCCAAGCCAAGGCACGTTCCCGACTCCGTCTCCTCAAGCTCCTTTCCGGCCGAACGTGGGGTCTGGACCCCTCCACCATCCTCCACACCTATAAGTCCCTCATCCGCCCTATCCTCTGCTACGCCCATCCCGCCTGGATCTCCGCCCCCCCTTCCTTTTATAAATCCCTCCAAATCCTTGAACGCCATGCTCTCCGCCTCGCCTATCGCATCCGTCTCCCTTCCCCCACGCGGATCCTGTATGACCTTATCCCCTTCCCCCACCTCCTCCTCTTCCTCGAAAGGATACGAATCCTATACACCTCCCGTAAACTCGATCCTCCTCACCCGCTCGTCTCCCCGATCCTCTCCCACCCCCGCCCGCTGCCGCGCCTGTACTCCCACGTCCCACCTGGTCTCCATCTCTCCACCCTCCTTACCCTCTCCCAAGGTGGTTTCCGCCAGCTCCCTCTCCCTGATGATGTCCTCGTCCCCTCCATCTACCCCTCCTATCAACTTTGACCCTGCCCCCCCCTCCCTCCTGGTGTCCTTTCCCTTCGGCACCCTCCCTCCTTTCTCTTCCCTTCCCTTCTCTTTCCTTTCCCCCCATCCCCTCCCTCCCCCCTCTTCTTCCGGGCTTCCCCTCCCCCTTCCTCTCTCCCCCCTCTTTCCCCTGCCCGTGGCGTCCCTGCTCTCCCCTCTCGCTTTCCCACTCCCCCTCCTCCTCCTCCTCCTCCTCTCTTGGCAGGTCCCCGGACTCGCACACGCCTCGTGAACTTTCGCGCGCCGGAGATCATCGCCCTCGTTTTAGTGTCTGTGCCGTCGTGTCTGTGCCTCAGTGTTTTTCGCCGTCCACGCTCCTTCGTTCACGTGTGTCATCTACATCGTCAGTGTTTGTGCCCAGTGCCGACGGTTTTTTCTTGTTTGTTTCATCAAGTGTGAACGGCTTCATGTTTTTTAACTATTGTATCTCCTGTTTTTTAAACCGCCATTCTGTTACTTGTCTGTCTCCCTTTCTTTTTTATTGTACTGCTTATGGCTGAAGAGCGGAGTACACTGTTCCGCTGCCAGCCCACCTTGTATGGGGTGTCCAAATTACAATAAAGAAAAAAAAAAAAAAAAAAAAGAGAGACATTCCCCCCCCCTTCCATCCTCTTTCTTCCCCACCTCCCCTCTCTTTGCCCCCTTCTCTCCCCCGCGTCCTTTTACATTTCCCTCCTCTGCCTCCTCTCATTCCCTCTCGCGTCTGCCATTCTCCCCCTTTATTAGTCCTCTCCCTCCTTGGTTTCCCCCCCCCTCTTTTCGTTTTTTCCTCTCCTCCCTCCTTGTTTTTCCCGCTACTCCAGGTCCCCCCCCCCCATCTGCCTTGGGTCCGGAGTGCCATCTTTGTGCCGCCTTTTTCGTGCAGTGTTTTACAGTGTGTTTTTCCAGTGCGTGCTCCGTGTTGTACCTTTTGGGAAGTGTAGCGAACAGCCATCATACTGTCGCTGGGTGTGCTTTTTATTACTTGCGAACAGAAACCAGACTGTCGCTATGTTTTTTAATTGTGTGTCTACTGTGTTACTTGTCTGATTCCTGTGTTACTTGTCTGATTCCTGTGTCTTTTATCTACATTGCCAACCCCCTTTTGCTTTCTGTTTTAACTTTCCGCAATTTTACGCCATTTTTCACTTTAAATCGCCATTTTATCGCCTGTTTTTCCTTGTTTCTTTCTTCTTCCTTTATTTAAAAAAAGTCTGTAGGCTGTAGAGCAGCGTAGTAAGCTGCTGCCGGCCCACCCCCTTCGGGGGGGAATTGAAAATCAATAAAGAAAAAAAAAGAGAGAGAGAATCAGATGCGCCAGCAGTCCAGCATGTTGACGTTACCTGAAAAGGCGCTCTTAGTGAAGCTGTATTATCAGAATGGGGAATGTGCTAGTTCAGCGTTACGATCCTATCGCCATAGGAAGGGGATTCGAACGAGTAAATGTCCGTTGACAAACGCAGCTGTGGCGAGAATGATTTCGAAGTTCGAAGCCACGGGTTGTTTAGACGATAGACCCCGTAGTGGCCAACCGAGCACAAGGCTTAATGCTTCTGAGACAGTTCAGGAAGAAACGGACACTGTAGCGGGTTCGTCTATGCACGGGGAAGTCTTCGCTCGTGCAGTCGCACGTCGCACCGGCATTCCATACACTACTCTTTGGTTGGCACTTAGACGTACCCTCCGATGCTATCCGTACAAAATCCATCGGCATCATGAACTGTTACCTGGCGATTTAGTGAAGCGGAGGGCATTTGCAATGTGGGAGTTTCAAAAGATGACGATTGGTTGAGTAACGTGTTGTGGACCGACGAAGCTCATTTCACGCTCCGAGGGTCTGTCAACGCCCACAACTGCAGAATTTGGGCTACCGAAAACCGTAGCCGGCCACGGTGACCGTGCGGTTCTAGGCGCTGCAGTCTGGAACCGCGGGACTGCTACGGTCGCAGGTTCGAATCCTGCCTCGGGCATGGATGTGTGTGATATCCTTAGGTTAGTTAGGTTTAAGTAGTTCTAAGTTCTAGGGGACTGATGACCTAAGATGTTAAGTCCCATAGTGCTCAGAGCCATTTGAACCATTTGAAAACCCTAGAACTGTCGTGGAAACTCCATTGCACGACGAGAAAGTCACGGTATGGGTTGGATTTACCGCATCTACCGTCATCGGGCCTTTTTTCTTCGAGGAAATGGGTGATTCTGGTTTTGTAACTGCTACCGTGACGGGTGAGGGGTACTCCGATATGTTACCGAATCGCATCATCCCCAGCCTGGCCGATAAACACCTGCTGGAACGTACGATGTTTATGCAGGATGGCGCTCCACCCCATATTGCTAGACGCGTGAAAGATCTCTTGCGTGCGTCGTTTGGTGATGATCATGTGCTCAGCCTCCACTTTCGTCATGCTTGGCCTCCCAGGTCCCCAGACCTCAGTCCGTGCGAATATTGGCTTTGGGGTTACCTGAAGTCGCAAGTGTATCGTGTTCGACCGACATATCTAGGGATGCTGAAAGACAACATCCGACGCCAATCCCTCACCATAACTCCGGACATGCTTTACAGTGTTGTTCACAACATTGTTCCTCGACTACAGCTATTGTTGAGGAATGATGGTGGACATATTGAGCATCTCCTGTAAAGAACATCATCTTTGCTTTGTCTTACTTTGTCAAGCTAATTATTCCTATTCTGATCAGATGAACCTCCATCTGTCGGACATTTTTCGAACTTTTGTATTTTTGTGTTTCTAATAAAACCCCATGTCATTCCAAGCATGTGTGTCAATTTGTACCTCTCTATCTACATTATTCCGCGATTTATTCAGTTTTCAAATCTATACTGACTTTTTGATCACCCGGTATGACGGCGGCGCTATACCCAACGCGATGTTTGTAACGTCTGGCCGTCGGCTACGCAATGTAAGTTACCATTGAAAGGTCTCTGTTGGATTCCTTTCATGTTTAATTTCTTAAATCTGTTGTCATTTACGGCATAAATTCCTCTTCTAAATTTGCTGTGGCGTTTCTGACTATCTGGGAGGAGACTGAGTAGTGGAACGTGTTACTTTTACACATAAACAAGAACGATCTGTCACACTACTACACTTTAAAACACAGTTTATATGTAATTCGTGTCACACAGTCTCATACGGAACCTACATCTGATTTCTTTTATATACTGTATATGATAAGATACTGTCATCCCCCTTCCCTTCTGTGTGAGAGGATGAATGAGCAAATGTATTTCTAGTTGCATGCTTGAGGGTAGCAGACAAGCCTGTGGTGGTTATTCTGGATTCATTTCTCATGAATGGCAAAATTGTGGTCACCTCTATTCTGTAAAACAGTATCATCTTAATATGTTGAACTCACGACAGACACAAAAGATCCGAATCCTCCTTAGTTTAAATGACAAATGTTTTGCTTCATCCTTATTACCTTAAACCAAGCTTTCCTTCGGTCCCATAATCAAAATTATTTAATCTTCCTCTACCTTCAAGAGGGAAAATTTCCTCAGTAGAAATCATATAGGCTGCAGTGCATCCCGCACCAGCGAAAACAGTAAGCTGTAATGCTCACAGCATCAGCAAAACACATAAACGTCGCTTTTCTAGGACAAGTATTAACGCAGAATAATTTTTTAGGCTTTGGCTCAACATCAATCAAGACTACCGAAAGGATCCATATTTCTGTTCCATTCTCCATTTGCTGAAAAAACTACTCGTATTTGACTACCACAATAATATTTCAGGGCCACGTAAATTACACAAACCACAATTCTTCTTTCACCTTGAAGGGAATCAATATACTTACGAAATCCACAGACAGCACTTTACGTACTCAGCTATAAAGAACAAAAAAGACATATATCATCAATATTAACATATCATCGCATATTGGCAAGCCAATGGTTAAACAATCGTATTATCGCATCCTGTTTTCAAGATTCCAGACTTACTCATTCCTTTCTCAGAGTTCTCCTATCTTAAAATATTCATACAGCACGCATACTATAGTAAGAGATCCTCATTTATACTGACAGATATAGAATAGTAATAGATAGATAGTAGCACTGAAAGCAGAAAATCGGAAACAAGGCTACTAACAGCTGGGGACCTGGGTTTGCCAGACCCATAATACCCACAGATCGGATATTCCCTTGAGTTTTGCATTAATTCAACACAGATCTTGCTTCTCTCAGGAGCGACTCTTTTCAATTTACACAAAAAAAAAACATAAACAGCATTTCACTCGTTCACAAAGAAACCTTACACCATGTTGTAAGTTTAATGTGTGAATTTTTCTTATTGTATGGTGGTGTCACACGGTGCATGTCAACAGTTCTGGAGATGCACGCGTTGGTCGCGTGAAACATCTCGAAATAAAGTTACATGCGATTTGTGGGTGCTCTACGATTTTCATTTTAACAACGTATTTACATCGTGCTACTGAACCAGTTGTTACGTATGTTACTTCTGTGACTCGATCTTGTATTAAAAGTAACTTCAGGTATCCCATAGAAGTGTTTTAGGGTCGTTACTGTCCGCGGCATACCCTGTGTATCACCATTAATAGCAAAAATGTCCGCCCCCGGTAGCTGAGTGGAAGGCGGCACGGTAGCTCAGCTTTGTTTCAACCAATGAGTAATGCCACACCCCCTTTTCTTCGCGACACTGTCCTTGTTTGCGATGTTTTATTATTTCCTGTGGTCGGAGAAGCATCTCAAGAATATACGTATAAGGCAGTGAACCAGTTTACGATGCGTTATCTTTACCTGCCACTAGCTGTCTTTGCCTGCTGTTATTGTCTGACGTGTACAAACATAAACATTTATTTTTCTGGTGTTACTGCAAGAAGTACGAGTTTCTGCAAACATTTCAACTGAATTACTCTTTAAAGTGCCAAGATATAGCACCAAAGTCTTTAAGGAACTGACTAAAAGTGATCATTGACCTTTAAATAAAAAGTTTCAGCGAGATATTGAAGAAGACTGATAATATGCATATTGTTGCTTCTGAAATGCCAGTTAAAGATGTTGCCAAAACGTGCACAAACAATAAGCAGACTAGAAGAAATGAGGTAGTGAGAACCAAGAAGACCAAATGTATGGTTATAACCAAATTGAGATATTTGTTTATGGCTTAAATTCTAATAAAACCCTCATTTTGCATTTCCAACAACTTATATTTTTCAGTGCATAAAAACACTTTCTGCTGAGCCATGGCAGATAAAAAGGTGAGAACTGTTACACACTTTGAAAATACTGTAACACAACTGTCTGTGGTACAAAATATTTCAAAGTGCATTACTGCCAAATTTACTTAAAATTTTGGGAAATAAAAGTTGCTATGCACCATACACATAAATTTAAAAATGGATTGTGAGAGTAAAACGAAAAAAAATAAAATAAATAAATAAAAAAGTAAAAATAAAAAAACACAAAAAAAGCGTGTTCGGTCAGAGGGTCAGCTGCCCTCTGTAATAAAAGAACTGAGTTAATGGGTCAAAGACGAACTGAAACGGGTGTCTTGCGACGTCCGCCCCGAGCAGATACAACGAACGAAAACGAACAAAATGAGATTTAAAAAAAAAGTGGTCAGCGTGACAGAATGTCAATCCTAAGGGCCCGGGTTCGATTCCCGGCTGGGTCGGAGATTTTCTCGGCTCAGGGACTGGGTGTTGTGTTGTCTTAATCATCATCATTTCATCCCCATCGCCGCGCAAGTCGCCAAAGTGTCGTCAGATCGAAAGACTTGCACCCGGCGAACGGTCTACCCAACGGGAGACACTAGTCACACGACATTTACAATAGCAACAATTGGCACATTTAGAAGTATGTGATAGTAGAAGCAAAAACATTCCATTTACATATACTGAAGCGGCGAGTGAAAATTTGTACTCAGACCGGGTATCAAATCCGCTTCTCCTGCTTATTAGGCATGTGCGTTAGCCACTAAGTCAGCTCGGCACAGCAGTTGACACAACTGCACGGATTAACGCGGCGCGCTCCCTCCCCGACCCCAATTCTCTCTGCCGTCCCAGTGAGGAGGGGAGCGTCGCAGGGAAATCCATACAGGTGTGTGAAACGCTGAGCGAAGATGGCTCAGTAGATAACACATCTGCCTAGTACCCAGCAGGAGACCCGAGTTCCATTCCCGAGCTTGGTACAAATTTTCACTTGCCGCTTCAGTCTATATGCACTCCTGGAAATTGAAATAAGAACACCGTGAATTCATTGTCCCAGGAAGGGGAAACTTTATTGACACATTCCTGGGGTCAGATCATCACATGATCACACTGACAGAACCACAGGCACATAGACACAGGCAACAGAGCATGCACAATGTCGGCACTAGTACAGTGTATATCCACCTTTCGCAGCAATGCAGGCTGCTATTCTCCCATGGAGACGATCGTAGAGATGCTGGATGTAGTCCTGTGGAACGGCTTGCCATGCCATTTCCACCTGGCGCCTCAGTTGGACCAGCGTTCGTGCTGGACGTGCAGACCGCGTGAGACGACGCTTCATCCAGTCCCAAACATGCTCAATGGGGGACAGATCCGGAGATCTTGCTGGCCAGGGTAGTTGACTTACACCTTCTAGAGCACGTTGGGTGGCACGGGATACATGCGGACGTGCAATGTCCTGTTGGAACAGCAAGTTCCCTTGCCGGTCTAGGAATGGTAGAACGATGGGTTCGATGACGGTTTGGATGTACCGTGCACTATTCAGTGTCCCCTCGACGATCACCAGTGGTGTACGGCCAGTGTAGGAGATCGCTCCCCACACCATGATGCCGGGTGTTGGCCCTGTGTGCCTCGGTCGTATGCAGTCCTGACTGTGGCGCTCACCTGCACGGCGCCAAACACGCATACAACCATCATTGGCACCAAGGCAGAAGCGACTCTCATCGCTGAAGACGACACGTCTCCATTCGTCCCTCCATTCACGCCTGTCGCGACACCACTGGAGGCGGGCTGCACGATGTTGGGGCGTGAGCGGAAGACGGCCTAACGGTGTGCGGGACCGTAGCCAAGCTTCATGGAGACGGTTGCGAATGGTCCTCGCCGATACCCCAGGAGCAACAGTGTCCCTAATTTGCTGGGAAATGGCGGTGCGGTCCCCTACGGCACTGCGTAGGATCCTACGGTCTTGGCGTGCATCCGTGCGTCGCTGCGGTCCGGTCCCAGGTCGACGGGCACGTGCACCTTCCGCCGACCACTGGCGACAACATCGATGTACTGTGAAGACCTCACGCCCCACGTGTTGAGCAATTCGGCGGTACGTCCACCCGGCCTCCCGCATGCCCACTATACGCCCTCGCTCAAAGTCCGTCAACTGCACATACGGTTCACGTCCACGCTGTCGCGGCATGCTACCAGTGTTAAAGACTGCGATGGAGCTCCGTATGCCACGGCAAACTGGCTGACACTGACGGCGGCGGTGCACAAATGCTGCGCAGCTAGCGCCATTCGACGGCCAACACCGCGGTTCCTGGTGTGTCCGCTGTGCCGTGCGTGTGATCATTGCTTGTACAGCCCTCTCGCAGTGTCCGGAGCAAGTATGGTGGGTCTGACACACCGCTGTCAATGTGTTCTTTTTTCCATTTCCAAGAGTGTACATAAAATCATATCTGTATGAGACCTGTTAAGTCTCTAAAATTGTGTCATTTCATTTGTAAAAAAATTCCAGTAAACACTGAGCCACCAAAGAACAGTTTGGGGAGGTATCTGCAAATGGCCGGCCGGTGTGGCCGTGCGGTTCTAGGCGCTTCAGTCTGGAACAGCGTGACCGCTACGGTCGCAGGTTCGAATCCTGCCTCGGTCATGGATGTGTGTGATGTCCTTAGGTTAGTTAGGTTTACGTAGTTCTAAGTTCTAGGGGACTGATGACCACAGATGTTAAGTCCCATAGTGCTCAGAGCTATCTGAACCATCTGCAAATGAGTGGTTAAGAGCCGCCACTGGCTTAAATACGAGAGTTGGAACTTTAATAATGGCAACATTTTATTTACAGCTCGTACAAAACAGATAAGTGTTTCAAAGTTTTGCTGACCTTCAGAGTAGTCACCAGCATTGTGCATAACCCGTTGCCAGCGATGTGGAAGTCGTAGGATACTCTTGTCAGTGCCAGTTATGTTGACAGTTCGATCGGCGCGATCTATTGCCCGAGGAATTTGTAGCAATTCTGAAGCGAATGCCGTGAAGTATTTCTTTCAGTTTAGAAATAGAGGTGAACCTACGAGGGCTTAAGTCAGGGGAGTGCAGTGGGTGGTATAGCACTTAGCAGCTCCATCAGTCAAAGAAATCAGTAACAGCTTTCACTGTACGTGTTTGAGCATTGTCCTGCAAAATTATGGTCAGGTCATGCAGAAAGTGTCATCACTTCTGTCTCTATACTGTTCCCTTTTGGAACACAACCTACGACCAGCTTAGAGACAGAAGTGATGACACTTTCTGCAGGACCTGATCATCATTTTGCAGGACAATGCTCAAGCACGTACAGTGCAAGCTGTTACTGATTTGTTTGACTGATGGAGCTGCTAAGTGCTACACCACCTACTGCACTCCCCTGACTTAAGCCCTCGTAAGTTCAACTCGATTTCTAAACTGAAGAAAACACATTACGGCAATCGCTTCAGAACTGCTACAAATTCGTCGGGCAATAGACCGTGCCGATCGAACTGTCAACACAACTGGCACTGCTAAGAGTATCCTACGACTTCCACATCGCTGGCAACGGTTTATACACAATGCTGGTGACTACTTTAAAGGTCAGTAAAACTTTGAAACACGTATCTATTTTGTGCGAGCTGTAAGTAAATAGTTGCCACTATTAAAGTTCCAACCCTCGTATAAAATATGTTTCTAATTATTATAAATGTACTTTAAATTCTCGATGAAGTTCCCTTCTAATTGGGCTTAAATTTAGCCCGTGGTCCATCGTTGGAGAAAGTGGTCCATGCACGGCGGCGCCCTAGCACATTTTACTGTGAGTTAAGATGGCGTATAATGCACCGTTGAAGTCCAAACTGAAGAGGTAGAGCAGTGCCTGTTAACTTGGTTGGCTCTGAGCACTATGGGACTTAACATCTATGGTCATCAGTCCCCTAGAACTTAGAACTACTTAAACCTAACTAACCTAAGGACATCACACAACACCCAGCCATCACGAGGCAGAGAAAATCCATGACCCCGCCGGGAATCGAACCCGGGAACCCGGGCGTGGGAAGCGAGAACGCTACCGCACGACCACGAGATGCGGGCAAGGTACTACAATTACGAACAACTTAAATTGGAAGGAACACATAGAAAATGTTGTGAGGAAGGCTAACCAAAGACTGCGTTTTATTGGCAGGACACTTAGAAAATGTAACAGATCTACTAAGGAGACTGCCTACATTACGCTTGTCCGTTTTCTTCTACAATACTGCTGCGCGTTGTGGGATCCTTAGCAGATAGGACTGACGGAATACATCGAAAAAGTTAAAAGAAGGGCAGCACGTTTTGTATTATCGCGAATTATGGGAGAGAGTGTCACAGAAAGGATTTGGACTGGACATCATTAAAAAGGCGTTTTTCGTTTCGACGGGATCTTCTCACGAAATTCCAATCACCAACTTTCTCCTCCGAATGCGAAAATATTTTGTTGATACCGACTTACATAGGGAGGAACGATCACCGCGATAAAATAAGGGAAATCAGAGATCCTACGGAAAGATATAGGTGTTCATTCTTTCCGCTCGCGATACGAGATTGGAATAATAGAGAATTCTGAAGGTGGTTCGATGAACCCTCTGCCAGGCACTTAAATGTGATTTGCTGAATATCGATGTAGATGTAGAACCGCTTCAGCAGCGCCATCAAGACACCCGTCGCCCCATCGGCAACGGCAGCGATAGTGGTAACCTGCACCGAAGAAGACAAGAATGCTGGACTCGTGGCGAAAGCGCGAGGAAGAGGCGTGCAGCTCACCGAAGAGAGCGCACCGCAGCTTTCCGAGCGCTCAGCCCTGCTCGAAGACTAGCTGCAGAAAAACTGCGCCATGCAGTAACACAAGAGGCCGAGCACCAGCGACCTGCCGCCGGTTAACTTCAGCGCAGCAGAAAGACACACAGCACCGCACTGCATTGCCGCAGTGGATCAATCGTACTATGACGAACACTTGATCTGATACGGTATCGAGATGCACGATACCCATCACTAACATAACCTACCCTTGCACGATCTGTCGCAGACAGCAAAAACTCCGCTACTGCTCTTAATACCCTGATTATCGCAGAGGTTTTTTTTCCCTTGGCACTTGCCTCGGCACTTTTTCCCCCTCTGCCCTTAAAAACCGCGCCACCCTTCATTCGCTTTTCATTCACGGATAACATCACGGCCGCACATCCCGTTAACTCCTCGATTTACAACTAAACATTACGGAGATGACAGCAATTCTATTGTGATGGTCACAACATCGGTGTGGACATGGAGGGCTCCACACTTTACAAAAAAATCCGTCCTTTAAACCCGTTGACCCCACCGCTGCGCGTGGTGCCACTGATTCACGAGTGTCGGAGACGTTGCTCGACGGCAAAGAGTCGATCCATGCTGCGTTATCGATTTAACATTACGAGCTGCATTGCAGTGACGTCTTTACAGATTTCTTAAAGGAAGCATCGGGTCCTATGATTTGTCCAATTCAATTACGGGACACAGCGGTTTCAACTTGCACAAACCACTTGTTTAGTAAACTCGGAAAGACGTCGCTACAGTGCAACTCATAATTATACATCGATATCACAGCACGGATCTACTGCATAGCCACAGGTTCAATGTATGCGTCGTTCTTCGCCGTTGATCAGCGTCTCTGGCGCCGGTGTATGGCCACATACGCTGCGGCACGGACCCGGATTTAAAGGATGGTGCGAGTCCTGTAGCTTAATTCTATCGGATCGCTGTGAAGATGGCCGAAAGGTATGCGGTCGAAATATTAGGCGAGGAAATAAGGTCTATAATTTTGCACGCCCGAAATTTAGTGACTCGGTCAAAAATGTTATACAGCACCCTCGTGACTTGTATAGTTTTAATTTATTTCTCTTTTGCCGATATGGTATCTCTATGTAGAACCACCTTTTATAGCGGAAAGAAAATTAAAGCTTCACTTCGAATCCAGATCAGCAGAAAGCCCTGTAACTGGACACTTCGGTTTCTGTACACTGTTCCGCCTGTGAGTATCCTGCAATGACACGTTACGGCGAGATGGGTTGTCAGTATGGTAAGATTCCACAGCGACGTCATTCGAACGTTCAACCACTATTGTGCACAGGTAAATTTCGGGCAGCATGTTTGTCTCAAACTGTGGCATGAATTCTACGGGTCGGTGAAAGAGTCGCGCAATGGAAAAGTGAATATTACCTGTGATGCCGTCCAGACGTATAAAAGTTTACGTTACTATCAGCAAGTTCTCCCGGAGACGACAGCAGCGCGTGCCACAAACACCACCGGTTTTCGTTTCCTATTCCTCATACAGCAATGAAGGGACGAACGTGTGGACTTCTGGACCGACGACACAGATTGCACGTCTCTGCAGCCGTGTTATTTCTGGGTGGTGAAGACAGTGATAAAAACGTTCTCAGAGGGTAAATCGTCTGGGTGCGCAAGCAGAAACTACGGAAGTTTCAGCAGTGATCATTTTGACCTGAGTGCTGAGACAAATTGAAAATAAAAATTCTACTACGCATCTCCTTTTAAGGAGGAACAGCAAACTGTTTGTGATTTAGTAACTTCCATATAACGCTACTGTGTGTGGAATCTCTAATCTGAATACGGAACTGTTTCGTATTTCTGTTACATATTTGGCAAAAAGGATAAGATTTGGGGCTGAAATGGTGTTTTCAGTAGCGTGCATGTCTTTGGAGTTATTTTCGCAAATGGTAATCGTCCTAAATCATCTGGAGTATGAACAATTTTCCAAGGAATCATATCACCGATATTTAATAAGTTACGTTTTCAAAAAATGTAAATTGTGAACAGTTTTTTAAGACCGTAAAGGTGGGCGACTGCTGGGCTTCTGAGGCAAAATATCGTGTTGTGTTATGACAATTACTTTTGAAATAATAAACAATTATCATACTTTTTTCCATGTGTCTCGTTTTCATTTCACTACCCTTAATGGAGACTAGAGAGCCAAAGAAACTGGTACACGTGCCTAATATCATGTAGGGCCTCCTCAAGGACGCAGAAGTACCGCAACAAGACGTGGCATGGACTCGACTAATGTCTGAAGTAGTGCTGGAGGGGATCGACACCATGAATCCTGCAGGGCTGTCCATAAATCCATAAGAGTGCGAGGGTGTCGACATCTCTTCTGAATAGCACGTTGCAAGGTATCCCAGATATGCTCTCTCGCTTCCCACGCCCGGGTTCCCGGGTTCGATTCCCGGCGGGGTCAGGGATTTTCTCTGCCTCGTGATGACTGGGTGTTGTGTGCTGTCTTATGTTAGTTAGGTTTAAGTGGTTCTAAGTTCTAGGGGACTGATGACCATAGCTGTTAAGTCCCATAGTGCTCAGAGCCATTTGAACCATTTGAACCAGATATGCTCAATGCTTTATGTCTGGGGAATCTGGTGGCCAGCGGAAGTGTTTAAGCTCAGAAGAGTGTTCCTGGAGCCACTCTGTACCAATTCTGGACGTGTGAGCTGTGGCATTGTCCTGCTGGAATTGGCCAAGTCTGTCGGAATGCGCAATGGACACGAATAGATGCAGGTTATCAGACAGGATACTTATGTGTCACCTGTCAGGGTCGTATCTAGATATATTAGGGGCGCCATATCACTCCAACTGTGCACGCCTCACACCATTACAGAGCCTCCACCTGCTTGAACAGTTCGAGCTGATATACAGGGTCCATGGATTCGTGAGGCTGTCTCCATACACTCACACGCCCATCCGCTCGATACAATTTGAATCAGACTCGTCCGAGCAGGCAACATGTTTCCAATTATTAACAGTCCAATGTCGATGTCGACGGGCCCAGGCGAAGCGTAAAGCTTTGTGTCGTGCAGTCATCTAAGGTACACGAGTGAGCGTTCGGCTCTGAAAGCCCATATCGATGATATTTAGTTGAATGGTTCGCACGCTAACACTTGTTGATGGCCCAGCACTGAAATCTGCAGCAATTTGCGAAAGCCTTGCACGTCTGTCACGTCGAACGGTTCTCTTCAGTTGTCTTTCGTGCCGTTCATGCCGGGTCTTTTTCCGGCCGCAGTGATGTCGGTGATTAGATGTTTTACCCGATTTCTGATATTCACAATACACTCGTGAAATGGTCGTAATGGAAAATCCCCACTTCATCCCTACCTCGGAGGTACTGTGTCCCATCGCTTGTGCGCCGACTATATCACCACTTTCACACTGACTTAAATCTTGATAACCTACCGTTGTAGTAGCAGTAACCGATCTAACAACTGCACCAGACACTTGTTTTATACAGGCGTTACCGACTGTAGCGCCGTATTCTGCCTATTTACCTATCTCTGTATTTGAATACGCATTTCCTATACCAGTTTCTTTGGCCCTTCAGTGTGTAGGACCTCAGAATACGAAGCCAGGGATGGAACACACTGCCGCCTCGGCATCTTCAGAAGCCCAAAGTGATTTTAAGCTTGACACAATACAAGAAAAATTGTACTGGAGATTACGTCTTTACAAATCTGTTTTCTTCAATTTCAAGTGTGTACCACGGTTTTATGATTATGCGAGGGACATTCTGTAACTAAAGAGAAAAAAAATCATGTGGAAGTGAAACAGTTTGTAAGTGGAGTTTTTTACTTCCATGACTTGAGGTTGACATCACCGAGATGAGCTGAGAACATTTAACGGATAAAAATTGTTTTGTTTATAATCTCAATATTGCATCTAACGATGGCTTACCCGCTTGAAGTTTCCGCATTGGCTGAACAATATGTTGAGTGAATTTTTTTTTTTTTTTGCTTTCTGAAGGTGAAAAACCGCATAAAGTCATTTCCAGAGTGATTTTACAGTATGGTGAAAGTCGAATGAACCACAGAAATTTTTGTACGATGGTAGATCAGTTCAAAAACCGTCGAACCAATGTGACATGACGAGCAACGTCTTGTCTGCTCAGTTAAAGTGTCAACTACTTCGATTAAAACCCGCACTAATGACATTATTTGTGAAGAACGAAATATTACAGTTGGAAAATAAGTTACAATAAGTGCTGGCACAGTTCATAACGTTATCTGTAAGAAGCTCACATACAACAACAAAAATTACAAGGTGGGTCCTGAACGACTTAACGCAACGACACAAGGAAGCAGGACCCCTATTGTACACTCCTGGAAATGGAAAAAAGAACACATTGACACCGGTGTGTCAGACCCACCATACTTGCTCCGGACACTGCGAGAGGGCTGTACAAGCAATGATCACACGCACGGCACAGCGGACACACCAGGAACCGCGGTGTTGGCCGTCGAATGGCGCTAGCTGCGCAGCATTTGTGCACCGCCGCCGTCAGTGTCAGCCAGTTTGCCGTGGCATACGGAGCTCCATCGCAGTCTTTAACACTGGTAGCATGCCGCGACAGCGTGGACGTGAACCGTATGTGCAGTTGACGGACTTTGAGCGAGGGCGTACAGTGGGCATGCGGGAGGCCGGGTGGACGTACCGCCCAATTGCTCAACACGTGGGGCGTGAGGTCTCCACAGTACATCGATGTTGTCGCCAGTGGTCGGCGGAAGGTGCACGTGCCCGTCGACCTGGGACAGGACCGCAGCGACGCACGGATGCACGCCAAGAGCGTAGGATCCTACGCAGTGCCGTAGGGGACCGCACCGCCACTTCCCAGCAAATTAGGGACACTGTTGCTCCTGGGGTATCGGCGAGGACCATTGGCAACCGTCTCCATGAAGCAGGGCTATGGTCCCACACACCGTTAGGCCGTCTTCCGCTCACGCCCCAACATCGTACAGCCCGCCTCCAGTGGTGTCGCGACAGGCGTGAATGGAGGGACGAATGGAGACGTGTCGTCTTCAGCGATGAGAGTCGCTTCTGCCTTGGTGCCAATGATGGTCGTATGCGTGTTTGGCGCCGTGCAGGTGAGCGCCACAATCAGGACTGCATACGACCGAGGCACACACGGCCAACACCCGGCATCATGGTGTGGGGAGCGATCTCCTACACTGGCCGTACATCACTGGTGATCGTCGAGGGGACACTGAATAGTGCACGGTACACCCAAACCGTCATCGAACCCATCGTTCTACCATTCCTAGACCGGCAAGGGAACTTGCTGTTCCAACAGGACAATGCACGTCCGCATGTATCCCGTGCCACCCAACGTGCTCTAGAAGGTGTAAGTCAACTACACTGGCCAGCAAGATCTCCGGATCTGTCCCCCATTGAGCATGTTTGGGACTGGATGAAGCGTCGTCTCACGCGGTCTGCACGTCCAGCATGAACGCTGGTCCAACTGAGGCGCCAGGTGGAAATGGCATGGCAAGCCGTTCCACAGGACTACATCCAGCATCTCTACGATCGTCTTCATGGGAGAATAGCAGCCTGCATTGCTGCGAAAGGTGGATATACACTGTACTAGTGCCGACATTGTGCATGCTCTGTTGCCTGTGTCTATGTGCCTGTGGTTCTGTCAGTGTGATCATGTGATGTATCTGACCCCAGGAATGTGTCAATAAAGTTTCCCCTTCCTGGGACAATGAATTCACGGTGTTCTTATTTCAATTTCCAGGAGTGTATATAGACATGAAATAACGCTATGAAAGGGAAGGTGACCATTTTATTTACAAGAATTTCATTTGTTTGGTCCTCTCAAGGAGGAATTACTTGGAAAAAATTTCCACGACAACGAGCAGGGCAAATGATTTTTGGGAACGTTGTTTGCATCAATTTTAAAAGAAAACTAGTTCCTCGTTGGGACAAGTGTATTAATGTTGATGGGAATTATGTTAGGAAGAAGTAAAACTGTCATTTTATAAAAGTACAGATTTTTTGCTACATCAATTTATCTCTTTAATTACTGAATGTCTCTCGTGTATACGGATGGAACCCAGCAAGGCAGAGCACTCGGTTGATCTTCTGTTTTCCCTGGCAGGATTTACCGAATACTCCTTCTGGAACTATTTACAAATTATGATGGGGAGTTGTCTGGCGCCCAGAAGGCACTGGTGCAGATACAAAGGGATAACAGTTGCTCGTTTGTTCTGATTCGCTCTGTAGGCTACAAGCGGTACATCAAATGTTTCCAGTAGACTAGACGATCCAGATCATCCACGAACCCTACATCGGATCCAACACCGTGGCAAGGAGGTGGTCTTTTGATGGGTGCACGACACGTCAGGCTACAGGGACACGACGCAGCCGGAAAGCAGCCAAAGAAGCATGTAGGGATGGTGTTGTACTTTGATGTGCCGTCCTCTCGTACACAATTATCTGATTGTCCGTCAGAAGAATCATGCGTAAAGGGCAACTGAATGATTGGAAGAGCCAAAGGAAAAGCTGTGGTCAATCAGATCGACCACGCAGGCATGGCGGTATTCATGGCAGCCGCACTGACCGAAGGATGTGCTTCTCTTCATACTGCGAACAGAGCACTGCCCATTAACGAACGGTTTTCTGTTACAGCGAGAAGATCCAACACTATCTGAATTTTGTAGTGGACGGCTTTCGGACCAGCCCGGTTTGGCTACGTGTGTTTTATACACTGACATAAGGGCAACCCAGAGATTGGCTGGAGATCCGCCCACCATTCTCACCGACCCCGACATCAGAGTAACATGTGTTTTGAAATTCTATGAAATGTCGTGCCTCATCCCTAAAGTATTGGGAAGGCGAGGTCTACATGCTGTGGATGGATAGCTCGCCCAGGCAGTTTAGCATTTTTTAAATAGAATTTTAAGTGTCAGTTCAGTGTATCATGACAGGGGTTTTTATAAATGATAGTCATTACAAGCAACTCCGCCAGTGGGGACAGCCATACAGCCATTGTCTCCTCCCCTCCCCGACCCCCGGGATGCTGACATCTTGTAAGGGCGGTGATGACCATGCGCCCCACATCCAGTATCATCATCATCATCATCATCATCATTAACAGTATTAGCGAAGTTTGTCCCTCATATCTTGACTCCCGAAAGACAATAAGGGCTCATGGACGCCTGCCGCGGCTATATTGAAATGCAAAACGCGAAGTTATTTTCTGGGAAATTAAAACGTGTGACGAGATTTGGTGTTATCAATACGACCGTACCACAAACGGCAAAGTACAGAAAATCACATGAAATCTCAACGCTTTGACGATATAACCGGCATTGAAGCCAGTGTGATGAGCGAGTTGAACAACATCCAAAAGAAATGAATTTTCAGACAGTTTCTCACTGTTGTACCAACGCTATGTATGTTCCGCTCAAGTGGGGGGACACTATGTAGAACACCTGAAGCATTAAGACCACCATCTTAACGTTTCTCTGTTTTTCATCAATCCAAATGGTTCAAATGGCTCTGAGCACTATGGGACTTAACAGCTGAGGTCATCAATCCCCTAGAACTTAGAACTACTTAAACCTAACTAACCTAAGGACATCACACACATCCATGCCCGAGGCGGGATTCGAACCTGCGATCGTAGCGGTAGCGCGGATCCAGACTAAAGAGCCTAGAACCGCTCGGCCACGCTGGCCGGCTTCATCAATTCAGTCTCGAAACATTTCTGAATGACGAAATAGCGGTAGCAAAGGCGTTGTCGCCGTGTTTCTCGAATACAGATTGTCTAAATTTACCCTGTGTGATTTCGTCAGAACAACATTTTCTCCACAGATGTCTATTTAGTTCTCCGTGTATTCATATTCCATTTTTGTAAGGGCAAAGTTAATTGTTACCATCATACCAGCGCGCCTCTCCATTTGTTCGATATAAGCCGTCACAAGAGCTCCAAAAGCTGAAACGCTGCCACAGAACTGGTCACAATAGCGTTTTATACGCTGACTCCTTTACATATGTATCGCTCGATCGGCTAACCCTTCCAAATAATCAATCTTTTTTCCCTTTCCATACCACAGGATTAGCTGTTCGAACCATTTCATATCAGGTCGAAGCGTTATCCACAAATATTTCAACGATGTTGCATGCTCCAGACGTTCTCCACTAATATTGTAATGGAATGCTATCCGGTTCGTGCATTTTAAAACATAGGACTTGTATTCGGAAGTAATACGGGGTATTTAGGGAAGACTAATAGCGTTTCACAAAACTATATCTCCTACACCCAAAGGTTTTGGAAGAGGAGGCGCATAGACGGAGTATTTCACAAACCCCTACGAAAAATAACATACGGTGCACTCAGGCGACGTTGGATGCCAGTGATGCAATGCGAGATCGGTAAGACCTTATCGGCGATCATCAGTGGAGGAGTGAGGAGGTGAAGTGCCCTGCCCTCGACTAAACTCACGCATCACAGTATTAACTGAATTGCAGCTGTTGAACCGTCATCTCAGTTCGACGCCCGACGGGAAGTGAACGAGCGAACGGCGAGCGACCGCCACGCAGAACCCACCGGTAACCTAAGCTTTTAGTTGTCATTGCAGAAGTTCAAATTCATCTCAACTTCCTACCTTCTTTCATGTAGAAGATACAATGTTGTGAAAATAGATAAATCTTGCTTTAAACATCCCGAATTATACAAATCTTTGCCAGGCAGTACAGATTAAAGTTGTCTTTTATTTCCTTAAATCAGTTGAGGCGAGTGGTCTCACCGTCCTTATGCAACTGAGCAAGCTTCTTATGACCTCTGTGCCGACGAAATGTTGAAACTTAACTTTGCTTCCTTCTTTTCGAAACTTGTTCCATGAATGACTCTGTACTATTTGGAGTTGATTTCCAGTTGCTTCATTCAGAGATCGGGCGTTTGCAGAACAATTCCTAAACTTTTGACTCCTTCACCGACAGTCTTTCCAAGCTGGATGCCCTTTAATACTTGCTGAAGCTTTCCAACTTCCGGAAGTTAGCCAGCGGCAGTCCGTGGCTCTTAGGCTGTGCACGGGAAATCGATGTTTTGTTTCCTGCCGCGAGAGTCGTTCAGCAAAATGTAAAATCGAAAGCACTTTTCGAGTTTATTATGATTCTCTGATATTATCTCACGCGAATGACAGACGGATGAGCTACTAGGACGCGGAGAGTATCTCGCAGAAATCGATAATGATCTGAGTTGTTATGCCGTTCGCCGGCCGGTGCGGCTGAGCGGTTCTAGGCGCTACGGTCTGGAACCGCGCGACCGCTACGGTCGCAGGTTCGAATCCTGCCTCGGGCATGGGTGTGTGTGATGTCCTTAGGTTAGTTAGGTTTAAGTAATTCTAAGTTCTATGGGACTGATAACTTCAGATATTAAGTCCCATACTGCTCAGAGCCATTTGAACCATCTGTTATGCCGTTCTCTTAAGCTTACAGGTGTTAAATCTGAAACAAATTGCTAAAATGTCTTGTCTTGTGGCACGGGAATAAAGTCAGGTGTTAACATTAAGTCGTTAAAGTTTGGAACAGTTGCTTCGCCGAGGCTTTACGTTTTATGTCAAAGATGAATATTTATTGGTAAATCACGACTAATTCAACACGAATACATGTCAGGGACACTCCCTGTTTTGCTGCATTGTAATAGCGGATATATTTGGAATCGTTTTAATATTATTTGAAAACGGCCAGTGAAGACGAAAACGCCAGTCGTGATGTAACAATATAATTTTTGACAAGAAGCTGACGGTCCTACTGAAACATGATGCATTTAACTTAGCAGGTATGGAACCTAATGTATAGAGACCGACTAACATCAAGTAGTTACTACATTTATTTCAGTTAAAATTTCCCTAATACGACCGCATTAACTAACGAAATTTTCAAGAAATCTGTTGCTCTTTACAGAAGCACTATAGCACTGGTTTGGCCTAAAAGACAATAGGTGGTAGTTAGGCATTCGTAATGACAGATAATGACAAAGAACAATGCACCAGATTCAGAAGCCAAATGCATATGACAGAAATTGCTTCCAGAAAACGTTAGTCACAGCACTAATTTGCAGAAAACACAATGTCTTCAGTTGTCACTGTGTGAACGATTGTATTAACAAATTTTAAATTGTAGCCTAGTGACTGTTTCTGTTTTTTAGGGAATTTCTGAAACCGACTGCTTGTTTTTGTCACTTCACTCGCATGTAAATATATATAAAGCAAAGCTGCCCTCAACCAGAATGTTCGTTTGAACACAGCAGAGCATTACTGTGGTGGTCCTACTGTTGGCGGTATGCCCTTGCCCTCCTCCGAACTCTGAACTGATTTGCCCAGGCGTGCACTCCGCAATTTATTTATTCATGTGAAAAATGCATCGTGGTTCCAAGGTACAGGGTGACAATTATTGAAATATATGAAAAAAACGTAAATTATTTACAAACTACGGCGTGCACACATTTTATTCAACATGTAAACGTCACAGATTTGTGTTATGATATGTTCGATATGCCTGACATCATTGGCGATGATGTGGCGCAGACGAATAGCGAAATTCTGCATGACCCGCTGACGTGTCGGAACATCGATGCTGTCGAGGACCTCCTGAATGGCTTTCTCAGCTCAGAAATGGTTTTGGGGGTATTGCTTTACACCTTGACTTTAAAATAGCCCCACAAAAAGGAGTCACATGTGTTCAGATCTGGAGGATGTGGCTGTCAGTTGAGGCCCATGCCAGTGTCCTCTGGGTACCCTAGAGCCAGAATGCTGTTCCCAAAGTGCTTCTCCAGGACACCACACTCCTGCATGGATGGGGTCGAGCTCCGTCTTGCGTGAACCACATCTTGTCGAAATCAAGGTCACTTTGGACAATGGGGATGAAATTATCTTCCAAAACCTTCACGTACCGTTCGGTAGTCACCGTGCCATCAAGGAATATGACACCGATTATTCCGTGAATGGACATAGCACACAACACAGTCACTCGTTGAGGGTGAAGAGACTTCTCGATTGCGAAGTGCTGATTCTCAGTCCCAAATGCGCCAGTTTTGCTTATTGACCAACCCATCCAAGTAAAATTGGGCTCGTCGCTAAACCAAACCATACAAATTTCCATCGTGCCCCGCGGCCAACAGTGCAGTTTGAACGACCTAACGCGAACCGTTCAGAGGTTATCACGATTTTATTTCATATAGTTCAATAAATGGTTCAAATGGCTCTGAGCACTATGGGACTTAACATCTATGGTCATCAGTCCCCTAGAACTTAGAACTACTTAAACCTAACTAACCTAAGGACATCACACAACACCCAGCCATCACGAGGCAGAGAAAATCCCTGACCCCGCCGGGAATCGAACCCGGGAACCCGGGCGTGGGAAGCGAGAACGCTACCGCACGACCACGAGATGCGGGCAGTTCAATAAATGTCATCCTGTAAAAGGACTAGTAAATGACTTAATATCTTTTGGGCTGACTGTGGATTGAACAGGAGAAAGCCATTAACAATGGATATTTCAGGTTGTGTAAGAGTATATGGTCTGTGAAAAACAGTACAGTATCGTTCATATTTTGAGAAATCTCCAGATTACGTCTGCTCTGCTTCCTGGAGCTCTGTTTTCTGGAAAACAGGTCATTTAGAAACGAAAATCCCAGCAGTGTAAGTTTTTATAGCAGTGATATTACTTGGAAAATATAACAATACATGATTTCTAATGAGGAGATATCAAATGCCTCGGGTCACAAATAGTGCACATATAAGAAAGTTACACAATTCCGATTTAATCTGATGCCTTAATTATTAGTTCCTCCATGTAATGATTCTGCAACTGGTTGTTTAATCAATGAAAAACTGCTCCACTTGCTGTTAAGAACTTTATTGATTCCAATACCAGTTTCCACCTTGATGAACAGACGGAAGAAAAACGCAACACTGTCCCACACTCCTCGATTTCTGTCACTTCAGTATAGTCTTCATACGTACAGTCTTGTATATCTGACCGTTCTGGGTCACTGTTCGGTTCAAACAGAAACACTTTTCTTAGATACATGTTAATTTCCTCACCTGAGCTATTGTCGGTTCTTAAACGCTCAAGATCACGGTTTCCTCCTAATGTTATTAGTTCTTTTTCTTACACAGAAGACTATTAGTCTGAATAGCCATTTACATCTACTCCAAAGACATCTACCTTTACTTCGCATTTCGTGTAGTCTTTCTGAACTTTAGTAATTGGTAAACAATCGTCTGCATCTACTTATGGCCTACTGACAACAGTTTGTTCTGCTGGCGGGTCTTCCGTCAGAAATGCTTCATTTACATCTACTCCAATTTACATCTACTCTACCTTTACTTCGCATTTCGTGTAGTCTTTCTGAACTTTAGTAATTGGTAAACAATCGTCTGCATCTACTTATGGCCTACTGACAACAGTTTGTTCTGCTGGCGGATCTTCCGTCAGAAATGCTTCGTCAGCAACTCTGAAGATTTCATCTTCTTCTGTTTTCTTCGTGCGACCGTATTTCTTTTCTTACTATTAATCTCAGTATGACTGGCAACTCGCGTACTTTGCGCGACGCACTTGTCCTCACTATTTCCCACCCCTTCACTAATTATTGCTTGCGAACTTTGCGCGGCGCTAAATACTTTCATTTTCTCCGTGTTATCGGGCTACGTCCAATTCTCAACGTCCCTTTTTCTCCTTTCACTGCTGGTTAACCTTTTGATCATATAATTTCTTTTGAGATCTTCCCACTCGCAATGCCTTAGACCTTTGTACAGATCATCGATTTGTTAGTACCAACCACTAATCCCTGACAACTCATTTCCGCATATTTTATTGTTATTCAAACTGTCTTCGACGCCTTCTTCCTCGCCTACGAACACATTCACGTTTTCTCTTGTCCCGGTGTCGTTATCTGCCGAAGCAGGTTTATTGCATTCTACTGTGATGCCGTCACTACAGCTCCCAGAAGAACAGATGATCGGTCTGATGTATTCTCGCCGGCGGGCGCTCTGTCCATACGCTAGTTTACGTTTTATCGCCTGCCTGCCGTGACTCATTCTGTGAGCGTCTGTCGCTTTGCTTGCAGCGACCTGCGGTGCTTCGCAGTCGCTCGCGCGAGCAGTCATTACTCATTACGTCCACTCCGGTATTGTTGCTTACGTTTGTGCAGTGAAAATCTGTCCGCATTAGTTTGGTCCGCAACATACGCGGTCTTCAGTTTTCCGCGTCGTTGCTGTCGTGGTAATGTTGCGGTGCAAATCCTCTTCCGCGAATGGCTGAAGTACCTCGACCTCTGCCTCTACCTCGCTGAACAATATTAATGCGATACCTATAGCCGTCTTTTTGTTCATCCTAGTGCTGTTATTATGGCAATAGTCACGATTACTTCGCCAATGATCTTCATCCTCTACTCTTCCTAAAAACGCAGAAAAGCTTATACGACTGCTTCCTACGTATCTCTTCGGATCCTCTGCCAGCTCTTCCCACAACTCCCACATAATCTCGGATTCGGATGTCTGTTCCTTAAGTGCGTCAGTTTTCGGTACCAGGATTCAGAGAAATCTTTCATAGAGTTTATGCCCCTATTACCATTATGAATTGTCGCCATAAACAATCTTGTTTTTATTCTGCCCAGTACTCCTCGATAAACTTTTGTTTGAATTCGTTAAACGTCATCCGATCAACGTTCAAATTTAGTTCCCATCGTTTAGCAGCACCTGCTAAAGCACTGATAACTACGTTAACCTTTTCCTGATCTGTCATATACTCAGGAAAAATCCTTCCGAAATTTTTCAGAAAATCAAATGAGTGCCAGCCAGTATGTGTTTTGGCAGGATCAAAGCGTTCTTCATCCTCTAGTAGTTTGTTATGAGGTATCTCATCACTGACACGACTGGACTTGTCTCTTATTTTCTTTTCAAGGTCGCAGATCTTGCCTTGAATATGTGAAGTGTTTTTGCTACACTTCTGTTCGCAAATATTAACTTGTTTGCTTATTTATTTCTTAGAATCAACCACTGTCTCTCTCAAAAATGAGATTTCATTCCTACATTTATTAACAATTGACGTTTTCAGATCGAAAACTAAAGGTTATACCGTTTGTCGGATCTTTATGATTCCTAAATCGAATCTTTCGTTGGTATCATTGATCTGCCCCTGCATAGTGACCACATTGGTATTTATGGTATGTATTTCAAGTTTCATGTATTTGATTGCAGTATTCAAAACACCTACTTTCTCGACTACCTTTTCGATCTGTTTATTGATCCTTACACTGTGTTTTCATTTGACTGTTGAGGCAACAAACTTGTGTTTTGAGTTGGCTATCACGATCACTAATTTGACTATTAATGCTGCTACCTTGTGCTTCAGTTTGCGTAGATAAAATTTTTAGTATATCATTCATGCTCGAAGCTTTCTCACTGAGTTGCTCTATCGTATCTTCACGTTCTGATTCGAGCCCATGTTTCTCAATCGGTTCTTTCTCTATTCGTGGCGAAATGAACATATCAACCAATTCATTTGCATAACCAATATTTTACACACAATCTTTCTCATTTGCTCCGTCCTTTTGTCACTGTTTTCTTTGTCAAAGGCTCGTCATCTTAATCTGATCATCTACGTACGCATGGTATGCTACATATGCCAGTTGCCGTTCTGTGGCGCTGCCGCTGTATACACTTCGGTACTGTTATCGGGCTCCATGACGTTTCGCTGTACGCCCTCTACTATCTCGTTCTGTTCACTTTGATCTACTACAATTTTTGTATCCATTTAAAACTGAATAAGAATTAAAGTTAACTTTCCAAATTCCCGAATTATTTGCTATTATTTGTTTTATTTTACTTACTGAAAGTTAGTGCCGCTGGACATTCTGTGCTCCTAATGTGCCTGCTCTGCGCTTAGTGTACATATTATGGTCTGTATTTACCTGGATAACAAACTAACAAAATTCTTGTGTGGGACACGATGGATAACAATACCGGCTCCAATAAAATCACCTAAAATAGTGATATGTCGACAATATTATCCCTGTAATAGGGTTAAAATCCTGTTAGGGTCGCGACGTTTAATAACGGCTGCTATTAAAATAATAGTAGCCTTTACTTGTGCATGTGTTATAGTAAATATAAATCTGGGAATGTGAACTGACAGCCTAATTGTGCTACTGAGCGCAAAGCCACATCACGTACATGAAACTGAAAAGAATCCAGTGTTATGTGAAAACCGATCTCATTCATAAGCAAACAAGTAAGCAAAACAACAATATCACGCTCAGTAGACTTGATCAGTGCGTACTGTTTGAAAAAAAAGTAAGTTCATAAAAAACAAGCCAAACTGTAATGTCGTTCTGTATAAGAATGTAGCCTGAAACACACAAAAATTTCTGCACTGTCATATGAATGGGTGAAAATCATAATGGTATAAGTAGCATAGAATTTATTGTGAGAAAAACGACCTTAAACATTTCAGTGTTTACACTCCTGGAAATGGAAAAAAGAACACCGTGAATTCATTGTCCCAGGAAGGGGAAACTTTATTGACACATTCCTGGGGTCAGATACATCACATGATCACACTGACAGAACCACAGGCACATAGACACAGGCAACAGAGCATGCACAATGTCGGCACTAGTACAGTGTATATCCACCTTTCGCAGCAATGCAGGCTGCTATTCTCCCATGGAGACGATCGTAGAGATGCTGGATGTAGTCCTGTGGAACGGCTTGCCATGCCATTTCCACCTGGCGCCTCAGTTGGACCAGCGTTCGTGCTGGACGTGCAGACCGCGTGAGACGACGCTTCATCCAGTCCCAAACATGCTCAATGGGGGACAGATCCGGAGATCTTGCTGGCCAGGGTAGTTGACTTACACCTTCTAGAGCACGTTGGGTGGCACGGGATACATGCGGACGTGCATTGCCCTGTTGGAACAGCAAGTTCCCTTGCCGGTCTAGGAATGGTAGAACGATGGGTTCGATGACGGTTTGGATGTACCGTGCACTATTCAGTGTCCCCTCGACGATCACCAGTGGTGTACGGCCAGTGTAGGAGATCGCTCCCCACACCATGATGCCGGGAGTTGGCCCTGTGTGCCTCGGTCGTATGCAGTCCTGATTGTGGCGCTCACCTGCACGGCGCCAAGCACGCATACGACCATCATTGGCACCAAGGCAGAAGCGACTCTCATCGCTGAAGACGACACGTCTCCATTCGTCCCTCCATTCACGCCTGTCGCGACACCACTGGAGGCGGGCTGCACGATGTTGGGGCGTGAGCGGAAGACGGCCTAATGGTGTGCGGGACCGTAGCCCAGCTTCATGGAGACGGTTGCGAATGGTCCTCGCCGATACCCCAGGAGCAACAGTGTCCCTAATTTGCTGGGAAGTGGCGGTGCGGTCCCCTACGGCACTGCGTAGGATCCTACGGTCTTGGCGTGCATCCGTGCGTCGCTGCGGTCCGGTCCCAGGTCGACGGGCACGTGCACCTTCCGCCGACCACTGGCGACAACATCGATGTACTGTGGAGACCTCACGCCCCACGTGTTGAGCAATTCGGCGGTACGTCCACCCGGCCTCCCGCATGCCCACTATACGCCCTCGCTCAAAGTCCGTCAGCTGCACATACGGTTCACGTCCACGCTGTCGCGGCATGCTACCAGTGTTAAAGACTGCGATGGAGCTCCGTATGCCACGGCAAACTGGCTGACACTGACGGCGGCGGTGCACAAATGCTGCGCAGCTAGCGCCATTCGACGGCCAACACCGCGGTTCCTGGTGTGTCCGCTGTGCCGTGCGTGTGATCATTGCTTGTACAGCCCTCTCGCAGTGTCCGGAGCAAGTATGGTGGGTCTGACACACCGGTGTCAATGTGTTCTTTTTTCCATTTCCAGGAGTGTATATAAAGTCACAGGTTATACAAAATGAAACAAAAGATTTATAGAAAGTTTTACACTTGAGGGACATACATATAGTAAGTATCTGAAAGTCCTCGGTGTAATCCGTCACAGTTTAAAATATCCATATAAACTCTTTCCTCTTACTCGCTTTCATTCACTTCATCACTATCACAGTTTTCAGGGTAGCATTCTTCATCGCCTGGCTGTGGAATGTACTGTTTAAAGCTTGAAATATGATGCTAATGTCTGCCACGACTACTAGGACGTTCACAAGGGCGACCATGACGTCCTGGTTGATTTTCTGTCGAGCTCTGAATCGTTGTTAGACTCTTATAGAAGTTGTGGTACACTAGAGGAGTAAACTGTAACAATGACGTCAAGTCATCAATTTTTGCTTGCTTTAAACATACTGGTCCATTTAGAAAAATGTTCAAATGTGTGTGAAATCTGGATAGGACTTAACTGCTAAGGTCATCAGTCCCTAAGCTTACACACTAATTAACCTAAATTATCCTAAGGACAAACACACACACCCATGCCCGAGGGAGGACTCGAACCTCCGCCGGGACCAGCCGCACAGTCCATGACTGCAGCACCTTAGACCGCACGGCTAATCACGCGTGGCTTATTTAGAAGTAGTGGAAGTTATTCAGGTATTGTTCCAGACCTACATGGACGTGCAAGATTTACTTTTCGAAATTGTACGTCTTCATTCAATGTCTCCTTGATGAAGAAAGCTTTTGGTTCTGCTATTCTGTATTGCATCCATCTCAGAGTCAACCAGTTAACCTTTTGCTTCTCAGTGTCTATTTTTCTGTTGACGAGAAGTTTTCCAATTGGTTCTGTAGATAGGAAGTCATCTTGTTTCATTTCTTTCAAATGAAATGTCACCCTGTCATTTTCTACAAGCTTCATCCAATCCTGTTGCACAAATATAAACTGGGTTTGCTTTTTGTTCCTCTCTATGTGAGAAAAATCAGCATCATTTTCTAGGTAACTATGTACAGGCACGATGAACTTATAACCAACAATTTCAATAGAAGTGTGAGCATCAATATAGAGCCAAAATCGGGGCATTATTTGATTTCTGTTTTGCCCACGGCAACTGTCACTGTAGGTAATAACATGTTTACTATCAGATGCCAATGATTTACATACTTCAGTAAGCACGAACCAATTTCTGAAGGTCCAAGTGAGGCAGTATTTTCAGACCACATGTACATGAAAGCATGATCTGTTCTACAGTCATATATTACAAGATCAAACGTCCAAAGCTGTCTCTAGCAGTAAATAACATTTGTTGTTAGCATTGGAGTTGGCACTTTTTTTCAAAATTGAAACTAAGTACATGTGCTGAGCCTTCTTTTGACTTCTGTATATCTGCTTTCTTAGTGGCTCTTGCTTGCTCAACTTTCCTTAGGTGAAGCTCTTTCTCCAGATTTAGATTGTTAATTTTACTTGTATCTACCTCTGCTTTGATTAAATTTTCTAATCGGTCACAAGCATAGCAGGTGTCACTCCTTAGCTTATAAAATGATAGATTAAATTCTGAATTGAACACTTTACGATAAATGCAGGCCTTCATTGCCAAAATCATTTCATCCTCACACTTCGTAATATAAAGCATATACATTGTTGAGACAGATAACTCTGGCGACAGGTATTTCCTGTGAGGATTGTGTTTACGATAGTAGTGACTTGTGTATTGAGGAAAGCTTTTTATGTGGTTCCTTATGGTAGTGAGGCGCTCTTCTGGTACTTTATTTCCAGAGCCGGCCGTAGTGGCAGAGCGGTTCTAGGCGCTTCAGTCCGGAACCGTGCGACCGCTACAGTCGCAGGTTCGAATCCTTCCTCGGGCATGGATGTGTGTGATGTCCTTAGGTTAGTTAGGTTTAAGTAGTCTTAAGTTCTAGGGGACTGATGACCTCAGAAGTTAAGTCCCATAGTGCTCAGAACCATTTGAACCATTTTTTTTCCAGGAGCATGTTTACCACGTTGATCAACCAGACATAGGCCTTCCACTCTTGGTTTGTATAATGCAGCTGTGGTAAACTGGCGATTGCTTATAGTTAATGTCTTCAAGAAGAACTCCTTACACACTCGATTACCATCCAGGTTAATGACAGTACTTTGTGTTTTTCACTTCTTCCAGTTTTGTTTGGATGCCTTGATTTGGCAGTTGAAACACATTTTACTATGAAGGGCGTTTGTTGTTGCCAAGAACCAGTTTTCCAAAACTCTTCAGGGACAGTTCTTCGCCTTTCTTCTGTGAAAGTCTTGCATTCATATCGGCATATAAGTTGAAATGGCTAGATGACTCTTGCATGCATAATTTTTTCTGTTGCAGGTGTATATTCTTGTCCTAGGTTTCTTAGGCGTTTTCTTTTGTTCAGTTTCCATGACTCCACATTCCTTTTTCACTTTGCTGAAATAATGTTTTCTTGAGTATTTTCATGAGGGGCTTCTATGCACAACTTTTCAACTGTGTTATGAATTTTTTTAGTGTTAGGGTTTTTTTCTGGTTTGCTATGATTTTCGTTTCCATCGGAAGATGATGCATCTGGATAGAAAAGATTCCCAAAATAATCTTGTCGTTTTGGTGAATGTAATTGTATCAAAGGAATGCTAACGTACCTCAAAGTTGTTAAGCATTTCAGTGACGTACCGGTACAAGTGACAATTTTTTCGTGACTGTGGGCCTATTTTTCACATGCAACATAATTTTTATTGACAGTAAGGAGAAGTTGCTGTGCTAGTTTGATGTGTGCCCATATACTAAAAATAGTTTAAGACGTTTCTAATGGCCACAAAAGCCATTGAAAATTTCAAAACAAAATCTTACGTAGTCACTAAAATGTTACACAAAATGCTTGAACTTTAGTTACCTTGAACAGGAACATAATCTTCGTCTGCGGCTGAATCATCATCTGATAAATCATCACCAGTCGTTTCTGAACGACACTGAATACCTTGAAAGGCAGAACTTCTCATTTCTGATCGAGATTTCGTCAATAACTGAGGAGATTCTTTGGAACGTCCGTCATGTTGTTGCTTGTACCGTCCTGAAAGTGCCAATTAGTGATGGGGAGCTCGTGAAGGAGTCGTTCAAATGAACGCTTCACTCCAGTGAAGTGTGAACTAACCACTCAATTTGAATGAACTGGTACTTCAAACTCTTCACAGGTAGCACAGTCCACATTTTTTTCTAGTTCACTCACTCTCTTCCCCTCTCCCTCTCCCACTACATCGGCGCTACGTCACACATTCTCCCTTCACTTCAGTCCTCCCTCTACTGCCTGTCGACGAATCGCACGGTGTTTGTGAGGAATTATGGGTTTCGGATGAGTTGGGGACGTGAGAGGCGAGGGGAAGGCAGCGTCAGCTGCTTCCTGCAGTGCTGACAACATTACTCTTGACTATTTGTGCAGTTATACTTCGCGTCTACGGGTAGCCTACCGTTGGCAACGCTTGCAGACAAATGAATATTAAAGATACAAACGAAGAGGCTGGCTGTGTGAGCACGCACAGCCAACGTGAAAATAAAATGCTTACTTTGTGAGTGCGTAACTGAAGCATGTGTGGATTCCACCCTTGAAAGATAATCGTTCATGTAGGAATGTTATTATAAATAAACACCAACGGATTTGGCGAATGTTCAGAGATTTCCGTTTAAAAACATGATTTGTTCCACTTTTTTCCTGTCAGGCGATTTCTTCTGTCAGGTATAAGGTGTCCTGCCTTCGAGAACACTCTTTCACACGGCGTGGAGGTTGCAACAATACACAGTCGTATTTTTGCAAGTTCAAAGAGGGAGGGGTATACTGACAGCCGTTCAGACCACCACTGAAGAGGATTGCCTTGTCTCTGTAGCAGGGGCTCTTGAAATATTTGTCCACTGCCACTACTGCAGCAGCTCTCGGGTGTGGATTACTCTGCAGCCTGGAAAACACTTCATCAAATTCGAGCCTGATTCAGTGGTTGCAACTGAGAGTGTTGCAGTAGCATTGGATGTGTTCGTCACAAATTTCTCACAGTGCATTATCTGGTTTGATTTCACCTTCTCAGCAGAATTTTTGTAAGAAAACCATGTAATTTGAGCCGAGGATCCAATGAAGTTGCTTCTGCGAAAATGGAATTTTCCTCTATATTTCAAAATCGTTGTTTTAGGCCTTGAGCTAACTTTTCGATCATCCGTTGCATGTCTGCATGAATTTCAGTGTTATTAACAAACTTGCAATACCATTTTTTCAACGAGCGACTAAGGAGTGTAACTTTAGAAGCAGTGACAACATTTTCTCTTGACATTTCCTCGGTGCAGTCTTTGAAAACTTTCAATAGGTCACAGGCTTGTGTTACACTTGCAATGTCTCTGCAGTCAGATTTGGAAGATCCGAACATTTCAGAGTGATAACTGTCATTAGGGAATTCTTAACCTTGATTATTCTTCGCAGCATATCACAGGTTGAATTCCATCTTGTAACAGTGTCATGTTTTAGTGTCAGAACTGGCTCTTTTAACTCTTCCTTCATATTTTTCAGATTCGTGCAGGCCTGCGAACTTCTTCAAAAAAAATTCAACAATTGTTTTTACTTTATTCAGAATGGGTTGAATGAGCGGAACCCCATTCTGAACAATTAAATTGAGTGTGTGTGCAAAGCAGGGGATGTGTTCCCAGGCTGTGAGTCTTATAGCTGCCACAATATTAGCAGCTTCGTCGCTAACAACACACACGACTTTTTCTTGACTGCCCCATTCCCTTGTGACATGTCGCAGTTCTTCAGAGAGTTTTTCTGACGTTGCCTTTCGTCGTATTTAAAAGCACTCTAGGAGGGAAGACGCCAGCTCCAGGTCTTTAATGTAGTGTGCTGTCACCGACAAATAACTCTCATTCGTGGTTGAGGTCCACCCATCCACTGTCAGCACAACCGCTTCTGCAGAATTAATTTTGACTCTCACAATTTCTTTCATCATGGCGTACTGTTGTTGTAGTAGTGTATTGGTAATGGTCTTCCGAGCTGGCATTCTGTAAGCACCATTCAGTTTGCCTACAAAACTTTGGAAATGTTTGCTTTCAACTATATTGAAGGGCAAATAATCCTTTACAACAGTCTCCAGAAGTGAGAAATCTATCTCCTGAATTCTTTTGTTCGAAAGAGGTTTCGGAAAATACATAGGTAATATTCCGTGATATTGATGTCTGCTGTCTGATAATGAGGTGATACTGTTATTTTCTGGCACCGACTTCTGTTCGCTTCTGGCAGTTGCTAATGTTGGTTCCGGATTGTCCGGGTTATTTGTCCAAGAAATATCGAAAGATGCAGAAGCAGGGGGCGCTAAGCGCCTGATTGACAATGACACTGTTGGATGCAGCACTCGAACATGACGCACTAGATTAAATGTATTTCCTCCTTTATATGAAATACACTTAGAACAACAGTTGCACTTTGCTTTCCCATCACCTAAGTCGGCAAAGAAACCCCAAATTTCACTACTTTTACAAAAATAAAATCTACAGGAAAACTTCTGAATAATTACTTAATGTGGGTATATAGAGTTTGTGACAGTGGTAAACATGCTCATTCTATTTTGGATTAAATTTTAAAAGGAACATAAAATTGGACTGCATTTTGTTGGTAGCCCTAGTTTTCAGTCCATGAATACAACAAATAAGGTTTCACTTGTCAGATAAAGACTTTATTGGTCGCTTCATGAGGAAATGTCGAGCAAGATTAAATGCAATAGCTTCTTTATATGTGACAGGCTTCTCTGTTCATCTTTCCTTTGTCCCATTCGACCATGTTCTGTTTAAGTTAACTCATTGTCAGACGCTGTAAGAGCGTAAAACGATGCGTGCACGTTACTGCATAGTTCGGCCATCTGTTGGTAAAGTTATGAAGTATTACGAAGCTTTATTGTACGAGCGAGGCGAAGCGAGCGTAGCCGCGGCTGAGCAGCAAATGGGCAACTTCGCCAGGCTTCGGTACTTCATGGATGAACTACTTCATTTGAACGCTTCACGGCAAAGAGTGAAATGAATGAAGTAGTTCACGGGAATGAACGAGTTCGACCCATCTCTAGTGCCAATCAATCGTGATTCGATAAATGTAGTTATACCACATGTCGATAGATGGCAGGCGTTAACAGTGGGCACCTGGATCTTTGTGCCACTGATAAGTATCCCTTGTTTCGTGGTTGAAAGTGCACCTAACTGAGTGTTGCAAAAAATATCACTTATACCGTTATGGTTTTCACCCATTCATATAGCCCTGGTAAAATGAACTGACAGACCCTACATAGCGCAAAGGAAACGAGACAATGACGTACAATGAATCTCTGCTGCAAAATGAAGTACTGGCAGAAACAGTTAACACAACACCACCCCACAACGACTTAAAAAAATACTACTAAAAACTAAGTGCAGTTGGTACAGGGAAATTGTGTTCATAATCGTGACACAGAATGCCAATGGAACATATGACTTATCATTTTAAGTTCTGAAATTTCAGTTAGGAAGGAACATACGAAAAAAAAACAAGTAAATAAAAATCAATTATAGACTCTAACATGAAAATTCATTTCATCTAATCACTTTCATGGTACAGTAAATTAACTCAGAAGATCAATCAATAGAATAAATATCAAAAACTCGACTGTGACGAGAGTGAAATGGACCAAAAATACAAGTCTACAAAAATGAAAATAAACTTTTTTACCTCCTCAAATAATACCTTGTTCTTAATTTCAATACCTTTTTATGTCCTTATGCTATCCAACCACTGTTCTGATTCATCATTCCTCCTTGTAATAAAGCTGCAACTCATGTAGTTCCAAAAGTGCGTCCATGTATTACACTGTATACTGCAGCTTTCCACTACTGTCAAATACTCTACTACTCCACAGTGCTGCCATCACAGACACAAATGCTGTTGCGTAACAACTGTTTCTCTCAGCACAGTTCTTCAAATATGTCGCTTTCCTTTACAAATACTAACACAGCCAACAACATGGTCAAAAAATAGCCATCTTACAATAGTAATATGTCGATAATGTTACCCCTGTGAGTAGATTTTTATTTTGTGGCCATGACGGAGCGTAGTGGTAAGGTATTGTAGTAATTTTATTTCCCTCAAAGTTTTAATTGAAAGAAAGGAGCAGCAAGGTAAACGGGAATCACACCAAGGCTCTATTAGAAATCTAGAAAACGGTAATTACGTAAAATGAAACGTTGGCAGCCGAATTAGGCAAAGTTATACCCAGTTGACAAAGAAAGTTACCTATTGGGGTTGACATTACTTGATACTGAACTCCTGTTTTGCTGGTCAATAACACTTAGTACTATTACTATCCGTACATTACAGTAGGAAGATAACTATACTTCTAGGCAACATGCCCACTAACAGTGGCGTACTACTTACTTGGACAAGAGGTTCTTTTGTTAGTTAACTATAGTAAGTTACTACTATTGAAATAGTTGTGAACTAATTGTATCTTTTGTAGCGATTATTTTTGCGTTCTCAAGGAACATCCACTTCCTTATATTATTTACCTCAAGTCCACATGTGATACCTAGTTCTAATATAGTTTGAGTATTTGTAACCAGATGCTTGTTCTTGATTGTTGTTATTGTAAGATGACACTTAAATCTGGCTCAGTTATTAGCTGGGGAGCCAGAAAATAATCTATTGGCAGACTCAGATTAAGTATGAACGGTTTATAGTCACAAAACAAAAATACAAATCATTGCTAATGACACAGCGCATGAAATTGTAAACACTATTATTTCAATACAAAAATCTTTGAACTAAATACTTTAAATCTTCGCTTCATAATTGTACGTTGATGATACTTCATCTGTTCATTAATGCAAACTCAGTACTCACTAAATAATTGTATACTTTACAGCTTCACAAAGTTTATTAACTTTTATTGAAGAGGATTATTGCTTTTCAGTTGAGTAAAATAGGTTACTCGGATTTTTAGTAGCAGTTTGGATAGGACTCTACCTAGGTAAATCACTAAGAATAAAATACGGTTACTCAACACAAAGTTTACAGAACACAAATTATTATTGGAAACGAAACCACGGAACTGGTCCATGCAGTTATACAGTATTCAACTGATAATTTGAGAAGAAGGCGGTGGCAGCGCCTATTTCCTGTGCTATCCATAAAAAAAGTTGATAAAAATATCCATGGTTCTTCCTTCGTAACAAGCTCTGAAATTTCTCTTCTTAGCGTCCGATTTTCGTAGTACAGAACTAACTAAAATATACCATGTTACTTCCACGTTCGAGTTTATATTATATAATCTTGCAGTTCTCGTCTCTTCCAGCTCACAAGATGCGCACTCTTTGTCTGCTAGGAACTGACTGACTCATGCAACACAGAAGCCTTGCAGTTCGATGCCAGATACACCTTCCCTATTACCGCCTACCAGTTTTATTGCCGAGGAACTTCCTTCCAAGTTCACTTGCCCAGTACATGAACCGGTATTACAATTTAAGTTTTGATTTTTACATCCTTTAACAGCTCTTTACTTTTGAAATTACATCCATATATTAATTACAGTTACATAAATTATAATAAATAATGAATAAAATATTTACCTGGATGTTACCTCAAAGATCATAGCTACGGCCGGTATTACACTATCAAATTTCTTTGTCAAAGATTTGCTCAAAGATGTGATCCAATATTCCGTCCAATATATTTGACAAAGATCTTTGACGTAGCGCTAGAAGGGGTATTACACTGTCATCAAATTTTTCGTCAAAGTTCAAGATGGTTGACAACAACTTGTTATTTAACCGCAGCAGTTCTACGTACTCCAATTGCATTGTGTGCACATGCGGAAAAGAAGTGGGGGGAAAATGGAACCATATATACGAGGTTGACAGTCTTAAAAGTCCTGGGATTACAACTTGATAATAAATTCAGTTGGGAGGAGCACACCACAGAACTGCAGAAAGCCCTTAACAAATGTGTATTTGCAATTCGAGTGTTAGCAGACATAGGCAACATAAAAATGAAAAAGCTTGCATACTTTCATTCCATAATGTCATATGGGATATTTTTTTTTTTTTTTAAACATAGCTGCGCTGCAGCAATGGTTCCACGTAAATCAGACTAAGAACAGCCGACCAATTGCAAAGGATAAAGTAATCTTTACCTAGGTTTCAATAGATATAAATCTATCTTCTTCAGAAGACACCTGGGGACAATGAACATCGTAATATATATTAAGGTATGAAACATGAGTCAAGAATAAAGTTTGACATATATTAGGAAAATATTGTATTACAAGATGTGAGAAAGATTCTTGGTACTTACAATATTATAACGGCATGAAGTGATATGTCCTTATCGTTTAGGCAAACATCTGCATAGTTACATTAATCATATAAAATATAGCCCTGACAGCAGGGTTTGTCAAACAAATAAAATAGGTACATAGAAGTTGCAGAGCGCCTAAGCGACTGAGTAAAATCGGCCAGCGTAGTAGCACAGCGGCCAGGGCAGGTGGCGCTCATGTCGCGAACTATGTGCCGATAGGCGTACTGAAGTAACATTTGAAACATCAATTTTAAATGCGTTCTTAAATAGAGTGATAATAAATAAATTGGCAAGCATTTGACACTCCCGTTATGACATTGTGGGAGGTATAGGAACAATAACGTAGATACATACATCAAAAAGACAGGTGGCGCTTCCGCCGTGAGTTACATGCAGTGGTCTATATAGCCAAAATATAAAGTTATATTACCATATAAGTGAAACCCATAGAACGTATATAAGTCAAACCATCAAGAACAATCAATAATGGCTTTTAAGAAAATTACGAGACCTGGTCTACAATCCAGTTACTACGTAATATAGAATAAGAGAAAATTACATGAGGGCCGCTGTAGTGGCAGCCATATATCGTGAAAAGAACACATTATATAAACGATAGTAAACTGGAGGATTTGAAAGTGCATTATAGCTTCCTGAGGAAATAGACTACTGAGGTTACTAACATTAATGTCATATATTACACAGTATGGGTTTAAAGCCTTCGAAAAATTGTTTACAGGCAAGGTTCAACTGATCATTCAGAATATTGCCGTCTTTGAGCTCTAGATGTTTAAAAATAAATAGCTCTTCCCACAGATCTAGTCTCCGTCCTTTGACCTGTCTATGTAGGATAACCGTGTCTTCTAACTGTTTAGGCGTATGCCCAGTTAACAAGAGGTGTTCAGCAAAGGTAGAGTTGCGAATATTCGTTCCTTTTTTACCTAACAGATGTTCTTTATATCGTGTTTTCACAGCTCTGCCGGTTTGACCAATATAATAAGAGGGGCAGTTATCACAGGTTAGCTTGTAAATACCTGAATTAGAAAACCAATCGCTGGCAATCTCTACTGACTGTACAAGATTTCTTTTTAAACTGTTATCTGTAGAAAAGGAGACGTTACAGTTATATTTTTTATTCAGAAGACGTTTAATCCTATACGATAGGTTACCCAGGAAAGGGATGGAAATAAATTTTTTAGTTTCTGTGGTATCCGTGGGGAGAATATTTCTCAAAGTCGAACATTTTTGGGAGATTTTCTTATTGAGCAGGTAATCGATCATATTCTGGTTATACCCATTATTAACCGCAATCGCTTTGATGACATTCAATTCCTTTTTTTGATCCGCAGGTGATAAAGGAGTGGTTACCATTCGGTGAATGGCGGAATGAAAAAATGCCAATTTATGAGCTTTTGGATGGGTTGAGTCAGCAGGAATGACATTATCAGAGTATGTTTCCTTGCGGAAGATATTAAAATGGAAGGAATTATCTACTATAGAAATTGTTAAATCGAGAAAATTAAGTTCACGTGTATCATTTTGAAGTTCTTTTGTAAAGGAAATTTTTTCATGTAAACCGTTGAAAGTGTTAAAGAGATGCTCTAACTCATGATCAGTGCCATCAAAAGCATCTCTTTAACACTTTCAACGTTTCCTTGCGGAAGATATTAAAATGGAAGGAATTATCTACTATAGAAATTGTTAAATCGAGAAAATTAAGTTCACGTTTATCATTTTGAAGTTCTTTTGTAAAGGAAATTTTTTCATGTAAACCGTTGAAAGTGTTAAAGAGATGCTCTAACTCATGATCAGTGCCATCAAAAGCATCTCTTTAACACTTTCAACGGTTTACATGAAAAAATTTCCTTTACAAAAGAACTTCAAAATGATAAACGTGAACTTAATTTTCTCGATTTAACAATTTCTATAGTAGATAATTCCTTCCATTTTAATATCTTCCGCAAGGAAACATACTCTGATAATGTCATTCCTGCTGACTCAACCCATCCAAAAGCTCATAAATTGGCATTTTTTCATTCCGCCATTCACCGAATGGTAACCACTCCTTTATCACCTGCGGATCAAAAAAAGGAATTGAATGTCATCAAAGCGATTGCGGTTAATAATGGGTATAACCAGAATATGATCGATTACCTGCTCAATAAGAAAATCTCCCAAAAATGTTCGACTTTGAGAAATATTCTCCCCACGGATACCACAGAAACTAAAAAATTTATTTCCATCCCTTTCCTGGGTAACCTATCGTATAGGATTAAACGTCTTCTGAATAAAAAATATAACTGTAACGTCTCCTTTTCTACAGATAACAGTTTAAAAAGAAATCTTGTACAGTCAGTAGAGATTGCCAGCGATTGGTTTTCTAATTCAGGTATTTACAAGCTAACCTGTGATAACTGCCCCTCTTATTATATTGGTCAAACCGGCAGAGCTGTGAAAACACGATATAAAGAACATCTGTTAGGTAAAAAAGGAACGAATATTCGCAACTCTACCTTTGCTGAACACCTCTTGTTAACTGGGCATACGCCTAAACAGTTAGAAGACACGGTTATCCTACATAGACAGGTCAAAGGACGGAGACTAGATCTGTGGGAAGAGCTATTTATTTTTAAACATCTAGAGCTCAAAGACGGCAATATTCTGAATGATCAGTTGAACCTTGCCTGTAAACAATTTTTCGAAGGCTTTAAACCCATACTGTGTAATATATGACATTAATGTTAGTAACCTCAGTAGTCTATTTCCTCAGGAAGCTATAATGCACTTTCAAATCCTCCAGTTTACTATCGTTTATATAATGTGTTCTTTTCACGATATATGGCTGCCACTACAGCGGCCCTCATGTAATTTTCTCTTATTCTATATTACGTAGTAACTGGATTGTAGACCAGGTCTCGTAATTTTCTTAAAAGCCATTATTGATTGTTCTTGATGGTTTGACTTATATACGTTCTATGGGTTTCACTTATATGGTAATATAACTTTATATTTTGGCTATATAGACCACTGCATGTAACTCACGGCGGAAGCGCCACCTGTCTTTTTGATGTATGTATCTACGTTATTGTTCCTATACCTCCCACAATGTCATAACGGGAGTGTCAAATGCTTGCCAATTTATTTATTATCACTCTATTTAAGAACGCATTTAAAATTGATGTTTCAAATGTTACTTCAGTACGCCTATCGGCACATAGTTCGCGACATGAGCGCCACCTGCCCTGGCCGCTGTGCTACTACGCTGGCCGATTTTACTCAGTCGCTTAGGCGCTCTGCAACTTCTATGTACCTATTTTATTTGTTTGACAAACCCTGCTGTCAGGGCTATATTTTATATGATTAATGTAACTATGCAGATGTTTGCCTAAACGATAAGGACATATCACTTCATGCCGTTATAATATTGTAAGTACCAAGAACCTTTCTCACATCTTGTAATACAATATTTTCCTAATATATGTCAAACTTTATTCTTGACTCATGTTTCATACCTTAATATATATTACGATGTTCATTGTCCCCAGGTGTCTTCTGAAGAAGATAGATTTATATCTATTGAAACCTAGGTAAAGATTACTTTATCCTTTGCAATTGGTCGGCTGTTCTTAGTCTGATTCATATGGGATAATATTTTGGGGGTAAATCTTGAAGTCAAACAAAAGTTTTCAAGGTCCAAAAGCGTGTAATACGTATTATTTGTGGAGTAAATTCACGGATCTCCTGCAGAAACCTCTTCAAAGAACTGGGTATACTAACTACTGCCTCTCAGTATATTTACTTCTTAATGAAATTTGTCGTAAATAATATATCTCTTTTTCCAACAAACAACTCAGTTCATACATACAATACCAGGAACAAAAATGATCTGCACAAGGACTTAAAAGCACTTACTTTAGTTCAAAAAGGGGTCCACTACTCAGGAACACTCATCTTCAATAATTTGCCAGCAAACATAAAAAATTTAGTTAGAAATAAAGATCAGTTTAAAAGGAGCCTGAAAGACTTACTACTGGCCAACTCCTTCTACTCCATTGGCAAAATTTTTAATAGAAACAAATGATGTATTGTATTTATTCATACTATTAGTATTGTTATTTCAGCTTAAAAAAATCGACATGTTCCACATCCACGAGGATCTCCTCAGCACGGATCTATGGAACGTAAAACTAATCTAATCTGGGTGAAGCCGTGGGTTTTACGACGACACGATAAAAGCATTCAACAAAACTTGTTACGTGAGCTTACAGTGGAAGACGTCAAGTCGTATATCAATTACTTAAGAATGGATGAGCATACATTTCTGTATGTGCTCAATGAAGTGTATCCTCATATCACAAAGCACAATATTCACTTAAGAACTGCTACATCTTCAGATGACAGGCTCACCATAACACTCCGATTCCTTGCTACAGGAGAGGGTTATGTTAGGTTGGGTTAGGTTAGGTCAGGTTAGGTCTCCAATCTTCTTAATCTATTTTTGTATTCAGGGTGCCTCACGTTGTAAAGCGCCTCATCAGCTTCAGACATCTCTATTAATTTTGTAGTTGTCGGCACACACCAATTGTATTTACCGGCAATGGTTATAAAAACACTACAGACGACAGAACGCTGCAGCGATGCTAGCGCTCCACGTGGTAACATGTCACATTGCAGTGAACAGAAGACAAGCGGTTTCTTTGATCAAATATACAGCGAGGCCCTAGATTTGATCAAATATTGGACGACATTTGACAAAGTCCTTATTACACTATCAAATATCTTTGACAAAGATATTGGACAAAGAAATCTGATAGTGTAATACCGGCCTATGAGAAGTCACGTAATGTAAATACAGACAAAGAAGTTAGATAAGACCATTATAAGTAATATCGATAATTGTGTTGCAAGTTGTGCGAAATAAACGAAAGCTGATAGGCGTGTTTCTAAATCTGAAAGATGATATCTATTCAAATTTCCTGCCACTCGCATAAGAGTGGCACTAGTGGCGCCACTATCAGACTGCAAATCACATTTGCTTTAAGTAAACGCTGTAACGATCGTGAGCCTTAGGTACCTTTGAGACTTGACGTGGTGAGTGATATCAGTCAAGAAAGCGTTTAGGCGTCAAAGACGCCATTATCAACACCTCACTGAGACTGAACGAAGTCGTGTAATAGTGTAACATATTAATTACTCATTGCTACTGTAGTGTTATCTTGAAGCTGTGGGAAAGGACAGGCACTCCAAGGCGCGGGAGCAGAGACGATGATGAGAATAGACAAAACTAGGAGAGATATTGTTACATGAAGTAAACAGTAAGGGGAGAGCCTTGCGAAAATGCAGATGCCCCCAGACGCGGTCCCAGGGCGTTAGTTACTCTTCAAGGAATTAACATGTAACTTCATATGTCGTCTAGGTGCTGTGGTAGGTTGCCACCGTAGAACATGTAACCAACAGGCACGTACTAGCGTATAAAGCCAGCTTGATACCAGCCCTGAGAACAGCAACGTCAGTAGGCTCACAAGAGTTAGAAAGAGAGCGAAAACGCCAAAAACTGTTGACCTAGCAGTCCCTAGTCGCACGGGATTAGCCGAGCGGTCTCAGGCGCTGCAGTCATGGACTGTGCGGCTGGTCCCGGCGGAGGTTCGAGTCCTCCCTCGGGCATGGGTGTGTGTTTGTCCTTAGGATAATTTAGCTTATGTAGTGTGTAGGCTTAGGGACTGATGACCTTAGCAGTTAAGTCCCATAAGATTTCACACACATTTGAATTTTTGAGCAGTCCCTACTCCGGGGAGGCCGACAGTCGGGGCTAAATGACCTATAACAATAATGTTGCAAGCCTTATTTGGCAGAGCAGTTACGTTTAGCTTTCATCTGAACAGTGTTGATACCAAATACGGACTTAGTGCAACTGCATTAACATCCCCGCCTTAGGAGGAGTAGAGGGGACCTAACTAAACCGTGATTGGCAGGCACCTGCAAGAGACCTACAGGATTGGCTGGGTGGCTTTGAGTGGGAAAAACAGTGCCCCCACACGACTCTTTAAAACCCCTAGATTCCGCATTTTGGCGGAGTTCTCAGTCACACTACCTGGGCTCCGAATCCGCGTCCGTGGACTCCAGCCTCGGTCCAGCTCCGCGTAAGTCTGCTCTCTCACTTGGAGTGCCTTGGTGAACAGTGTCACATTCAGTATGTTTTGTTTTGCAACTAAGTTGTTACCTTAAGATGGTGCTAGTGTTTGCTCCTGTGGTTAGCATCCACTCATGGGACTTCTGGACCGGCTTCTGTTGTAACAGTGTTATTCATGCTTTTTATAACCATAGAACTAGCCTCCAGTGTATTAGTTAGTCCTGTCTGGAATAAACAACTATTTCAAAACCCTGTTTGTCCAAGAGTCTCCACAACGAGTTCCCTACCGAGTCTCACCACCTGCATTTCTAGTAAATGCTTGTACCAGTTTTGACTCAGATAGAAGAAAACAATCAAATGCCTTCACTGTGTATTCTCCTTCTGCCTTCTGCTCTGTACCGCTCGGGAGCGCAGACTGACCAGTAACCCTTCTTTTTCCCTCTCCCTCCTATGTCAGGACACGACAGTAGGGCTACGAGAAGCTGGATGTTGCGCCTGCGATACTGCAGAAAGACTGCCACTGTACATGTTTGCTGGCAGCGGGTGTCACTAGAATGTACAGTCGCAAGAGGACTGGTGAGAGGGGAGGCATCTGGCAATACTGAGAGGGAAGACCATCGTGTTCGGAGTATTGCTCTGGGCACCGTGTTAGATCTACAGCAGCAATGTGAGCAGCAGCTAGCACCACAGTGATACAACGAACTGTTACGAATCGGTTACTTAAGGAAAGCTCCGAGCCAGACGCCCTGTAGCGTGCATTTCACTGACCCCAAAACACCGACACTTACAAATTCGTGTTGTCAAGCGATAGCCCATGGGAGAACATGGCGGAGGCCTGTTCTTTTTTCTGATGACAGCTGGGTCCGCATCAGTGCCAGTGATGGCCGTGTGTTGGTTAGAAGGAGCCAAGTAGAGGGCCTCCAGCCAACCTGTGTGCGTGCTAGACACACTACACCTGGAGTTATGATCTGGTGTGTGATTTCGCATCACACCAGGAGCACTCTTGTGATTATCCTACGCACCTTGACTGCAAATATTTTTCGCCAGTCTGGTGATTCGACCTGTTGCTCTGCCATCATAAACAGCATTCCAGGGGGTGTTTTCTAACAGGATAACGCAAGCCCATATTCCGCTGTCGAAACCGGACTTGCTCCACAGTGTGACGACAGGGTTCCTTAGCCTGCTCGGTTACCAGATCAGCCTCCAATCGAGCACATGTGGGACATCGTCGGACGACAACTCCAGCGTCATCCACAAACATTGTTACCCGTCTCTGTATTGCCCGACCAAGTGCAACAGACATGTCACTCCGTTTCACAAATTGATATCTGGCACCTGTACAACACAATGCATGCACGTTTGCAAGGTCACACCCAACATTACATCGGTTATTAAAGTACCAGCATTTCTCATTTTCCATGCCGTACCTCGCGTTTACATTAACCCGTGTTTTTGCAGTGTTAATCATTTAAATATGTTACCTAGACAAATAGATTCCAAATGTCATTACTCCACATTAATTATTTTTTGGTGTTGCGATTTTCTTTCATTCAGTGTATTAGGCAATTTTCAAACGATTGTGAAAACTACGGTAAGATATATATGCATACTGTATACATCAGCAGATAAAACAGCAAGTTTTACATATTTATAAGTGCAGATGGAGTATAAAACTCATATTATGCTGTAGAGAAGCATCATCCAAATAATGAAAGACCAAACCATGTGGGTTTAAAATGTTATGTGCCCAATAATGTCATGAGAAATATGGGCATCTCAAAACTGTATAATTCCTTACATTATAAGTATTCTTTAGATTTAACAGGATTTATGTTTTGACTTATTCGAAAATTCCAAATTACATGTTTTACAGGCGAAAGACTAAAAATAGTTTTTAAATTTAATTTTACGCTTTTATCAAATTTGTTTATTTTTAAAACATGCAATTTGGAATTTTCGTATATTTCAAAGCATCAGTTCTTTTAAACCCAATGAATACTTGTAGTATAACGAATTACACAGTGTTCAGTCGCCCTTAGTTCTCACGGTCATTGGACACATAACGTTTTGAATCCACATGACTTGTACTTCGATAATTTGGACGGCGCCTCTCCACAGCATAATATGAGTTTTATACTGTATCTGTACTTATATGTATGTAAACCTTGGATTTTTCACTTTCTGTTGTATACAGTTTTTACATTTGTATCATATTTACGGCAGTTTTCAGAACCACTTGAAAATAGCCTGATTTAAGGCCGAAATCTGTAATGTACTCAGTAAAGTTCTCAATAGCAAGTGGAGCGGTTTTTTCATTAATTACACCATAATCTTCAGATGTCATCACCTTACTTAAATTTTTGCCCTGGCTGCTCAGTGAGTCGACTTTGAGCAGAATTCCAGATTGGGATCTGGTAGGAGAGGAAACGGTTTGTGACCGTGTTTATTTGAACGTCCCGGAATTCGACCAAAGGGTTTAGGAAAAGCATGAATCCCTATTAATGTTGTCGACAGCCATCCTAATTCGTTTAACAAAATCACGGGTTCACACTGAGCAATGCGTGAACACAGGCACTTGATACCGGGAGACTGCATGTTACTCTGTTCCGGTGTCATACTTCGTGACGGAAACAAAGACGCAACGAATAAAGTTTCATCGTTGGCGCCAGAGTAATCTCTGGTTGCAGGGGGCACAACTACATCGGTTACTTCTTCGTCAGTCTGTTGTGTTCCTGACGTAGACAATGATAAATATTGTTGAAAGCTAGATTTTTTAATGGAGAATTAACATCACAAGGGCATGGAGGATGTTTAATACAAGGACAGTCGCCGAAGTGGAGTCCAATTGAAAGACTACGATCCAGCCATTGTGCCACACGCATTACAACAATTGCGCCGGGAAAGACTTCGTGGTGACATGTAGAATTTTTTTTTTAAGTGAAAAGAGAGAGAGCAGACACGTACGAAATCAAGTAGGTCTTAAGGTGACCACTGCGTAACTGGATACATGCATACGTAAATGCGGATTATCGGTTTATCGGTCCCGTTCATATCTTCAGACTTCGTAAACGGCTTTTCCGGTGCGGCACAAGACACCATCTGTAGCAAACTGCTTTTCCACTGCCACTGAATTTATCCATCTTGATGTAACATCTACAGCGTAGAAGCTTAGTCTTACATCAATATGCCACAGGAGAGCAGAAACGCCCAGCCAGGACAACTATGGCGCAACAAGTTTGCGGAACTACAAGGTGAGTTTACTGGGGATCTCTCCCGTCAGTGTCAGAACTGCTGCGCAAGGAATGGGTTATACTGAACAGAACCCGAACTTGTCATAGAAGATGTACGGACTCTCTGCTTAAATGTGGCTTACTTGTTAGATGAGGAATCTTCATGTATCTGGGTGGCGCCCTAATATATTCTCAATATTATTGTGATTGGATGTGCATTTTGAGCATGTCAGTGGGCCTGGAATCACTTTTTAGAAGCTAGGCAAGCAGTTCTGAAACGGACTCGTGAGCTACACACAAATGTATGAATATTTTGAAAGTTTATTCACTCTTTGTTGCTTGCATACCATGTTCCAGTATTACACATTCATATTTCAAAATACATCATGGTCGCGTAAAATTATTTATTTATAAAACCCATTATTGGAATTTCGACCGTGTGGCCATTATCGATTGGAGTACTGCGAACTGCAAAAACAGAAAATACAGGGCGAGTCATGTAAGACGTAATACCCCCTTTATTTCGTGATCGGTTTCAGGTATCGAGTCAACGTTTTCGGCAAATGGTAGTACGCTAAGAGGCATGTACTTTGGTATGTGATAAAGAGTCTAGCTTTTGTATCGATCGAGATGTATTAGCAAGTAAAATTTCTTCAAACAGAGTGATACACGTTTTTAACACCGTCTGAAAGTGCTTGAAAAGATTATTACAGTGCTATAATGCTTGTTAATGTTGAGGCTGACAGTCTTCGCAAAAGAATCCGAGAAATATTCTAAAATTATAAGGCAAGTCTGCGGGAGCTGGCTATTGCGTTGTTAACACTCATGCTAGGCTACGTCATTTTATTAAGCATTTCGACTGTTTACTTGTCTGCACTGCAGAAGTAGCAGTGTGTCGTGTATCGGCAGGTCATTTCTGCTTGAACATTCCTTGCGTGCAGACATACACACTAATGAGGTTAATTTGGACATGCTACTTTCATACGGCGAATGGAGGTGCGAGACACATTCCCAAGGAATGTGGGATCAGCCAGAGGAGTGTCATTCACATCTTACATCGACATAAATGCCATCCTTATAATCCTTGATTACCTTAGACACAAGGAGGACGTGATTTCGAAAGTCATTGGTTTGCTATGCATCGCTTGGGAGACGGCACTCCTTTTTTAACGTATGCTCTTTACCGACGAAGCAATATTTAAAACCACGATAATGTTAATTTCCGTAACATGCATTACTAGGGAGCTCAAAATCCACGCTCTCATCGTCAGGTACAACAACAACGACCGTGAAGTATATGGTTCAAATGGCTCTGAGCACTATGGGACTCAACATCTTAGGTCATAAGTCCCCTAGAACTTAGAACTACTTAAACCTAACTAATCTAAGGACATCACACACACCCATGCCCGAGGCAGGATTCGAACCTGCGACCGTAGCAGTCCCGCGGCTCCGGATTGCAGCGCCAGAACCGCTAGACCACCGCGGCCGGCCGTGAAGTATAAAACTATGGTGCAGCATCATAGGGAATTCATCCCATGGATGTTAAACGGAAATATTTATGCACAATTTCTTACGAACATTCTACATGTTCTTCCAGAAGAGGTGATACTACTGCCTAAGTGACAGTGTATACGGTTCCAGCAAGACGGCTGCCCAGCTCACTCATCCTGTGATGTAACGCATCCTGTGTTGTAACCGTCACAGCTGCAGCTAATTGAACCAAATTCGGTATCTTATTAACATGATTAATGATAAGCATAAGAAAGCGTGTTGAGGCTTAATAGTAATACATCTTATTTTGAATGAAAACTGATAGCACCGAATTTCACTAAAACATAAGCTTATTTATTAAGCCTGACTTGCTGACACACAACTGGTCAATAAACGACGGCTCAAGTACTGTCTTTTTCACATTTTTCTAGCATTTACACATACGTCCTGTTTACGGTTTTCTCGTCAGAGAAACGAATAGATATAAAATGTTAATAATGATGAGGATAGCAAACACTACGATGAAATTCTTGTTCCATACCGCTGAAAAAATCTAGATGGTAAAAAAAGAAACAAGTGTAGTAGAGAACCGCGTTGCACCAAAAGAATTCCTCGAAGCTATCGTATTCAAACACATAATAATGTTTTCAGTTTTTATTTTTCCTTAATGACGTAAAAACTATTACACTAGAATTTGTGTGTAGCCAACATTAACAATTTCAACTGGCAGTGGTATCCGCTATGCCATGATCTAATCTTACCCGATTTCGCTCCAGTCGGTAGTGGAAAGATATCACGTCTGACGAGACTCCTAAATAACTGCGGAAGCCGACGTTATTCACTTGACATTACCAGAGCTGAAGGAGGTTTTTTGATGTGGTTTAAAATTTTTACCTCTGGTGAGTATCGAACACGGGACTTTTTGTATACCAAGCAACAATCAACGTACCAGAAGACCCCTATCCACAAATATAACGCGGAGAAAGAAAACTTTTCGACGGTCGTCTTATTCTGAAATCAGACGTCTTTTTCCAAGAAGCGGTTATTATTTTGGTACTGTGAACGTCGGTACTAAAAATCCTGAGTAACTTGTAAGAAGTAAAATTTCGAGACTCGGATTCGAATTTTCGACATTAATCTTTGTAGCTGGAGTCGTACTGTGTGGAAATAAGGAGGAAAATAAAAAAATTAAAGGGTTAAATGATTCCTACATAGCTCTCTAGGATTTAAAAACCGACACTTATTCTGCTGTATCACAGAAATTTTTTGGAAATTTGTGGTAAGTTCCTATGTGACCAATGTGTTGAGGTCATCGGTCCCAAGGCTTACCCATTACGTAATCTAACTTAAACTAACTTACGCTAAGGACCACACGCACACCCATGCCCGAGGGAGGACTCGAAGGGGAACCGCGCGAACCGTGGCAAGGCGCCTTGGACCGAGCGGGTACCCAGCGCGGTGCTGTGTCATAGTACGGACATTTTCCACGGACACACTATATTTCTACATTAATGATTTCCTTCAACGGACTTTAGGGCGCATACCAAACGCATTTATAAATATAAAGTAAAATAGGACAAATCATTTACTAGCTCAAGTTAGTGCATACTCAAAAACCTGCCTGGATTTGAACTAAAAATCGAACTGGCTTCCACGAGTCAGAGCACTTACCGCTGATTCTTCACTGTTCCAAAGTGTAAACACGTACTGTTTGAGTAAGAACGACGCTGTCAAAATTGGAATGCAACTTTCTCGACAGTCGCTGAGAATTGCGCCTTGTGCTTTGGCCTATTGGAAGTCTCAGTCACGAACACAACATATGCTGAATGAGGATCGAATCCTGAAAATTCAGTTTAGTGAAAATTCAATTAGTGAGAAGCTCCTCCTGCAGATCCCGCTGACCGAAACATGTTGGAAATGCGTAATCCGGGGCCTGTTATATTAACAGACTTAACCAAGTAATTGTGGGATTACAATGAATGGAGACATCTGTATCATTAAATTCATAATGACAAAAACATCCAGCAGTATCTACCAACACCGAAGCTATGGAACATTTACGAATCTAAATTTTTAACGTGAGGATCTTTCGCATGGTCCTACATACTATGACTGAAAAATTATTTATAGCTGAAAGGAGGTTGTGTTAACGGAAGAGTATTTTTGCGGGAAGATGTATACGTATATAGACCAGACGCGTTTCGAAACAACCACAAGCTACGTCATGGTATGTAGAGATGCACATTCTACTGTCACTCAGTGGTGGATTACCCCAAACTGCAATGATAACAAGAGAACTATTTATTTATAAATGAAATGTGTTAAATTATCACAGTAACGTATTGAGATACACGAAAGAACCAAAGAAACTGGTACACCTTCCTAATATCGTGTAGGGCTCCCCGAGCACGCAGAAGTTCCGCAACACGACGTGCCATGGACTCGACTAACGTCTGAACTAGTGCTGCAGGGAACTGACACCATAAATCCTCCAGAGCTGTCCATAAATTCGCAAGAGTACGAGGGGGTGGAGATCTCTCCTGAACAGCACTTTGCAAGGCATCCCATACATGCTCGATGATGTTCATGTCTGAGGAGTTTGGTGGCTAGCGGAAGTGTTTAAACTCAGAAGAGTCTTGCTGGAGCCACTCTGTATCAATTCTGGACGTGTGGGGTGTCGCATTGTTTTGCTGAAATTGCCTAAGTCCGTCGGAAGGGTCATGAATGGATGCAGGTGATCAGACAGGGTGCTTACGTACGTGTCACCTGTCAGAGGCGCATATAGACGTATCAGGGGACCCATATCACTTCAAATGCACACGCTCCACACCGTTACAAAACCACCACCAGCTTGAACATTCCCCTACTAACATGCAGTGTCCACGCATTCATATGGTTGTCCCCATACCCGTACACGTCCATCCGCTCGATACAATTTGAAACGAGACTCGTCCGACCAGGAAACATGTTTCCAGTCATCAACAGTCCAATGTCAGTATTGACAGGCCTAAGCGAAGCGTAAAGCTTTGTGTCGTGCGGTCATCAAGGGTACACTAGTGGACTTTCGGCTCCGAAAGCCCACATTGATGATTTTTCGTTGAATGCTTCGCACGCCGACAGTTGTTGTTGACCCAGGATAGAAATCTGCAGCAGTTTTGCAGAAGGATTGCACTTCTGTCACGTTGAACGATTCTCTTCAGTCGTCGTTGGTCTCGTTCTTGCAGGATCTTTTCCCGGCCGCAGCTATGTCGGTGCAAATGGTTCAGATGGCTCTAACCACAATGGGACTTAACATCTGAGGTCATCAGTTCCCTAGACTTAGAACTACTTAAACCTAACTAACCTAAGTACAGCACACACATCCATGCCCGAGGCAGGATTCGAACCTGCGACCGTAGCAGCAGCGCGGCTCCAGACTAAAGCGCCTAGAACCGCATGGCCACAGCGGCCGACTAGCTATATCGGAGACTTGATGTTTTACCGGATTCCTGATATTCAAGATACACTCGTAGCTGATATTCACGGTACACTCGTGAAATGGTCGTACGGGAAAATCCCCACTTCATCGCTACTTCGGAGATGCTGTGTCCCATCGCTCGTGCGCCGACTATAACAGCACGTTCAAACTGACTTAAATCTTGATAACTTGCCATAGTAGGAGCAGTAAACGATCTAACAATCTCCCCAGACACTTGTTGTCTTATATAGGCGATGCCGACAGCAGCGCCGTATTCTGCGTGATTACATATCTCTGTATTTGAATACGCATGCCTATACCAGTTATTTGGCGCGTCAGTGTATTATGACACTCCGAATTATCATTTAACAGTTATCGCCGGTAGACCGAACACAGAATCATTTCTAAGACGTCTGGGGCACACTGAAAAATATTTCGTGAATTTCAGCTGCAGTAGACGGCCGTATAAGAAGAAACTCTTGTTTATCCTCGGTCGTCGTGTTGTCAGGTGCCGCATTTGCTCTGATGCAGAACCCTCGCCGGCCTCTGAAGCCACGACTTGGCAACGCGACATGGGTTGAGGGCGGGGTCATTGCGATACACGGTCCCAGAAGCGTGCATCGCAGCGCACCACGCTACCGGTCTTACGAGCCCCAGCGACCGTCTCGGCGGGGGAGCAATTTACTGTTTCAGACGAGGTTAATACAGGTAATTCGTAACTGCGCGCTCAAATACAAACAAGCTCTCGATAACACATGACAGTGCTAAGACCATTAGTGGGTACGTTTTCATTGACATATTGATTTCCCGTGGGCTCCGGATGGAGCCGAGCGTTCGCGATGTATGTCGGGCAAGGTAACTACTTTGACGTCACAAGTTCGTTGCGTGGGTGGAGGGGCAGCGTCGTATTTCACGTGGGTGCCGACTGCGAGTGAGTAGAGAGGAATGAACCGTATTTCCTCGATTGCTCACTAATGTGTTTGCAAAGTTGGTTTCTTATAACGACACTTTGCTTTATGAGGGCAGGTTTTCTTGATGACGGTCTACTAATGGACTCTGCTCCTAGTTTATATTATTGTGCATTGAACCTTCAGCTACGAATCAAACCGCACATGCATATTTTGTTGTTTCCATATAGTCTACTCGTTAGTTACCATGTTTCGCGATAATGCTGTCCTTCGTTGCTAAACGACAAGTTTAGAATTACCTATCCATCTACATTTATTTCTATATGACTATTCACACTTAAGTGCTTGTTGGAGGATTAAATGAAATCACTTTCACAGAAAGGGAATTGCCATCGGTAGTTACTTTTTTCACAATTTCATGTATCCTACCCGGACTTACATTTTATTTCATCCCATGTTTTAATAAATTTGTACACCTGAAGATGGGAATATAATTTTCCCGAAACCGGCTCTGTTTATCATGAAACAAAGCCACAGTTGGAGCGAATATTTCCGGTCTCATAATGCAGCTCAGTTTGCGGATGTTCTGTAAACAAAATGGTATACATTTTCACAGTATTTATGTACCATTCTACTTTCGAACAGGGTGTAGGGAAAACGAACTCTTGTATCTTTCCGAGCCGCGCGGGATTAGTTGAGCGGTCTAACGCGCTGAAGTCACGGACTGTGCGGCTGGTCGCGGTGGAGGTTCGAGTCCTCCCACGGGCATGGGTGTGTGTGTTTGTCCTTAGGATAATTTAGGTTAAGTAGTGTGTAAGTGATGTAGGTTGCAGTAGGTACTGGGAGATGACGAAGCTTGCACAGGATAGAGTAGCATGGAGAGCTGCATCAAACCAGTCTCAGGACTGAAGACCACAACAAAAACAACAACAGTGTGTAAGCTTAGGGACTGATAACCTTAGCAGTTAAGTCCTAAGATTTCACATACATTCCATATGTTTCCGAGAGAACTCTGGTTTCTCTTATTTTATTGGTTCAAATGGCTCTGAGCACTATGGGACTCAACTGCTGAGGTCATTAGTCCCCTAGAACTTAGAACCAGTTAAACCTAACTAACCTAAGGACATCACAAACATCCATGCCCGAGGCAGGATTCGAAGCTGCGACCGTGGCGGTCTTGCGGTTCCAGACTGCAGCGCCTTTAACCGCACGGCCACTTCGGCCGGCTTCTTATTTTATTACTATGATCATTTCTCCCTGTGTAGGTGAGAATCAACAAAATCTATTCGAATTTGAAGGGGAAAGTTTTTTGTTGACTTTTTCGCGGAAAGATCTAGCAGCAACGAGTAACGGTTTTGTTTTATGACGCGTGTAACCCAACTCGCGTATCATATTCATGACATTCTCTTCGTTATTTCACGATAATACAAATCGAGCTGCACTTCTGTGGACTTTTTCAATTTCCTCTGTCAATCCCATCTCGTAAAAATCTCATAACACAGTCTAGCGGATGACGGACAAGCGTAGTGTAGGTAGTCTCTGTAGTGGATTTTTTGCATCTTACAAGTGTTCTACAAATAAAAAAAAATCCTAGGTTCGGTTTACCCACAACATTATCTGTGTGATCGTTCCAATTTGTTTCCTGAAAGAGGAGATACAGATTCGTGACGTACATATTGTTGCAGCATTTTTGTGGCCCAGCATTCGAAATCTAAAGAATCTGAAGCCGGGAAGATAGACAGAAGGTGCACTAAACTGTGCGCAGAATTGTCTGGCGCATTAAAGTATGGCAAACTTAGTTGTGCAGTGAGTGTGCAGAAAATGGGAGGAACGACCAAACAAACGATAATGGTGGTTATAGTACGTTTATTAGGGTATGGTAACAAGTTACAACACGTAATCAGTATGGTCTCCCAACTCAGCAACATGCTGCAATCGTAGTCGACAGTTGGTGGCATCATATCCGGTGTAATCAGATTTATATGTTGTCGTATGCTTTCCTTCAGATCAGGAAGAGTCCAGATACATCCCTGATAGACACAGTCTTTCAGATATCCCCACAACCAGAAGTCACATGGATTTAGGTTGGAGGATTTGGACGGCTACACATTTTGAAATTTCATAGAAATGATGCAGTAGTTACTTTAAACTTCTCGAAACAAATCTTTCACCTGGCAAGCGACATGTGGTTTCGTCTTATGCTGCAAGAAAATAGTGGTGTGGACACAGCTGCGTTCTTGCAAAGCTAGAATAACGTGTTGCACAAGGAGATCCTTATAATATGCAGATGTCACTGTACGCCTAACAGGTCCGCAAGGTGTCGTCTCCTCGAAGAAAATCGGGCTGAGAATGAAGGAGCTCGTGAAAGCACAGCACACAGTCAAAAAAGCCGAGTGCAGTGGATGTTCCTGCGCAATGTGTGGTGTAGAAGAGCCCCTTGTGCGGCAGTTTTGTTCATTCAGGGAATCGTGCAGAGTGAAATGTGCCTCGTCTGCCAGAAGAATATTCCCTGGCCACGTGTCATCCATTTCCATGCGTCCCGAAAAACGAAGGGCAATGTCACAGCGTTGCAGCCTATCTTGAGGCATCATTTAGTGCACTTTCTGAATCTCTTAGGGAAACCAGCGTAAAATCTTTTGAACTGTTGACCAGGGAGAGACAATTCCCGAGACACGGCTCGAGCTCTGGCTGCAGAATTTGAGGCATTTGCTGCAGGGTCGGCTATAGCTTCAGCAACTTCATCAACAACTGGCAAAGTGCCATGGGAATGTGGCGCCTCCTTCGCCCTGCTGCACCACTTAATTCACCTGTTTCTTCAAATTTCTTGATCATAACCTTTAGCCCGTTTATTGACATGGGGTCTCTTCACAGCTATTAGCTGTGTCTGTCGGTTATATTCCCAAAATGCAGCGCTGCTATTGTTGCCGTTCTGATAGAACAAATTGACCGGCAGTGTAAGTCTTTCTTTTGAGTAGCCATCGTTTCGTACGGAAAACTTCAACCTTATTCACCAAGTCACGTCACAAAAGAAATCGACACGCGTTGCCAAGCGATAAACAGCATACTGACGTCAAAACAGGAAATATTTGACGTTCTGACTGCTTACAGCGCCATATTTTCACCTGGAGGAAAGTGAAACCGTTTTTTTTTCCAACATACTCTTCAGTCAATGAACATACCACGATATTTCAGTCTCCTGCAATTTATACAGCCCGTACTGCAGCATTCGTAACACCGCCAGTTTAATTATAACCACCCCGTATGTGCGTTTCTGTGCTCTCTGTCCTTACGTTTTTACATATTTCTATTGAAAACTCTTTTCATCGTCATTATTTTTCTCTCTAACTCTACCACCACCCCACCCCATCTCCCCCACCTCCCCCCCTCCCCTCCCCCTCGGGTCTCTGTATTCTCATTTACTCTTTCCCTCTTTGTTTCTTTTATACACTTGTTGCCGCAAAGAACAACAAAACAAAAAGGGTGACTTTTGCGCGTTATACACTTTCTCAGTTTCAGTGAAAGAAAGTGGTTTGTTCTCCACGGAACCAAGTAAAGTCGATTTGGCACATGGGTAGGTAACTTACATGACCCTTGCAAGAGGAACAGCACTACAGAACATTAAATTTCACATTACTTAGCAAAAGAGTTCCTCTGAAAATGAAGAGCCACTGCTGTTGCTGACATGGTGGAGAATACGCGAAAAAAAAGTTTCAAATTAGTCCTGTAATGCCAGCTTTTATTTAGTTACGTTCTGTCACAGTATCCCCTATTTTATGAGTATAATAGTGTGTACGACACTAATAACATTTCCAGAAGGTGTTTAATGTGGATATATTTTTGTAATTATTTGTCCTGTAACGAGTACGTCTAAAGAAAATTCTTTTAATCGAGCAGGGCCGAATGCCAATGAAAAAATATCACTAATCACTCCACAAAACGTTAATCATTAGCTGTATCTATATAACTTGTGTCCGGCAAGGTTCATCCTGCAAAAACTGTGTAATTTTGAGGAATGCTTTATTCTAGCATCCACACAAAGATCTGTCGTGTGTAATACTTTATATCTTTCCTTTATCTCCAAGGACAAAATAGTGATTCTGACAGTCTGGTGGTTTCACTCAGCGAAAACTAATATTTATTTTATAGTGCAGCAGACTGCTGTTGACAAAGTGGTTTGTCAGCACATTACATTCAACAATTCAATTTCCATGCATCTGCAATTCATAACATGGTGATTACATATTTTGTCTAAATATCTGTATGTAAATCATACTCTTATTTCAGATGAAAGCATCCGACCAGCTGAACGTCAAAATAAAGTTTTAAATTCTCATTCTTGTTACATTACCGAATACCAGTATTTTATTTTCACTGGTTATTCTTTTAATTGGCTAACGTCTTAGATTATAGCATTTTATATTGTCATTTTACATGCGGCAACCATGGAAAACAGCTTTACCTATAAGACTGTATAATAAAAAAAAGTTACGGCAACAAAGCAAACAATTTTCCTTGTGAAATATCGGGAAGACCAGTCGCTGGGTGCAAGTCTTTTTAGTTGACACCACTTCGGCGACTTGCGTGTTGATGGGTATGAGATGATGATGACAACGCAGCACCCAGTCCCTGAGCGGAGAAAATCTCCAACCCAACTGGGAATCGAATCCGGGGCCCGTTGCATGGCATTCTAACGTGCTGACCACTTAACTATCGAGTCGTTTATCCATGTAAAGCCAGCTTTTATTTAGTTACGTCGTGTCACAGTCTCCACACATTTTTTGAGTATAAGAGTGTATATGACACTAATGACATTTGCAGAATGTATTTACTGTGGATACATTTTTTTAATGATATTTGTCTTAATTTTCAAACAGCGAAAATGACACATATGTTGACAGAATTAAACGTATTACATTTTTATGGGGAGGAGTCTCTGGTAATCACATTTGTAACGGCACGTTGCAGCACGTAGGACAAAACGTGAGTGAATCATTCTCTCCCCACCCGATGTAGTGCATCGCCCCTTCAAATAACAACAGTGAAGGTGTTTTCCGACGGAACGCAGAGCGTAGTGTTTCAGTGCACTGCGTCAGGTATGACAGACCAGCAACTGCTGCAAGTTATGTTATGTTCATGTGCAAAATGGCTACAAAGTGTACCAAAGAGCTACAAGTGCATTTCAATGCCGAAGAAGACGAACTGTTATTTGAGGCTGTCTCAGAAGCGTATTGCTGACGGATTCTCTGCACTTTCCGTAAGTCTGGAGCAAATAATCCTCTTCTTCATCGTCCATTATACACAGAAGTTCCAAAGAAACTAGTATAGGCATGCGTATGCAAAGACAGAGATATGTAAACACGCAGATTACGGCGCTTCGGTCGGCAACGCCCAGTTAAGACAAGTGTCTGGCCCAGTTGTAAGATCTGTTACTGCTGCTACAATGGCATGTTATTAAGATTTAAGTGAGTTTGAATCTGGTGTTATAGTCGGCGCACGAGCGACAGAACACAGCATCACCGAAGCAGCGATGAAGTGGGGATTTTCCCGTACGGCCATTTCACGAGTGTACCTTGAATATCAGGAGTCCAGTAAAACATCAAGTCTCCGACATAGCTGCGGCAGCAAAAAGATCGTGCAAGAACGGGACCAACGACGACTGAAGCGAATCGTTCAGAGTGACAGAAGTGCAATCCTTCTGCAAACTGCTGCAGATTTCAACGCTGGGTCATCAACAAATGTCAGCGTGCGAACCATTCAACGAAAAATTATCAGGCTTTCAGAGCCGAAGGTCCAATCGTGTACCCTTGATGATTGCATGACACAAAGCTTTACGCTTCGCCTGTGCCTGTCAACACCGACATTGGACTGTTGATGATTGGAAACATATTTCCTGGTCGGCCGAGTCTCGTTTCAAATTGTATCGAGCAGATGGACGTGTACGGGTATGGAGACAACCATATGAATGGGTAGACCTTGAATGTCAGTAGGGGACAGTTCAAGCTGGTGGTGGCTCTGTAATGGTGTGGGGCGTGTGCATTTGGAGTGATATGGGTCCCCTGATACGTCTAGATGCGCCTCTGACAGGTGACACGCACGTAAGCGTCCTGTCTGATCACCTGCATCTAGTCATGTCATTGTGCATTCAGACGGACTTGGGAAATTTCAGCGCGACAATGCGACACCCCACAAGTCCAGAATTGCTACAGAGTGGCTTCAGGAACACTCTCCTGAATTTAATCATTCCCGCTGGCCAATAGACTCCCCAGACATGAACATCATTGAGCATATCTAGGATGCCTGGCAACGTGCTGTTCAGAAGAGATCTCCACCTCCTCGTCCTCTTGCGAATTTATGGACAGCCCTGCAGGACTGCTGGTGTCAGTTCCCTCCAGCACTACTTCAGACATTAGTCGAGTCCGTGCCACGTCATGTTGCGGCACTTCTGCGTGTTCGCGGTGGCCCTACACGATATTAGGCAGGTGTACCAGTTTCTTTGGCTCTTCAGTGTATGTTTAACTGTCAGCAAATGTGGGAGTTTCCTTCTCTTTTCTCCCACGCGTTCTGCCAGTACTGTAGACTATATTAGCATTACATTATAGTAACAAGAGTTTATTTGAACGCTATTCCCAGACACAACTTGTCGAATTAATAGTTAATTCGGTTGTGGTGTCATTTTCTGGAAAAAGACAAATGAGCAACGTATTTAAGTTTTGTGTCTCCGAACTGTTTTGTTCATGCGGGGCAAAATTCCTGCTTCTAGGAAAACCGGATTTACGTCTTAGTACATCGGAGCCTTCACAAGGCTGGCGGCAGCACAAGCAACGGGCTGTAGCAGCGCGCAGCGGGCTGTGGAGTGTGGACTGGCTTCATCTGGTCCGCTCGCCGGTCGGACTAACCAATGGCACGTACGGGCAAGGCGACATACGCGGGCTGGGCGGGCTGAATCTGGCACGGTGTATTACTCTTATTGACACTGTAAATAAAAAGAACAGTAACATAACTCTCAGAATTTAAGTAGTTAATACAGGCGCCCAGTGGATACAAAAGATTTCTGTGATGCCAACTTATTGCTTCAGCTGAGTCCTTCGTGTCAAGGTTCCTACGTCAGCCAGTGTTTGAACCTAGGAGTTATCAGGCAAAACTTGTTTCCACAGCTGGTCAAAATTGGAAGTCGAACAGCCGTGCGAGCTATGCTATTTTAGTTGACTGATCGCTATAGAAATTCATAACTTTTATTGTGTGTTTATGGGCATAATATGAAAACTTGGGATGTCGACTAGAAATTGGTTCGTCTGTTATTTCTTTAGTTTCCTGTGTAACATGCACAATATGCCTTTATTGTGTCTCACTTCCCAACATGAACAGTTCTCGAAATTTTAAAAGTTGTTCATCACAAAACACTTTTTTGTCGCCAATACAAAGCTTATTCACATTGTAGTCTTTAGATACTTTCGAAAAAATGGTATGTTCTGTTATGAAATATTCAGACGAAAAAATTGTTAATGTTGCACTGGTGTTAGTTCCTCCCTCTCCACTCTCACACTAACTACTTTTAAAATTCCGTTCTGATCTTAAATTAAATTTTGAATTCTGATAGTACACATTGAAGACACGAGAAGACTGTAATTTCAGCTCAGCAATTTTCAAAACTGCACCCAGGAACCATTTTTTATTTCTATTTTTCACTAATGTAAATAACAGTGGTACCTCAAACTACTAAATTCCTGGCACATGTTATTGAAATTTTGTGTACCGCCAGTACCGCGAAACGAAACCTCGAGGATTTGATTCTTGGTCTCTTAGTTTTCAAACTTGCATCAGAGAGAACTGTATAAAATTTACTGGGAAAACACATACATGGCAATCGTAAGATCATGGGCGTGAATCCTGCTCAGATCTTGATACTTTTAGTCTACCTGTACCCTTGCCCCTACATTTCATTATGTGAAGAGGTATTGCACGCGTTTCGGATTCCATGTTAAACTGTACTTCTCCTTCCCCCAGTACAATTATTAGTGTAGGTTATGCACACTCAAGTCACAGGAAGTGGCGTCGAATTGAAAGATTTCCACCAAGTCACTGAACATTCCTCCCAGACAATTATGCCATACTAATATTATTAGCCTGAAAAAAATAAATAGCTATAATTTTGACTTTTGACTGTCAAAACGAATATCATAAGTTATTTATGACTTCTTCGTTTGACCAAACTCAGTTGAATTGAATGAAATTTTTTATACTAACAATACCTTGAATTACATCTATATACCTCAGTTGTGGAGTGTAAATTTTTGAATAATTTAATTTTTTCGTAGCTTGAGTAACATACGGCTGAATGAAATGTACAAGAAATGTATTCACAGTTGCGAATATGGACAACTATCAGCTGTATAATGGAATGACGACAATGAAAATTTGTCCAACATTCAATAAAAAACAATACCAATCGCCGTTATGTAGGTTTATTTCTAAGCAACCAGTTTCGACGTTACACTACGTCATCTTCAGGCAAAAACAGCTTCAATCCAGTAACCTTCGTGTTGCAAATATGGCAGTGCCTTTAACTGGTCTCGTAATAGCTATTACATATCAATCGCCGTTATGTAGGTTTATTTCTAGGCAATCAGTTTCGACGTTACACTAAGTCATCTTCAGGCCAAAACTGCTCCAATCCAGTAACCTTCGTGTTGCAAATATGGCAGTGCCTTTAACTGGTCTCGTAATAGCTAATGACGTAGTGAAAAGTCGAAACTGGTTACCTAGAAATAAACCTACATAACGGCGATTGGTATTGTTTTCATTGAACATTGAACAGCCGTAGTCCCATACTCCACCAGAAGATGGAGTTACATTCATGAAAATTTGTGGCGGACCGGGACTCGAACCCGAATGTCCCGCTTATCGTAGCGGTTTCTTACCAGTTGGCTATCCGAGCACGACTCACGGCCAGACCCAACTTCCATATGTCGTCAACCATCTGTCTACCTGTACCTGTACATCCATAATGTACACTGCTGGCCACCGTAAATGCAACACCCTGAAGGAAGCATCCGAATCAAGTGAAATTTACACCATGGGTTTGCAGCGATGAGATATGCAACTGATTAGAATTTCAGCGCAGACGCACATCACGCGCGCCTGTGGCGCCACCTCATATCGCCATTTAAGGCTTGGCGATTTCGACGAGTGTACGTTCGGCACGTGTGTTTAACTTGTGGTTGTTTCACAAGACGATCAGTTATGCCTCGTAGACAACAGCGAACATCGTTTGATCAAGTATCCGAGTTCGACAGAGGAAGGATAGTGGCTTACCGAGATTGTGGATTATCATACAGAGAAATCGCTAGTCGTGTTGGACGAAACCAAACAACTGTAATGCGGATATGTGACCGTTGGATGCAGGAGGGTACGACGGACCGACGTGGTCGATCGCTTTCACCTCGGTGCACCACTGCACGTGCTGATAGGCAAATTGTGCGCATTGCAGTGACGGATCGCTCAGTGACATCCCGAACCGTAGCACAGCACATTGCGTCTGTATCGCATCATCCAGTGTCTGCGCGTACCATTCGACGCCGTTTACAGCAGAGTGGTCTGTCCGCAAGACGTCCATTGCTTCGTCTACCATTGACGCAGAACCACAGACGTCTCCGTCGCCAATGGTGTGATGACAGACGGATGTGGACGGCAGAATGGAATGACGTTGTCTTTACTGACGAGGCACGCTTCTGTCTGCAGCACCACGGTGGTCGGATTCGAGTGTGGAGACACCGTGGAGAGAGGATGCTGGACAGCTGCATTATGCACCGCCACACTGGTCTTGCACCGGGTATTATGGTATGGGGCGGTATTGGATATTACTCTCGCACGCCTCTAGTACGCATTGCCGGTACTTTAAATAGCCGGCGCTACATATCCGAGGTGCTGGAGCCAGTTGTCCTTCCTTACCTTCAGGGCTCGGCCAATGCCATATTTCAACAGGATAATGTGCGACCACACGTGGCACGCATTGTCCTAAGGTTCTTCGTCAATAACCAGATTGAATTGCTTCCCTGGCCGGCTCGCTCTCCGGATCTTTCGCCGATAGAAAACATGTGGTCCATGGTTGCTCAACGAGTGACCCAGATTACATCCCCAGCTGCCACACCAGATGATCTTTGGCAACGTGTGGAAGCTGCTTGGGCTGCTGTACCCCAGGAACACATCCAACGTCTCTTTGACTCAATGCCGAGACGTGTGGCAGCGGTTATCTCCAACAATGGCGGCTACTCTGGCTACTGATTCTGGCAGGAACCACATGTCACAGACGTCTGTAAACGTAATCATTTGATACTTGGTCAACATGTTATCTACAAAATAAATTTTGTTGTGCTATCTCTTGTCTTTCTTGGTGTTGCATTTACGGTGGCCAGCAGTGTATATTCCTATACGAGGGAGACATTTTACTGGAAAGTAGCTTGCCCTGTGTTGGCGGATAAATACGATACTGCAGTGCCTGTGTTATTCCGAATTACGATGCAATGTTCCGTAGCACATGCATGGCTCGGATGGCCAAATGATAAGGCGAGCGGTTACGATAAGGGGAAGATCATGGGGTTCGAGTCCCGGTCCGGTACAAATTTCTACTGTCGTCATTCCATTATACAGCTGATGGTTGTCCATATTCGCAACTGTCAATACGTTTCTTGTATGCGAGAACGGCTGTAGTTCCTACAGTGCGTGTCCCTTCGGACATACATGCATTTCCGAAGGAACATTGGATCGTAATTCGGCATAACACAGGCACCGCAATATCGTATGAAATGTTGTGCTCTCATAGTACCCAGAAATAATATCGAATTCTCATTATGGTACTCGGGAATTTTTATTTGGGCTCTCCATATGGGAATCGAAGTGCTGAATAAGTAAACAAATCGCTTTAATTTGCTTAAAAAGGTTCAAAACGTCGATAAAAATGAAATTTAAAAAAATCGAATGATCTGTCATGCATGCGTGGGCATAGTAATAAGAGGACAAATGGTTCAAATGGCTCTGAGTACTATGGGACTTAACATCTGAGGTCATCAGTCCCCTAGAACTTAGAACTACTTAAACCTAACTAAACTAAGGACATCACACACATCCATGCCCGAGGCAGGATTCGAACCTGCGACCGTAGCGGTCGCGCGGTTCCAGACTGTAGCGCCTAGAACCGCTCGCCCACTCCGGCCGGCAATAAGAGGAGAAATGTAGAACGTTAGGAAATACTTAAGGCGAACTGATTCTTATGGTCGTATAAAAAACTGATTCTGGATAGTCAGAGAATGAATTTTTTAGCTATTCAGCAAGGAGAAGGTGTGAATGTTATCCAGTGGTTCGAACGACTTGCACTATACGTAAAGTTCATAAAGTAGACTTCCAACAAGCAAAATCATAAGACACAGTTTCCAGCGAGCGACGAGAAAATTACATACCAAATACGTGTTATTCTTATACACTTGGCATATGCTTCTTGCTCTCGAGCCATGGTGACCAAGCGGTAAGCGATCTGATTCGTGCATCCGAGGTTGTAGATTTGCGTCTATTTATAGGCCACATGTTCAACTACGACTCATGAAAATTGTGTTTAGTTTCCTTCGTGGCAGTGATGATTTCTTGGAATACCAATAGGATGAGTAATTGTACGAGTATTAATAAAATCCTAGGAAAAGCCCGATTTTTGGCAGAAGGTATAAAACAGCTAACTGCATGTTTGTTAGTTACTTTCATGAAAATATCCATTTGTATTATTTGAATACGATGGTATTCTGAATAAACAGGTAGTTTACAAAGCGACGCAAAATCCCAAACAACATCACACTTTGTTTCGGTATCAACTTCCACTCACTTAGTTTCTTGGCTTAAACAATAAAAACATTGATGCTCAAATGAATATGTAACCAAAGTGTCATCATGAAGATATCATTTCGTGTTTAAAACTTTTGACTCGACGCAACTTTCGAGTTTATTGCGTTACGCATTCAACACAATACAAATTTAGTGCACATCATTTTTAAGCGTCACAAATTGTTATTGATGTCACCAAGTTGTTGAGGTGATTCTAAACTTGTCGTTTGGTAACAAAAGCAAGCATTATCACAAAACTTGGTAATTAACGAGGTGATCTACACGAAAACAACAAACTTTGAAAGTTGAAATTTCCGTCAAATACAAAGGCGGTGTAAAAAAGTTTAAGTTTCCAAGTCAAGGCAATCAAGTGATAAGTTCATTAATGTCACGTATTTCGAGACTCAGAAACTCACTAATAAACTATCATGAACTATCTATATATCTACATCTACGTGGATACTCTGTAAATCACATTTAAGTGCCTGGCAGAGGGTTCATCGAACCATCTTCACAATAATTCTTTATTATTCGAAGTTCTTACAGCGTGCGGAAAAAACGAACACCTATATCGTTCAGTGCAAGCTCTGATTTCCCTTATTTTATTATGGTGATCGTTTCTCCCATGCAGGTCGGTGTCAACAAAATATTTTCGCATTCGGAGCAGAAAGTTGGTGATTGAAATTCCGTGAGAAGATTTCGCCGCAACGAAAAACGCCTTTATTTTAACGATGTCCACCCCAGATCCTGTATCATTCCAGTGATACTTTCTCCCCTATTTCGCGATAATGGAAAACGTACTGTCCTTCTTTGAACTGTTCGACATATTCCGTCAATACTATCTGGTAAGGATCCCACACCGCGCAGCAGGATTCTAAAAGAGGACATACAAGCGTAATGCAGGCAGTCTTTTAATATATCTAAGATACAGATAGCTTCTCTAAATCGTTTTGCAATTTGCTTTGATCTTCTGGTGACGTTACTGGTCCATAAACGACAGCGTCATCTGCAAACAACGTAAGACTGCTGCTCAGATTGTCTCCTAAATCTGTTCTGTAGATACGGAGCAGCAAACGGCCTATAACACTATCTTGGGGAACATGCATAATTAAGTTTGAGCGGAACCCTGAGAGCCCAATTCCTACTCTCTCTTGTGCAGTAGTTTTCTCCTTACTTTCTTACAGTGCGACTTCATCTATGAAGAAAAAAGCCGAAACTTCGAATCTTAGGCTCGAAATTTTACTTCCTACAAGTAACACATCGTCTTTTGTTTCTCTGCTCCCAATATAACGTCGCGAAATGTGTTCTCTCCATATCGTGTTTGTGAGTGCGGACGGGCGTGTTCGTCGTTGCTTAGTATGCAAAATTTTCGATACTCACCAGCGTTAAAAACTTTTACTGACAATAAAACATATCCTTCACCAATTAATATTATTAATGATGCTTACACACCAAATGTAGTTCTTGTGTCATTATTGAAAGATAAGAAATAAGAGCATTATTATGTGTTTGGACACTATGGCTTTCGAGGAATACGTTTCGTGTAACATAGTTTTTTGCTGTACTTGTTTCTTTTCTGACCATATAGTTTCGTCAGCTGTATGGAACAAGATTATGAATGACAAAAATAACTTCATCATAGTGTTTGCTATCCTCATCATTATTAAAATTTTATACGCATTCGTTTTTCTGACGAGAAAATAGTAATGGGAAGTATACAAAATTGTTGAGGCTTTCGTGGCCACTTGTTGACAAACTGCCTATTGGCTTCTGTCTCGGGTTCTTCGGCCGACGTTCATCTAATGATTTTTCTGACGTTTCGCCAACACGACTGGCTGGCATTGTCAAAGCTTCACCCTCCATTGCCGATGGTGAACTGGAGCCGAGCTCGCGGGCGCAGACTATATGTACCTGGCGCGCCAACGTCCGAGGGCTTCTCCGCGGTCATTTCCGGTGCGGTTCTCCTCTTGCTACCTGCGACGGTCGTTCGCTGCAGTACGGGAAGCCAGGATCCGTTTACCTTAAGGCTTTCCTCTTTCTAGTTCAAACTGTTCGCGTGTTTTTGTATTTCTACAGCTTCTCTGAACAAGCGCGTGTGATAGTGGTTCTCTACAGCCAGAACTTCCGTGTCGGCGAATTTCATTACGTGGTCGGTCTCATTCAGTGCGTGCTCTGCCACGGCCGATTTCTCCACCTGCCCCAACCTGCAATGTCGCTTATGCTCTTTGATCCTGGTGTTAATGGATCGTCCAGTCATTCCGACATAAACTTTTCCGCATGTGCATGGTATGCGGTATATTCCCGTCATTGCAAGTGGATCTCTTTTCTCCTTTGCCGATCTAAGACACTCTTTGATCTTCCTTGTCGGTTTGAAAATCGTCTTTACGCCATGTTTGCGCAATATACGGCCGATTCTGTCCGTCACTCTGGGAATGTATGGCAGAAAGGCCGTACCCGACATTTCTTTTTCTGGTTCCTTACTTCGCCGAGTGTTTGGCTCTGTTACACTTCTAATATAGTCTGTGGAGTACCCATTGCTCCTCAGGACAGTTTCCAGGTGTTGCATTTCTCGTTTGAGGTGTTGCGGCTCACATATTCGTCCTGCTCTCGTTACGAGCGTACTAATCATGCCTCTTTTCTGGCTTGGGTGGTGGTTTGACAGTTTGTGCAGGTATCGGTCCGTGTGAGTCGGTTTTCGATACACGCTGTGTCCCAGGTTTTCGCCGTCCCTTGTGACCAGCACATCTAGAAATGGCAGTTTCTTGTCCTTTTCTACTTCCATGGTAAATGTTATGTTGGCATGGAGGCTGTTCAAGTGTCTTAGGAAGTCACCGAGCTGTTCTTCACCATGGCTCCACACCACGAAAGTATCATCGACGTACCTGTGCCACACCTTAGGTTTGCAAGTCGCCGAGTCCAGTGCCTGTGCTTCGAATTGTTCCATGAAGAAGTTGGCCACCACCGGACTGAGAGGGCTAACCATGGCGACGCCTTCCAGCTGTTCGTAGAAATCACCATTCCACGTGAAATAGCTCGTGGTGAGACATGCATGGAAGAGCTTTCTGATGTCTGGCGGGAAAATGGAACCGATGTGCTCCAGAGCGTCACTGTGTGGCACTTTCGTAAATATCAAAACAACATCAAAGCTGACCAGGATGTCGTTTGGTGCAAGTTTCAGTTTCTTCAGCTTCTCAATGAAATGTCCTGAGTCCTTAATGTATGTGTCGGTCTTCCCCACGTGTGGCCTCTCTGCTCCAGCCACACGTGGAGAAGACCGACACATTCATTAAGGACTCAGGACATTTCATTGAGAAGCTGAGTGAGGTGACCTCTATTGAGGTGAGGCCGCCACAGAAGAACATACTCCCTGGGCGACTGTTGATGAAATGTGAGGAAATCTCATTGATGTCATCACTGACGGCCATCCTTGTTAGGCGTTGTTAGATTCAGCAACATCTTTTTCTATAATGTCGAATGGTTACCGTCGCTAGCTAAAGAAGAGACTGTGCTGAAGATCACAAATGGGAAATATGCCCGTCTGAAAGGAACCTGTATTCCAAGAATAATTATAAGTGACGGAACACAGCTCTTCGAACTGGTCGTTTTAACAGAATGTAGTCGTGACGTTATTCTCGAATGGGACTCCCTGCAGGCATCGCAATCAGTTACAGACTGTTGAAGATCAGAGCTCCAGCCTGACGAAGCCATATCAACAGGCATGCATAATAAAGATTATTCTGGACGGTTGTTTACTGCCCAAGACTTCATTACCACACCGTCATCCACGAGACGATTTCTAATCGTCAGTCTAGATGCTCAGTTAAACTGTCAAGCTTTTGTTGATCGAAAAATGCTACTCAAGCTTACAGAACAAATCTACATACCAGCGACTATCATAAACAATGCAGGAGGTCAAGGAGAAATTTGGGTGACTAATTGCCACGAGGAGCCACAACTCATCCCCAAAGGTACGTGCGTAGGAACAGCCGAACCAGTCCAGGACGAGCAGCTCAATGCAAATGATGAAGGATCATTAAATATGAGCCGTCCCCTGTTCCTATGTGTTCAGGGTCGCCGGTCTGGAAAGGCCCCATCCCCTCCCCCAAACCCATGTATGGTCTCTAGTCATCTGTCTTTTTCATTTCCACTGTCTCCTCTCTCTTTTCCATCCACTTCTTTTAGCTCCATCCATACCTCTTTGTGTTTTACTGCCACTGTCTCTCACTGACTCTCTATGGGTCCTATCTTTTTTTGTTCTCACTGCTATGATCTTCATCTACCTCTCTTTCTCTTTCACTGCCTCTTTTTCTCTCCCACCATCACTGTCTCCTCGTTCAGTTCCACTGGCACTGTCTCCTCTCTCTTCCACGTCACTGTCTCTCTGATTCTCTATACGTTTACATGAGAAAACTTTTGTTGAGGAAGGTGCAGTGTGGATTGAGGGAGCTGGTTCTCCACTTTTTGTCAGAGTCTTTCAGGGAGGAGCATATTTGCCTTTTCTGTGTTCCGACAAGCGCATTTTTCAGCTGAATGTATGCATATAACCACACCCTGTGACGCGCACATCACATGTGCGCCCGTCACTTGATCCAGTCAATTTCAGAACGTAGTGCGGGCTGTGTAGTGTGAGTGGGGCAGTGCAAAGGAAACGATGGCACTCGTGGTGGAACAGCGAGTGTTCGTTGTGAAAAGTTACGTGACAACAAAGTCGTGGAAACAATGTGGTCAGTTATTTCCTGGGAAGTTTAATGGTGTCAAAGTGTCAGCAAAGAGTGCCATACAACGCTTAGTCTGAAAATGACGTCAGACAGGCTCTGTTTTAAACAAGTGAAAAGGCGTTCCAAAACGTTCCCGCACACCAGAAAATGTGGCTGCAGTTCAGCCGAAAATGTTCAAGAGTCCTACCAAATCAACCCGACGCCTGTCACAAGAGACCAGCATATCACGTCAATCATGCCGACGAATACTCCTTCACGTGCATCACCACTGAGTGCCTGTTGTTCATGCATTAAAACCAGCAGGTGCTCCACAGCACCTCCAGATTTGTGAGTGGCTGTTTACTGAGATAACAATGAATGACTTGGGCATGGAATTGTTCTTTATGTCTGATGAAGCCTGGTTTCATCCGAGTGGTTATGTCAATTCACAGACTCTCAGGTTCTGGGTAGCGGAGTATTCGTATAACTTCCACGGAACACCATTGCATGATCGTAAAGTTGGGGTTTGGTGTGCAGTCTCTGCATGCCGGATTATTGGTCCCATCTTGTTTCAGCAGACGCTGACTTCGGCGCGTTACATTGCCAACATTTTGAAGCCATTTGTGACAACACTGACGGAGGAAGAAAAGACTTACAGTTACTTCCAACAGGATGGAGCAACTGCCCATACAGCCGGCCGAATCTTGGAGCACATTTACACAGTCTTCACTCCTGACAGAGTTGTTAGCATAGGTCAGTCTGGTCGCGGCGCTAGATAGCCACCCAGGTCACCTGACCTGTCAGTGTGCGATTGCTTTGTGTGGGGAGCCCTCAGTGTCTAAGGTGTATCGCAACAACCGTCATAGTCTTCAATGAGTGCAGCAGAACATTTCGGATGGGATTGCAGTAATTCTAGCAGTCCAGCTTCGATCCGCCTTCAGAAATTTACTGACCAGGGCCCAAAAGTGCCAAGAGATTAATGGTGATCACTTTCACCATCTGCTATAGTCAGGTTGGTACCGTATTTCATTTCCTCTGCCGTATTTCTTTACACTCTGGAACTCTGTTCTCCGGGCCACTTTCACTCCACCCCCTCCCCCCCCCCCTCCCCACCCGTGTAAAACGAATCCTGTAGGTAAGCAAAATTTTGACAGTTTATTCATATACTTCGACACATTTACATACTTTGACACATATAAACAACAAATAACTACGCATAATATAAGATTAATACAAAGTCGTTTGCTTTGCATTTTTTGGTGGATATTTTCTTTGTTCATTATTCGCAGTACATCGAAAACGCCCGGCATGTGAGTTGAATCTTAAAAGAATAAAAATGTTATTAGAAATATTTTACTGAATTTAGTCTTTTCAGTTTTACGTAATTTCTAGCAGTCATTTTCAGTAATTTTCAGGCACCTTAAGATTCTTTTTAGACCACTTTTTTGTCACTGTTGTGCCACTTTGGGCGTATTTGTGTAGGCATGAAGTGTTTATTATACAGAGACAGCGTGTCATAAAATGCTGACTAAAAACATAGTTTGATGACCTCAGAACTCTTGCATCGATCCTTGAACCCTTGCCATGTGTTCAATACGCAAGTTAAAACTGCCTCAGACCGGATATTACATGCATGTTTTACTAGCATAAGTACGGTGACTTAAAACCTCTGGATCTCGGTAGCAGATTAATGACATCGAAAAAAGTTTCAAGGTTGCCCAAGAAAATCATCTTAAAAACATATGACAGAAATTTCAACGATTTGGCATGAGCAGAAATTATAGAAGTGTCCCCCCCCCCTCATAATTGGTACTTTTGGTAGCCAAAAATCATAGGTTTTCGGGGTTTTCTCATTAACCGCCCATGAAAAATTGGTGCTTTTATAAGCTGCGTAGAGTCCACCCTAGAGCACAGCTAAACAGCTAATCCAAAAAAAAAAGAACAACCTGATTTACTCACTTTGTCTGGGCTGGAGAAAGTATGTAATGTTTAAGTTTTGGCCGTGTACTGTAGGATGGCTACAGTATGCCCGTCCTTCCGGTCGGTGCACAAATGGTCACTAGGCCAAGGGCTATCCAAAACACTTGACCTCTTATCTCTGCGATCAATACAACCGAAAATTAAAGTGTCGAAATGTTCCGTCAGAGGAGAAGTTTGGGAACCCCTGGTCAGTAGGAAAGTTGAAACACCATAAGACTGTTCCAATGTGCAGGAAGACATACAGCCGCTGTAATGACAAACGTGTTTCCCATACATAGGAGAACAGACTCACCATTGTTTCATTACGCTATCGAATAAATCACTGGGAACAGAAACACCCGTAAAATATTTTGAATTAACCGTCTGGAGCGACATAAAATGGCCGGCCGAGATGGCCGAGCGGTTCTAGGCGCTACAGTCTGGAACCGCGCGACTGCTACGGTCGCAGGTTCGAATCCTGCCTCGGGCATGGATGTGTGTGATGTCCTTAGGTTAGTTAGGTTTAAGTAGTTCTAAGTTCTAGGGGACTGATGACCTCAGAAGTTAAGTCCCATAGTGCTCAGAGCCATTTGAACCATTTTGACATAAAGTGAGAGCTGCATATAAAACTTGTTGCTGGAAAACCACATACGAGATTCCTACGAGTAACGTCAAGGAAATGTAATTCATTCACGAAAGAAGTGGCTTTCAAAACACTCGTTACTCGTCAGTGTGGCACCCTCGCCAGATAATTATAATGGAAGAGAGAGAGAGAGAGAGAGAGAGAGAGAGAGAGGAGTGGCACGGTCATTTAGTAAGCGCTAGAGATTCTCGACTAACTTCATTGGCAGACTCTACATGAAAGGAATTGTGAGTAGCGGGGAGATTTAGTGTAGTATTGGACCGTCAAGAAACTATAGTTTACTTCGTTCTCATGAAAGACGTCTTACAACAAAAATCAATGTCCAAGAAAGAATAGGCAATCTAGGTTGCAAAATAGATTATTTATTTAATTTGTGACACATTTCATTCTCACTGGAGCATCATCAGACATCCGGGGGAAAAACAAGTCTCCTCACTACAAATTTATGAGTCAGGAATCATCTATACAGCTACACTGTCAGTTAAATAAAGCATCTGGGAAACCACGATCCGAGTTGTGAAAAGAGCGTAAAACGCCAGTGTCAGTTTAGGAATATTACTGTCATCTAGCTAAACTGATATGAATTGTTTGGTGTTTTTCTAGACTGGTGCTGCAATCTGATGGTTGTGGCCATAGCTTATGTTTGCTCTGTTTATTATATTGTAATCGGTAAAAGCAAAGGACAGAACATGCGCGTAATGCCGTGTTGTGAGACGTATCCGTGCGGTTCATCTGTTGAGGGCTGTGTTAAGTCGATTCGTTACAGAGCGGATAGCTCTTAGAACTGAGAGCTCTACACCTTGCACATGCACGCTACGTAGAGGTGGTGTCCTCTAGACAGGATTAATGTTTAGAATGGTAAGTGGAATCTACGGAAAATCGCAGTTGCCAAACAGAAATCTGACTTTGGCTTTTCCTACTTGTGAGTACTTCGTTTTGCCGTCGCACCAACAAGCACACTTCATCTCTGTATATCGCCGGAACTTTCTAGTACGTCTTTAAATTTATCTTCAGGCTCCTCGTTTGTGTATTTCCAACTGTAATTACTCAATCGACGCGGCTTACATCTCCTGTCTCGTATCTTAATTTACAGCCCGCCTGAGTAATGTAATAAGGTTCACAGCTGGCTCGGACGCAGACAGAAGCAAATGAAACATCTCATATGAATCAGCTACGCACAGTTCGTTGTTGGCGCATGGAATGAGTTTCACATTTTACAATAAATATTCATTGTCGTACCGTAAACTCAGTAACTGTCTTTTTGTGTCGTATCCCATTATAAGATTACGGGCAATTGTCAGGAGCCTGTCACTCCGCTTAAATACTGTATTTAGGAGCAGTACAGTGAAGCGTAATGAAATGCAATGAACACGCAAAATCGGCGCCATGGAAGGGAAAAGAAAGACTTAGATTTGTTGGAAGGGGTCTGGGAAAGTGCAGTGAATCTATAAACGAAACCGCTTACAAGACACTAACACGACCATCTAGGAAACCAGTCCACCTTTCGGAGGTCTTTTCAAGTAGGCCTGACAACTGAATTAAACGAATTCAGAAACGCTCTTAGCACCCGACCCAATACAAAAATCTAACAGAGATGCTCACACAACGTAAATGGGAATCATTAGGAAAGAGGTGACGTTGGAACCGACTCGGGTGAATCTAAAGAATTAAGATTCAAGGGAGGCTGTGCTTCAGGACATAAAATTTTTCAGTTTTAGGGTTCTGTGCCTCATTCTGAAAAAACTGAACCCTTATAGGATCACTTTGTTGGTCTGTCTATTTGCCTGTCTATTTAAGAACCTTTTTTCTCAGAAACTAGTAGCGTATCGAGTTCAAATATATGTCACATTTTACGGTCTATGGTCCGTTGGCAGTGCAGACATTGTAAGCTTTGATACTCGAAAACTCACTCATCAAACCCTAGAGAGTACTTCCCTTTGACCTAGAATCATGTAATTTGCCAAGAAGCAAGATTTCGCAGTAAAAGAAAAGGGAGAAAATGGGCTCTGAGCACTATGGGACTTAACATCTATGGTCATCAGTCCCCTAGAACTTAGAACTACTTAAACCTAACTAACCTAAGGACATCACACACGTCCATGACCGAGGCAGGATTCGAACCTGCGACCGTAGCAGTCGCGCGGCTCCGGAAAAGGGAGAAAATCCGAAAATTGTTAGTCTGTAATTATATAACACGAAAAAATACTTTTTGTCACTATTATATCCGTCTGTCTGTTTGTCTGTCCGTCTGTTAAGACCTTTTCCTCCTGAACAGTTCGGCATATCAAGTTCAAATTTATGTCACATACTGAGATCTATAGTCCCCTGGCGGAGTAGATATGTTAAGCTTCTAAATCAATTCAGTCAAAAGATAGGGACATTTATGTCACTTATTTTGATACTCGAAAACTCACACATCAAAAAATGGCTCAAATGGCTCTGAGCACTATGGGACTCAACTGCTGTGGTCATTAGTCCCCTAGAACTTAGAACTACTTAAACCTAACTAACCTAAGGACATCACACACATCCATGCCCGAGGCAGGATTCGAACCTGCGACCGTAGCAGTCGCACGGTTCCGGACTGCGCGCCTAGAACCGCGAGACCACCGCGGCCGGCACACATCAAAACCCAGAACCATAAAATTTCGGGAGAAGCAAAGTTTGACAGTACAAGTAAAGGGAACAATACGATATTGGTACTCTGTGGTTATACCAGACGAAAAAAATATTTCCTTTGTCGCTTGTTATCCGACTTCAACCTTAAGTTAAAACATTCTCGAAAGCCTTTGAATCCCCAGGACCTATGTCTTGCCAGTATCAGTGTTGATAACAGGCAAAAGTGGCCGAGATTCCAGAGTCCTGGAATGGATGAACTGTCTATGTACGTAATTAAGTTTGTACGTATCCTTTAGTGCGTGAGTCCTACTCGCACCTCGCCATTTTTGTTTTTTATGCGAAGTACCCTCTGTCGCTGGACAGTATCTTGCTGTGAGTATACAGGGTGGTCCATTGTTAGTGACCGGGCCAAATATCTCACGAAATAAGCATCAAACGAAAAAGCTACAAAGAACGAAACTCGTCTAGCTTGAAGGGGAAACCAGATGGTGCTATGGTTGGCCCGCTAGATGGCACTGCCATCAGTCAAACGGACATCAGCTGCGTTTTTTTTTAAAGGAACCCTCATTTTTTATTATATATTCGTGTAGTACGTAAAGAAATATGAATGTTTTAGTTGGACCACTTTTTTCGCTTTGTGATAGATGGCGTTGTAAAAGCCACAAACGTATAAGTACGTGGTATCACGTAATATTCCGCCAGTGCAGATAGTATTTCCTTCCTGATACATTAACCGTGTTAAAATGGACCGTTTACCAATTGCGGAAAAGGTCGATATCGTATTGATGTATGGCTTTTGTGGTCAAAATGCACAACGGGCATGTGCTATGTATGCTGCTCGGTATCCTGGACGACATCATCCAAGTGTCCGCTCCGTTCGCCGGATAGTTACGTTATTTAATGAAACAGGAAGTGTTCAGCCACATGTGAAACGTCAACCACGACCTGCAACAAATGATGATGCCCAAGTAGGTGTTTTAACTGCTGTCGCGGCTAATGCGCACATCAGTAGCAAACAAATTCGAGAATCGGCAATCTCAAAAACGTCGGTGTTGAGAATGCTACATCAACATCGATTGCACCCGTACCATGTTTCTATGCACCAGGAATTGCATGGCGACGACTCTGATCGTCGTGTACAGTTCTGCCACTGGGCACAAGAAAAATTACGGGACGATGACAGATTTTTTGCACGCGTTCTATTTAGCGACGAAGCGTCATTCACCAACCGCGGTACGTAAACCGGCATAATATGCACTATAGGGCAACGGAAAATCCACGATGGCTGCGACAAGTGGAACATCAGCGACCTTGGCGGGTTAATGTATGGTGCGGCATTATGGGAGGAAGAATAATTGGCCCCCATTTTATCGATGGCAATATAAATGGTGCAATGTATGCTGATTTCCTACGTAATGTTCTACCGATGTTACTACAAGATGTTTCACTGCATGACAGAATGGCGATGTACTTCCAACATTATGGATGTCCGGCACATAGCTCGCGTGCGGTTGAAGCGGTATTGAATAGCATATTTCATGACAGGTGGATTGGTCGTCGAAACACTATACCATGGCCCGCACGTTCATCGGATCTGAAGTCCCCGGATTTCTTTCTGTGGGGAAAGTTGAAGAATATTTGCTATCGTGATCCAACAACAACGCCTGACAACATGCATCAGCGAATTGTCAATGCATGTGCGAACATTACGGAAGGCGAACTACTCGCTGCTGAGAGGAATGTCGTTACACGTATTGCCGAATGCATTGAGGTTGACGGACATCATTTTGAGCATGAAGAAGGGAACAGTGCCGGGTGATGATGAGCTCAGCGTTGACATCCTCAAACTAGCAGGAGAGGTAACAATAAATCACTTGGCAAAAGTATTTACTTCCTGCCTGCACTATGCTTCAATCCCACTATCGTGGAACGAGGCTAAGATTATTTTGATACACAAGAAAGGAAGTATTCACAATATTAAAAACTACCGTCCTATCAGCTTTCTCTCAATTTTGTACAAAATTTTCACAAAGATCTTGTTAAACCGAATTAGTTCCACCCTAGACTTAACCCAACCTATAGAACAAGCTGGATTCCGAAGCAATTTTAGCACTATTGACCACATTCTGACCGTTAGTGAAGTGATAAGCAGAGCGAATGAAAACCAACTGCCTCTCTGCATTGCCTTTGTTGACTTTGAAAAGGCATTTGACTCCGTTAGCCATGTAGCTGTCCTCCAAGCTTTGAGTGAGCAAGGAGTGGGAGCAGCATACATTGAAGTGCTCACGAAAATCTACGAGAATTCTTCAGCTTATGTTAACATCGGCGAATCAACTCAAGAATTCCGCATCATGAGGGGTGTCAAGCAAGGCGATCCCATCTCCCCAAAACTGTTCTCTGCTGTATTGGAAATGGCTATGTCAAAGCCGAGCTGGGAAGGTAAGGGAATTAGAATTAATGGAAGAAGGCTTACCAACTTGAGATTTGCTGATGATATTGCCTTAGTGGCCAAAGACTTCGCAGAGATCCAAAACTTAGTTACAGATCTTGCATCGGAATGTCAGCTGGTTGGCTTGAACATGAACCTTTCCAAAACAAAAGTAATATCCAACAAATGGGTCCCAGCTGGAGATGTGAAAGTCAAGGACAGTCTACTAGAAGAGGTCAGTGAATATGTCTATCTTGGCCAGATTATAAATATGAAGGGAGACATAAGGCCAGAAATCTATCGACGCGTCAAGCTTGGCTGGCATGCATTTGGGAAGAATTCAAAAGTATTCAGATCAAAAATGCCAGTAAATCTGAAGAAAGCAGTATTTGATCAATGCATTCTTCCTGTGATGACGTATGGCTGCGAGACATGGACACTGAACTCATTCACAAAAGGGAAACTTAGGACAGCACAGAGAGCCATGGAGAGATCAATGCTGGGCTATACAAGAAAGGAATGGAAAAGGGCAGATGACATCCGGTCTGTGACGAAGGTTAATGACATCTTAGAGAGAGTAGGTTCCTTGAAATGGCAGTGGGCTGGCCACGTTGCAAGAAGAAAAGACAACAGATGGACGAAGCTAGTATTGGAGTGGAGTCCGAGAGAGCACCGGAGGCCTAGAGGAAGACCACCAGACAGATGGGACAAAGACATCAAGAAGATCGCTGGTAACACCTGGCAGAGAACTGCCCAAGACCGTCCCACTTGGAGAAGACTTCTGAAAGCCTACCTGAATCCACGACTCGAAGAGGCCACATCATCTAATGATTGAATTGGCTGATGATGATGATGACATGTATCACATTGGAAAAACCAAACAAAACGTTCAAACGTACCTACGTTCTGTATTTTAATTTAAAAACCTACCTGTTACCAACTGTTCGTCTAAAATTGTGAGCCATATGTTTGTGACTATGACAGCGCCATCTATCACAAAGCGAAAAATGTGGTCCAACTAAAACATTCATATTTCTTTACGTATTACACGAAATTGTAATAAAAATGGGGATTCCTATTTAAAAAAACGCAGTTGATATCCGTTTGACCTATGGCAACGCCATCTAGCGGGCCAACCACAGCGCTACCTGGTTTCCCCCTTCAAGCTAGACGAGTTTCGTTCTTGGTAGTTTTTTCGTTTGACGCTTATTTCGTGAGATATTTGGCCTGGTCACGATCAATGGACCACCCTGTGTATATATAGACGATATGCTTTGCTGTCAGTTACAGCTAATGCCTATTGCAAATAAGTATACCTTTCAAAGGCATGTCTAAAGCTACTTCTATCTCTTTCAGAGAACTACGTCCTAAATAACATGTGTTTACGCCATAGTCACCGGTTCGTATTTTTGACTAACTGAAAAAACTGTATGATTGTAGTTTAGATCGCCGTAATGTTAAACGCCGTGTTTCGTTCATGTTACCGAGTGAGGGTGGCAGTTCACATCTGTTTCCAGCAATACAGATTTATTATGTTTTCCGTGGTTTCCTTAAATCGCTTATGCAAATACGGGATGGTTTCTTTGAAAAGAACACAACCAGTTTCCTTCCCTGTGCTTCCTCAAAGCGAGTTTGTGCTTCGCTTCTAATTCGCTCATCATGAACGGGATGTTAATCCCTCACCTTTAGATGCCATAGGTTACTGAATGGAAGATCATATTCCTGGATAACTCCAAAAACGGGTCTCGCCATGTGTCTTGTCATTTTCACTCGCTTTGCCCTGTATAACAATTTTCTGGGTGTCTAGTAAAGAATCTCCTGTCACATGGGTTTCAGCAAATGTCAATATTTGCTGTAACCAATAAACGATAAATTATTCACAGCGAAAATTTTTGTCTAATACTCGCTCTTAATTGGTTTTTCTTCTATTCTCTGCGCGACATGCAACCCATTTCAACTCGTCAGTTGAAACACAATTCGGCAGTTGGAGAGGTGGACACGTGGCAATGGCTTCCCATTTCTTTCCAAATAGAAAACGTCAGAAACGATTAAAATTCACATGCACAGTTTCAATAAGCGGAACTTACTGTGAGGGATTGTACTTTGAGTTTCAGCGACTCATAGATGTCTCTGCATTCGTTCAAATGGTTCAAATGGCTGTGAGCACTATGGGACTTAACTTCTTAGGTCATCAGTCCCCTAGCACTTAGAACTACCTAAACCTAGCTAACCTAAGGACATCACACACATCCATGCCCGAGGCAGGATTCGAACTTGGGACCGTAGCTGTCGCGCGGTTCCAGACTGTAGCGCTTAGAACCGCTCGGCCACCCCGGCCGGCTCTGCATTTGTTCGGCAGACTTAGTTTAGTAGAGACATTTTTCGATTTGTTAATTGGAAACCTCGGCTGTAAACAGTGGTAAGGGGTGGTCGTTGAAAAAGAGAGTTATTGCATGTAAAACATGGTACGTGATGTGCTTTATTTGAAAGTTCCACAATAAACTTAAAAATGGAGGCTCCATCTTTACTTTCTGATTCCAGCTAATGGCAACTTCGTCAAGGTGTGTGTTAGTATTTAGGCTGTGAGATGTTCAATATGACTGCCATCATTGGCGACGACGTGGCGCAGACAAACGGCGAAATTCTGCATGACCCGCTGAAGTATCGGAACAGCGATGCAGTCGGTGACCTCTTGAATGGCTGTTTTCAGCTCAAAAATGCGTTTAGGGTTAATGCTGTACACATTTTCATTACTATAGCTCCACAAAAAGAAGTCACATGTGTTTAGATGCGGAGAATATGGCGGCCAATCGAGGCCACATCTTGTCTAAATCAAGGTCACTTTGGATAATGGTGATGAAATCTTCGAAAACCTTCACGTACCGTTTGGTAGTCACCGTGCCATCAAGTAATATCGCACCGATTATTTCGTGACTGGACATGGCACATTACACAGTCGCCCGTTGAGGGTGAAGAGACTTCTCGGTCGCGAAATCCGGATTCTCAGTCCCCAAAATGCGTCAGTTTCGTTTATTGACGAACGCATCGAAATGAAAGTGAGCTTCGTCGCTAAACCAAACCATGCAGCGCACACTAATTCCCATTGTGCCCCGAGGCCAACCGTGCATTTCAACGTCCTAACGCAAACCGCTTAGAAGTTATGACGATTTTATTTCATATAGTTCAATAATTGTCTCCCTGTAAGACATGGGTGCGGTAGTAGTAACGTGTGAGGCATTCGTGCCAAGAAAATGTTTACCATGGACTATTTGTACAAATTCGAGGTTGATGTGGATAACTACGACTCAAGCAACGATCCTGATATGTTTCTGAAGCACGAGCGGTACAAGAGCTGTTACTAATCTGGTAAATGTTAATAATCATTTAAGAAAATAAACTTTGTTACGCTGTGTCCCTTACCAAAGTTTACGCGAATTTACGTGACAGTGTGATGGCAGAAATGTAAGGGTTATCCTTAACATTGTTTACGTGCTGTAGTAAAGCGACAGTAAAGTAGATTATATATTAATTTTTGAGTTTGCTATATTTAAGTATTGTAAATACTGATAATGCTAATCTTAATATTATAACTGAAACAATTCTGACCTTTTAAATTTGTATTTTTGAGAAATTTCACAGTAACGTTTCGTTAACTCGCCCAGGGAGCAAACACTGGAAAGTCAATGCTAATCAATGTTAAGTGCACTCAGTTTGCAAGCAAACGATGTGAAGTATACTTTGATATAATTTTAAGAAGAAAATTTTTGCTAGCGTTTACAATTTTAAAAATGTGTCGATACTTTAGAAATATTTGAGATCGTGAAGTTACCTGAATAAAATAAAAACCGGGTAAGTGCGAGAAGGACGCATTCTTCGGGTGTATATGGTAATAACGATAATAATTCCGTGTGGTTCAGTAGCCTGGTGGACCGTCTTTCTGTTGGACGCCACTTGGCGACTTGCGTGTCCCTAACCTACCCCAGTTGTGCAACCTGGGAAGGGGATCTACTGTTTAACGTGGAATCCGAGTCACGCATTGGTTTTGGAGACTCCTCACATCATCGAGATGTGAAGGATTGGTTAAAGCGAAGACTGAAAAATTATGCCTATGTCTGTTCTATATAAAGAAAAGTGGTTTTAACAGACGAACAGCAAATGACAAAAAATATTTTTCTGTGTGATATAATTACAAATTAACAATTTTCGAATTTTTCCCTTTACTTGTACTTTGAAATCTTGCTTCATGTCAAATTTCATAATTCTAGGCCCGAGGGAAGTACCTTATAGGTTCTGATGAATGAGTTTGCGATTATCGAAATATGTGACAAAAATGACCGTACCCTTTGACTGCGTTGACTTAGAAGCTTAGATTTTTCATACCGCCAAGCGACCATAGACCTTAGTAAGTGGCACCAATTTCAACTTGACACCTTCGCCCGTTCCTAAGAAAAAGTGGTCTAGACGGTTTGACAGACTGTCAGACAAACAAACAACAGAGTGATCGTTTCTACCGATCGAGGCACGCAACCCTAAAATTAGCGATGGATAAATTTGAAATATCTTATTTATGAGATATGGTTAAAATTTTACTGCGCAATTTCTCGAAACAATCAACTTGCTCCATACCATTGTTTACAGCCGAGGTCTTCAGTTAAGGTACGTATTTTACGTTAATTTAAATGACGACACGATGTGGTAATCTAAGACACGAGTCGATCTCTTTGTGGAATCACAGGAAATGTGACTCGGTAAAGTGGCTGTAGGAATAGAGAGAAGTAATTAAATTGATTAATTAATATTATGAAACGAACTTTTTGCTACAATTAGCAGCACTATATAGCATTAGCAAAGCCCCATTTTAGAATATTAATAACATTCAATAGTGTGGCAACAAATCCATCAGTTAGTCAAAAGGAACAAGTAAATTACAAACTGTCCCTTGCTTACCTAAAATCAGAGCTGTCAGCATTCGGAAGGTTGGGCTGAACACTTAATTGCTTTACATGATGTGGAATTACCGGAAACGTTTGTTCTTGCTTTCGTAAATGAGAAGCTACCATCCCAAACGGGAAGTTACGGACCACAAAATGGAAATCAAACATAAGAGAAAGGTCATGATGTCAGTTGATAGTGTGTGCAGTGATTGTTCAAAAAATGGTTCAAATGGCTCTGAGCACTATGGGACTTAACATCTGAGGTCATCAGTCCCCTAGAACTTAGAACTACTTAAACCTAACTAACCTAAGGACATCACACACATCCATGCCCGAAACAGGATTCGAACCTGCAACCGTAGCGGTCGCGCGGCTCCAAACTGAAGTGCCCTGAACCGCCCGGCCACACCGGCCGGCACAGTGATTGTTGTTGGGAAATGAATGAACAGTGTAGCACTAGCTTTTGACACAATGAACTAATTTCTTTGCAGAACTTGTAACCAAAAGTTTATTTACAGTGGGGTTAGACTGAAGGAGGTTGATTATTTTTAACACACTGGCATTGTATCTGGGAGGATGGCGACACACGGCTCTCCTAATTTAGGGTTCCCATGGTTTCCGTAAATTACTTCAGGTAAACCCCGGGATGGTTCCTATTATAACCATTCATCTCAAGATAAACCTGTTAATATCTAAATGCCTGTATACATGAGCTACTTTTTTTTTTTTTTTTAATCTGCAGTACCGTGAGGTGTGCAGTTTCCTCGTAAAAGGGCTGACCAACGCATAAATAAACGAAGGCGAGCACAAAAGTATTGCTTTCGAATTTTTTTATGTGTAAACTCAAAGCTTTTTAAATAAAACAAACTTTATTAACATTTGACATTTTTATTCCTCATGTCTACATATTAGCAGCCCTTTGATGCTAGAGGTGGTGTGTAACGTAGCTACGTCTGTGCGTGAGAAACAGCGTGCTGTAATCGAGTTTCGAATTCGAAGAGTTCTTCCATACATGGCGCATACTATCCTTCAGCATGACACTGCCACACCACACACGAGCCCTGCGACGACTGGAATAATCCGACGCCTTGGGTTCACAGTCATTGATCACCCTCCTTACAGTCCCTACGTGGCCCACCTTGAAAGACTTCACTTTGATAGATGAAGCGGTGCGAGCAGAGGCTATGGCTCCGTCAACAAATTCAAACTTCTTACAGTGACGGTATCAACAAATGGTCTCTCGTTGGGAGACTGAGTCCGTCGGCAGGATGACTATGTTTAGAAATAAGCCTGTAGATATGAAAATAAAGATGCAGAATGTTAATAACATTTCATTTATTTAAAAACTTTGAGTTTTCAGAAAAAAATTCGGAGTCACTGCTTTCCAGCGTGCCCTTCTACTACTGCTACCATCAATATTACTACTACTCGTACTTCTAGAACTTCCGGAAATCGAATCATGGACCAACTTGTACAGTTCTACAATTTAATACAGGCAATTCACTTATAGTGGGGAAAGTTACATTAACTGAAAGACAAAATTGTAGGATGAAGCGGAGATTAAACCCCGCAGTACTGCGTAGGTTTTCTGACTCCAAGCTTCCCTATGGTGCCAATGGTAGAAGACCTCGCTTTACTTTCCGAGGACTAATTGTAGCCCTCACCCATAGGTGCAATGGCTAAGCAGTATTAGCAGCCTTTTGATGCTAGAGGGCTCCGAATTATAGGGTATAAAATGGTGGTGTGTAACGTAGCTACGTCGGTGCGTGAGAAACAGCGTGCTGTAATTGAGTTTCGAATTCGAAGAGTTCGTCCATACATGGCGCGTACTCTCCTGACACTGCCAGAACACACATTAGATTTAGATTTATCGAGATAAAAGAAGCGAGTTGCATAGTGGTTATGTCATTGTACTCGTATTTCAACCGAGCGGCTTCCCAGCACCCTCAGAATAACTTACATGTGTTTCCGTGGCTTTACGTAATGCGAGCGCTAGGATGGTTGCATCAACAATCCCCACTATCGTCAGCTTAGAGGAGAGCCCCGTCGCTAACAACGCCAATGTCGACGAAATATTAGGTTCTAACAATCCATTCTTTGTTGCCTAATATACTTTAAAATCATTACACAGAAAAATAATCGATTTCCTAAATCACACATATTCTATTACACCTTAACTTATCTACGTCTATAGTCCGCAAGCCACCTTGGGGTGTGTGGTGAAGGGTACTTCTGCTACCCACACAGAGGCGCCGACTTATAAAAAATATTAGGGGGCCCATACTGGGGGTCTTGCCCCGGGAAATTTTCTAAATTTTAGATAAAAAATAGTGAGTTTTAAAGTTTTTTTAAGCATTTTAGAGTCATATGATCAACATTAGAACCCCGAATACTGGACTCTCGATAACTCGACACTCCGGGAAACTCGACAAGCCTGACACAATTTTTGGCTTTGAAAAAAGAAACAAAACATAAAAATGCACAGTAATTTCGTAAAAAGTTAAATTAATTTGCAGTGATAATCATTCTTATAGACTGTTAAAGAGCAGTAAGTATATATCTCTGAAAAGACTGAAATTATGTTCAAATAAAACCTAAACTATCATTAAAAGAATAAAACATAAAATATTACTGTCGCACAGTAACAGCACTTTTATTAATAAGTGAAATAGCTAATTTAAGCTTACTCTGAATAAGGCTCAGGGTTCATTAAATAAAACAATATCTCAAAGTTAATGCTTTAATAAAGTTAATACAGTATGCCTAATACTTTCAGTCAAAAAGTATGTAAATAGTGGGTTTTAATTGGGTCTTACACCGTAAAAATGTTTAAATATTTGAAAATAACTAATACAGTACAGTAACAATATAGTAATACAGTACTAAACTAATACTAATATTTCGTAACTGAAAATTTAACATTATGTAAGTAAGTAATTTTCTATTTTATAAAGATTTTTAATATTGCTCTAAATGCCATTATTAGGGCTAGAGTGTCTTTAGAAAGTTGCAAGTCGACCGTCTGACTGGATTACTGAATAAGAAGTCGTTGATGACTGGTCGGATATCCAATTCATCCAAAACAAATCGGTGGGCATGAAGAACACCCAAGTTGTTCAATCGCTTGCGTCCCATTGCTGATCGGAAGTATGACTTGAGACATCTAAGGGCACTAAATGAGCGTTCTGTTGTTGCTGTCGTGATTGGAAGTACTTGGAGAAGCTTAATGCACTTAACTACTTCACATAACATTTCTCCAACTGCAGGCTCTTGTGTAATGTACTTTTGTACATCACGCATGTTTTTTAAAACCAGTTGTTTTTTATTAGCGATATCGGCTAACATATTCAAGTGTAAGCGCAGTCTCTCAATGTGTAGGCCATTTTTAAAAAAACTCAGTTGATCTTTCCAAATCTGTTTCACCTCTTTTTACTAAAAGCAAGCAATCTTCTTCAACTGCAATGTTCTGTGTTAGTCCAGTTGAAACAAACTGCTCAGTAACGCAAGATTGCACCGTTTCACAAACTTCAATGTAAATAGCTTTGTAGCTTTCTTTTGGGGTTTTGAAAGTGTGCGGTGAGCTGGCTTCGTTGTTTTCATACTTCTTTGGTATACTTCAATTCCGAAGAAGCAAACGATCATCAACTTGTGAAAGTTTTTCTTTTAAACAAAATTCCCAAAAGTGTTCAAAACTATCACACCTTCCATTCAATATACAAATCAAGCCCTCATAAATTTTTTTCCAGATCAGCAACACTTAGATGAGGGCATTGTATGGCAATAAAGACGTAAAAAGAAATAAGTCTTGAATTGTAACATTAACTCAAGGTAGCCTGCACATTTGTAACCTGCCCCTGTTTTGTCTCCTGCAGAAAATGTTTCAAAAAAGTCTAGAAGTTCTTCAATGTTTTTCAATATTCTCAAGATACTAGAAGCTGGCTTAGTCCATCGAATTGGGCAAAGGGGTCGTATACCAGCTTGGTCGTTGCCGCTCTCACAGCGTATGCTTCTGAAAGGTCCCATCCTTTTGTTGGATTCCCTTACGGAGTTTATTAAGTCCTTGGTTAAAGCCATAATATCCCTCATAGATGTAAGATAGCGGAGACTGCCTACAACTGCCAAGTTTAAACTGTGAGCAGTACAGTGCACATAACGTGATTTTGGTTGTATATCCAAAACTAACTTTTTTAGTCCTTTTAACTTACCTCTCATATTCGAGGCAACGTCATAGCACTGTCCTCTTAAGTTATCCATTGACAAATCAAGACGAGCAAAAACGTCTTTTAAAATACTAAACAGAGTTTGTGATTTGGTGTTGGAGTTCTCGTAGAAGCCAATAAAGTATTTGTTGATGATTAAGGAATCATCGACAGTACAAATACAAAATGATACTTGTTCCTGAATCGAAGAATCACTTGTTTCGTCAACCATAATAGAAAAATGTTCAGTCTTCTTGACGGAAGCCAATACCTTTCTCAACACAGATTTTCCTAGTAGATCAATGATCTCGTTTTGTACATCGTGGGACGTCCACTTATATCCCGAACGCCCTAACCAATCTTTAAACTTAGGTACGTCATTCTTTCGGAGTTCCAACAATAAAAACAATTTGAGTTTACATCTTCGTGCCGTCAAATTGCTTGTCCTTGTCGGCATAGAAATTGCATGGTAGTAAAAATTGTCTCAAGAGCTAAACGGCCTTTATTCATCTCACTATCTAACTGTTCATTCAATTGGGAGGCCACACTTCAGTTAGTGACAGAATTTAGTTAGAGAACACCATCTTCATGCGCAAACGTATTTTCATGAAGACTGAATTTTTCCAAAGCCTTTTTCCAGATAGAAAACCCTGTAGAAGTAAATGCATCTTCTTTTTTTCAAGAAAATTATAACAGATTTTTAGCATTTGCCTCTTTGCAGGTTTTGCAAAAAAATTTTCGGTACATGCTTCACATCCTAGCCATGTATATTTGATCAACCAAGACTTCTGAAATGATCTTCTCCTACCGGATTGTCCAGGTTTCGGTTGTGAACGGTTGTCGCCTGAAGACGACGAAGCAATTGACGACACAATAATTGTTGGAGGTTGACTTGCAGTATCATCAACTTCCAAGCGTGCCTTTTTGGTAACAAATTTATCAATTGCAAACTTAATTCCCAATACACTAAGAGACTAAAGTAAACGAATAAAATATAGTTGTATAAAATAGTCCACTAGACACTAAAGTCGGAACACTAAACACGTGTGCAACATGCACTGAACGAAACTATCCACGCTCAATGACTGCGACAGAAGGGTGGGCTTTATACAGCCGTGGCGCCTTATTGTCTGGAAGTGTCAAGGCGACACGAGGCGGAGGGTTCCAGGTGCATCTGCTCCAGTCTTTTTGATGTCGCCGCGTTCACAGCCCTAGCCCGCCGGCGGCAAACTTTACCCGAAGGTTCGCGCACTGAGATAAATTCTAAGTGTGCCCGCAGCACCGTAACACTATCATGATTCACACCACTCGTTTTCAGTTAACCTGCTTACTACCATAATAATTATTTATTTTAACTCATTACTGAATGTATTTTAAAAGATAACTATCGTCAAACAAGTAAAATAAAAAATTCCAACATAATTTTGTGATTTTACAAAGCATAATATAACTAATAATTTCCTTAAATCATTGGGGGCGCTCAGCCCTCTCCCTCAAACGAATTTTTGAGGGGGCACGGGCCCCCTCAGGCCCCATGAAGTCGGCGCCTGTTTACCCACAACCTTTTCCTTCCTCCCTGTTCCATTCGCTGATGGCGAGTGGGAAGAATGACTGCCGCTAAATTGAAATATGAGCTCTAACTTCCCTGACTTTTCTAGCCGTGATCCTTTCACGGGGCGTATGTATTAGGAAGTAATACGTTGCGCGACTCTACTTGGAACACACACTCTCGAGTAAGCTTCCCTGGGATGCACAAAGCCTCGCTTGTGGCACCTCTCACTGGATTTTGTTGAACATTTCCGTCACGGGTTTGCACTCACTACACGATTCAGCGGCGAAACGCGTCTCTTGGCTATTAATAAAACCTTATAAGTACCCCAGACTCAGAAACAACACTAAAGAATTTCTCGAAAATATTTTTTAAGTCACTTCTTCTTAGGATGATATACGTTTCTTATTAATATATGCTTGGTATCTGGTTTTCGAACAATACGTTTTATTTCGTCATTCCACTTTAGTTCGCTGCGGACAGTTACTCGCAGATATTTTACAGTAGTTACTGTTTCCACTGATTTATTGCCAATAATGTAATCGAACAACAGTGGTGTCTTCGTCTATTTATGCACAGTGGTTCAGGCTCAATTGACAGTCTCTACTCCAGTTGTCTATACTGTGCAGGTCTACTTACATTGCACTAGTCTTCTGGCGTTGCAGTCTTCCCATGCACAACAGACTTAATGACATTCCGACGTACTCCTGTAGATTACTAACATACGTACTGTAAATTGTAACCGCCCTGCTACACTTCCTAGTTTTGTTCTATTAAGAACGACGTGTTGGGGTTCTGTCTGCAGAGAAGGCCTGAATCCAATCATAAATCTGGCCCGACATTCGGTAAGCCTGTATTTTGCCCAATAAACGCAGTGCAAAACTGTACGAAATGGCCTTTTTCACGTCAAGGGACACCGTTCTCTACAGCATTCTGGGTCTCATGGACGAACACAGCGAGTCGAGTGTCGCAAGTTTTCCGGTTACCGAATCCGTATTGATTGTTATAGAGGAGATTTTAGTTTTCCTAAAATGCCGTAATACATTAGCATATAAAAAGGTTCCATATTTCCACGAAGGTGGGGGTCAGCTCGCTAGGTACACTACGTTGTTCCAATGAGCTGCAATAAACTGCTGCTAGAAGTCCAGTACGCTTTTTGATGGTTGTGCCATCACCATCAAGTTTGTTTCGTTCTTTTTACGATGTGGCATGTAGCTGTGGCAAGCACATGCGTCGCGTGTTTATCAGATAGCGATGTGGCTAAAGGTTGTGTTTCGTCTTGCACTGGTGAAGAAACATTAGCGTCAGTTACGGCATTAAAACGTGTTTACCCGTTTCTACACGTCTGTAGCAGCTCTACTTACCGCGCAAGCGAACGAATACACATGTTGCACGATGCCATGGTGCATACACGTGTTTGGTATCACTCGTTTGAAAAATCAGTGTTTTCCAGGTCTTACAACACAAAGATGTTAATTCTTTATTTGTATTTTCTGTGCTGCCGGCCGCTGGTGGCCGAGCGGTTCTGGGCGCTTCAGCCTGGAACCGCGTCACCGCTACGGTCGCAGGTTCAAATCCTGCCTCGGGCATGGATGTGTGTGATGTCCTTAGGTTAGTTAGGTTTAAGTAGTTCTAAGTTCTAGGGGACTGACGACCTCAGATGTTAAGCTCCATAGTGCTCAGAGCCATTTGAACCATTTGTATTTTCTGCTACCAGTTTCTTTATTTGTTTATGTTTAGTTTAACACAACGCAATGCGTTTCGAGCATTTTCTAATCTTCTGGCGTTTATGCATACAGACAATTGTTACTTAAAATAATCTTAAACTAGATTCAGATATAACTTTTGATACTATTCGCTACGGGAGGGGCTGTTGGGGTATTTTGAGGGGGGACGGGGGGCAGTGGTTGACCATAAATTACTGTCCAGTGTCTTCTGCTGGTGTGGAACTGTGTATCGTTCTTTATTGTGATTGACACCATAGCGGTTTTGGCGTCCCTAAGCCTCGTTTGCATCGCTGGTACACTGGCGGAGTCGTTGCGAGACATTACACTTTTGCATTATCTATTTAGTTCATATCTGGCTTAGCGTATTCTTTGAGTTACTCCGTTAATTTCCTTAATCAGTAGAAATCACGAATTTGATAGAACGGTATGTTGGCCTCGACGGCAAAGGTATCGTCCGGAGTGTCCCAGGGCCGTGCGATATGACCGCTGTTGTTCTCTCTATTTATAAATGATTTGGCGGACTCGGTGGGCAGCGAACTACGATTGTTTGCTGATGATGCTGTGGTGTGCGTCAAGGTATCGAGGCAGAGTGACTGTCGGAACATACAAGACGACTTAAACAAAATTTCTAGCTGGTTTGATGAATGGCAGCTAGCTGTAAATGTGGAAAACTGTACGTTAACGCGGATGAGTAGGAAGAACAAACCTGTAATGTTCGATCACAGCGTTACTATTGTTCTGCTTGACACAGTCAAATCATTTAAATATATGGGCATAACGTTGTAAAATGATATGAAATGGAATGAGCCTGTGAGAACTGTGGTAAGGAAGGCAAGTAGTCGATTTCGGTTTCTTGGGAGGATTTTAGGAAAGAGTGGCTCACCTGTAAAGGAGTCCGCATATAGGACGCTGGTTCGACCTATTATTGAGCACTGTCGAGTGTTTGGGATCCGTATCAGGTTGGACTGAAGGAAAACATCGAAGCAGTTCAGAGGCGGGCTGCTAGATCTGTTACCGGTATGTTCGAAAAATGGCTCTGAGCACTATGGGACTCAACTGCTGAGGTCATTAGTCCCCTAGAAGTTAGAACTAGTTAAACCTAACTAACCTAAGGACATCACAAACATCCATGCCCGAGGCAGGATTCGAACCTGCGATCGTAGCGGTCTTGCGGCTCCAGACTGCAGCGCCTTTAACCGCACGGCCACTTCGGCCGGCTAGGTTCGAACAACACGTAAGTGTTACGGAGATGCTTTGGAATTCATATGGGAATCCCTGGAGGGGAGGCGGCGTTCTTTTGGAGAAGCACTACTGAGAAAATTTAGAGAACCGGCATTTTGGCCGGCCGCGGTGACCGAGCGGTTCTAGGCGCTTCAGTCCGGAACTGCGCGACTGCTACGGTCGCCGGTCCGAATCCTGCCTCGGGCATGGATGTGTGTGATGTCCTTAGGTTAGTTTGGTTTAAGTAGTTGTGAGTTCTAGGGGACTGATGACCTCAGATGTTAAGTCCCATAGTGCTTGGAGCCATTTGAACCATTTGAACCGGCATTTGAAGCTGACTGCAGAACGAATCTACTGCCGTCAACATATATTGCACGTAAGAACCACGAAGATAAGAGTCGAGAAATTAGGGCTCATACGGAGCCATATAGATGGTCATTTTACGCTCGCTCTGTTTGCGACTGGAACAGGAAAGGCAATGACTAGTAGTGGCATAGGGTACCCTCCGCCACTCACCGTACGGTGGCTTACAGAGTATGTGTGTAGATGCAGATGTAGAACAGTTCGCGGTTCTTATTAAGACACTTTCGGCCCGCAAAAGGGCACAGTATATGGCTTGTTTACCACTTAATATACCGTCCAAAGACATGGACTTTCAGTGACTGTAATCTGCGAGGAAGTGGGTCTATAAGGTGGGTAATAAATCATTTTCTGCCACCTCTCCCAAGGCGGCTAGGATGGCGTTCCAGAGGTCATCACGGATTCTTGGTGCGGGGTCAGGAGAGTTTCTTCACATGGCCCGTTTCGTCAACAGCCAAACGTTTTCAGCAGAGTCTAGGTCTGATGCAGAAGGACACCAATCGAGAAGATAGATCTCATTCTGTTCTACAAAGCACTCCTGCACCGGCGGTGACATATTTATAAGAGACTGGTCCTTTTGGAAACAGTTGTCGCACTGATGGGACCATCATATTACTCGTAATATGGCTATACTGGAGAGCATCAAGTTGGAAATATATCCTGTGAAGTATTTCAAGTCCACGGGAACATATACATCCTTGAACTGCAGACACTTGGCCACTGCGAGATGACTCGAATATGTATTTGAGGTCGAAACGGGCATCTTGCCGCCTGTTAACTCGTAATGGATCGTTTTTCGCTAAGGATAACGCCGATTCGTCGGAAAACATCACGTTTCGCCAGTCACGGTTGACACTGTACTGGAAAGCGCTGGTCGGTACAGTCGATGATCATCACGGAGCCTCTCCTTGGTGGCCACACGTTTGCTACGCAGGCCGGCGTCCCCAGCCGGCGCCGAACAGCACCCAACGAGCGGGGAAACGCAGTAGCATGTTTCAACTGCACCGCATTTAAAAAAAGGATTTTGCTGTGACATGTTGATAAGCTCATTATCCTGGGCTGATGTTGTTAGACAAAGTCTAGTTCCCAAATGCCTACTTAATTCTCCAGTATTTCAAAGACGTTTTAACCATCGTCGCACAGTGCGCTCGGAAACGCCACACAGTGCTGTTGAATTCCCTTCGTCCACAAGAGCGATGACGCGGTGACGAATAGCGTGTTCACTATGAGGCATGGCGCATGAATAATGTGACCCGACTGAAAGCTACACTACTGGCCATTAAATCTGCTACGCCAAGAAGAAATGAAGATGATAAACGAGTATTCATTGGACAAATATATTATACTAGAACTGACCTGTGATTACATTCTCACGCAATTTGGGTGCATAGATCCTGAGAAATCAGTACCCAGAACAACCACCTCTGACCGTAATAACGGCCTTGATACTCCTGGGCATTGAGCCAAACAGAACTTGGAGGGCGTGTACAGCTACAGCTGCCCATGCAGCTTCAACACGATACCACAGTTCATCAAGAGTAGTGACTGGCGTATTGTGACGAGCCACTTGCTCAGCCAACACAGACCAGACGTTTTCAGTTGGTGAGAGATCTGGAGAATGTGCTGGCCAGGGCAGCATTCGAACATTTTGTGAATCCAAAAAGGCCCGTACAGGACTTGCAACATGCGGTCGTGTATTATCCTACTGAAATGTAGGGTTTCGCAGGGATCGAATGAAGGGTAGAGCCACGGGTCGTAACACATCTGAAATGTAACGTCCACTGTTCAAAGTGCCGTCAATGTGAACAAGAGGTGACCGAGACGTGTAACCAATGGCACCCCATACCATCACGCCGGGTGATACGCCAGTATGGCGATGACTTATACACGCTTCCAATGTGCGTTCACCGCGATGTCGCCAATCACGGATGCGACCATCACGATGGTGTAAACAGAACCGGGATTCATCCGAAAAAATTACGTTTTGCCATTCGTGCACCCAGGTTCGTCGTTGAGTACACCATCGCAGGAGCTCCTGTCTGTGATGCAGCGTCAAGGGTAACCGCAGCCATGGTCTCCGAGCTGACAGTCAATGCTGCTGCAAACGTCGTCGAACTGTTCGTGCAGATGATTGTTGTCTTGCAAACGTCCCCATCTGTTGACTCAGGGATCGGGACGTGGCTGCACGGTCCGTTACAGCCATGCGGATAAGATGCCTGTCATCTCGACTGCTAGTGATACGAGGAAGTTGGAATCCAGCACGGCGTTCCGTATTACCCTCCTGAACCCACCGATTCCATATTCTGCTAACAGTCATTGGATCTCGACCGACGCGAGCAGCAATGTCGCGATACGATAAACCGCAATCGCGATATACGACAATCCGACCTTTATCAAAGTCGGAAACGTGATGGTACGCATTTCTCCTCCTTACACGAGGCATCACAACAACGTTTCACCAGGTAACGCCCTTCAACTGTTGTTTGTGTATGGAAAATCGGTTGGAAACTTTTCTCATGTCAGCACGTTGTAGGTGTCGCCACCGGCGTCAACCTTGTGTGAATGCTTTGAAAAGCTAATTATTTGCATATCACAGCATCTTCTTCCTGTCGGTTAAAATTCGCGTCTGTAGCACGTCCTCTTCGTGGTGTAGCAGTTTTAATGCCCAGTAGTGTATGTGGTTTAGGCATTAGACCATCCTCGTGCACTGTCACTGGCTATTATACACGGTAGCGCCAAAGAAACTAGGGATCCGTATTCAAATACAGAGCCGGCCGGAGCGGCCGATTGGTTCTAGGCGCTTCAGTCTGGGACCACGCGACCGCTACTGTCGTAGGTTCGAATCCTGCCTCGAGCATGGATGTCTGTGATGTACTTAGGTTAGTTAGGCTTAAGTAGTTCTAAGTTCTAGGGGACTGATGACCTCAGAAGTTAAGTCCCAGGGTGCTTAGAGCCATTTGAACCATCAAATACAGAGATATGTAAACAGGCAGAATACGGCGCTACGGTCGGCAACGCCTATATGAGACAGCGAGTGTCTGGCGCAGTTGTTAGATCGGTTAGTGCTGCTGCAATGGCACGTTATCAAGATTTAAGTGAGTTTTGATGGGACACAGCATCTGGGAGGTAGCGATGACGTAGGGATTTTCCCGTACGACCATTCCACGAGTGTGCTATGAATATCAGGAATCCAGTAAAACATCAAATCTTCGACATCGCCGCGCCCTGAAAAAGATCCTTTAGGAACGGAAGCAACGACGACTGAAGAGAATCGTTCATCGTGACGGACGTGCAACCCTTCCGCAAATTGGTGCAGATTTCAGTCCTTGGTCATCAACAAGTGTCAGCGTGCGAACCATTCAACGAATTATCATCGATATGAGCTTTCGGAGCCAAGGCCCACTCGTGTACCTTTGTGGCTGCACTACACAGCTTTACACCTCGCCTGAGCCTGAGCCCGAGCCCGTCAACACCGACCTCGGACGGTTGACGACTGGAAATACGTTGCCTGGTCGGACGCGTCTCGTTTCAAATTGTATCGAGCGGATGCACTTGTACGGTTATGGAGACAACCTCATGAATCCATGGAACCTGCTTGTCAGCAGGGGACTGTTCAAGCTGGTGGAGGCTCTGTAATGAGCAAACGGAGTGAATGGGACCCCTGAGACGTCTAGATACGACTCTGACAGGTGACACGTGCGTGAGCATCCTATCTGATCACCTGCATCCATTCATGTCCATTGCGCATTCCGACGGATTTGGGCAATTCAGGCAGGATAATGCGACACCCCACACGTCTAGAATTGCTACAGAGTGTCTCCAGGAACACTCTTCTGAGATTAAACGCTTCCGCTGGCAGTCAAACTCTATGTTCATGTCTATGAACAATATTGAGCATATCTGGGATGCCTTGCAACGTGCTGTTCAGAAGAGACCTCCACCTCGTATTACTCTTACGGATTTATGGACAGCCCTGCACATTCATGATGTCAGTTCTCTCCAGAACTACTTCTGACATTAGTGGAGTCCATGCCACATCGTGTTGCGGTACTTCCGCGTGATCGCTGGGTCCTACTCGGTATTAGGCAGGTGTACCAGTTTCTTTGGCCCTTCAGAATGGTTCGCTTGCAGACACCTATCTTGCCGCAACAGACTTTCGGTCTATTACTTTGTATTATCAGTGAAACTGTATGAATAATTCTCATGTATTTTTTTCAAATGAGGTATTTAATTTAATTTTTTGGCTCCAGGGATGTCAATCTCCACCAGAAGCGACTCTCACTGATTTACAGCCAACATTGTGCCGTATTTTCTGTGGAAAATTAGCTGCACATCCTTGTAATGTGTCTCATATGCCACAATGGAGGGTTTCATAGACAAAAAATTGTTAACCCAGGAGAATATGTCTCTTATGGCGAAACAAATTCATGGATTCTTGCATGAGGCAGTTTACATATAAAACCTGCATGTTGTTTGTTCAACTGCACTGGCCATTTATGAACCTATGTCTATTCAGTCAACATGCACTATATCTACAGGTAATAGGAGCATATTATATTTGCAGAAAATATTTTGTGGCTTCTTGTAACATACTGGAAAGACCAGTTTCTCGTAATTTTTGAAGTTATATTTCCTTGTCTGGATGTTTCCAAGGAAAATAGAATAATATGGCATTTTGCATTCCATTCAAGTCAGTGGTGTACCGAATTCTGGCTGCGATTTCCACTGGCCAATTTTTGTGTGTCGAATGTACATTATAAGGATGGAAATGGTGATGTCTTAGAATGCGATGTACACAAGTTTCTGAAATTACGATCTCCTGTTCAAGCTGCCTTGTGCTCACGTCTGGCTTTGCTGGAACAGAATCGAAAACAGTAACTTTGTCGTCTTCTTCTGTACGAGTTCTACGATAATCCCGTGGTCTTTGTTTAAAACTTCCGGTTTCCTGAAAAGTGACGAAAAGACGAGAAAACATCTATCGAGAACGTGGGCTCCTACCAGGATAACGCTCTCTGTCGAATTCCTCCAAAAAATTGGTTCAAATGGCTCTGTGCACTATGGGACTTAACTTCTAAGGTCATCAGTCCCCTAGAACTTAGAACTACTTAAACCTAACTAACCTAAGGACATCACACACATCTATGCTCGAGGCAGGATTCGAACCTGCGACCGTAGCGGTCGCGCGGTTCCAGTCTGTAGCGCCTAGAACCGCTCGGCCACCCCGGCCGGCGAATTCCTCCACCTGAGGAGCATTACGTCTATCTTCAGCCACAATAACAGACTCGTAATAGTGATGTAGTTTTTAATCAAAGACTGCCTTACAGAACGTGTCATATAAAGGTACTACAGTACTGTACTATACGCACCCGCGTCGCAAATAAGAAAACATTATTTCAGTTACTATTCCGCAAACTTACTTTCTACATACATTAGTAATCTTCTCCGTTGGTATACGTTGCACTCACGCAAGCGTTCACCTGAAGATGGTTGATTAAATGATCAGAGTACATTTTCCTTGTGTTTCTGTTTACCGTCAATTCCAGCAACTGGACGAGTTATGTTACTCCTGATATCTGCTTTGTGTTCCAGTACAAGAGAATCAAAGTCAGTTTTGTGCTACTTTTTTAATGACATCGTGATTTCCTGAATGGTACACTGAGATACGTTTTTGAACAGGTCTTGAGGAGAGGTAGTGAATTACCAAGTAAAATAATACAGGGTACAACTTTTAAGAAAGACTTGCTGCTGTTCATATCTTCGCAACAAAAAAAAGTTACAAGAATGTTAGTCATGGTGGTTAATGTTCCCTGGTAATTGAACAACATTTGTTGGATACATTTTCATTTTGCTCCTGGACGAAAGTTATTTGGTGTGACAAGATAAGTGGGACATCCTGTGTACAACATGAATATCGAGGTCACAATACACTTCTCTGGGCCACACCTAATGTTAATTCTACATGTATCAATGGGTCTCTAGCCAAGATAACATGCTCCGCACTCTCTACCAAGGAATTCGGAACCCAGTCACAAATTTCTTTCGATAATCTATGTGACCGTATTTTCCTTAATAACCATTGGAATGATAGTGTGTCAAATGCTTATGTCTTTTGATTCGCGAATCAACCGGAGAGAGTCATCAAACTATGTAGTACTTGCTACATGTATACTAAGTTAAGGGACCTTATCCTCAGAAACTTACACCAATATATAATTTATTTAAATCTAGAAATGGTACAATATGCAGCATTAGCAGCATTACGTACGGACGTTAGGATCCATGTACTATTCAACATTCGCACACTGAAAAGTTTAGTAGTTCTTTCTGTAGAAGAAGTAAACGGAAATCCATTGAAGCCATACTGCACTCCGGCCGCGGTGGCCGTGCGGTTCTAGGCGCTGCAGTCTGGAACCACGGGACTGCTCCGGTCGCAGGTTCGAATCCTGCCTCGGGCATGGATGTGTGTGATGTCCTTAGGTTAGTTAGGTTTAAGTAGTTCTAAGTTCTAGGGGACTGATGACCTAAGATGTTAAGTCCCATAGTGCTCAGAGCCATTTGAACCATACTGCACGTAAAGCTATTTGCTGACCTGCACACATCAGAGACCTGAGTTTATCCTAAAATGAAACGCATTAATGATAGTATCTCCAATATGCATAGTTTAATAGTAAATTTTTCCAATGATGTCATCCAGATATAAGGTCGATAGTCGACTTATAGGTGTAGGAGAAACATCCACAAACGTTAACAGCTCACGTAGTGTGCATCTAACGAGACATAATCTACAGGACATAGAAAAATACAGGTGAATTTTGCTGACTCCTTTTCTTTCCTTATAACACGCGAAATTATTAACAGCTCCATACGAACAGAGAACGCTGCTACCGACGACATTTAAGTTTCTCCACCGATACAGCTTGAGAAATTATGTTTGTCTCCATGAAATTTATAGACCTCTGCCAGCAGCGAACGAAACATTAAAATTATAATCTGCATATGATTGCCGGAACCTGTTCGTGAAAAATTATGGTAATTTCTTACTTCTCACTATCCACTAAGGACCACGGCGCCGTGACTTTCTCCCACGCATACTTCAGAAATACCTTTTACTCTTTCCCCACTCGTGATCAAACAACAGAATTTAAATTTTTAATTCAACAAAAAAAAAAAAAATCACATTGCGACAAATGTCAAAGCTGCACATAAAAATTTTACCGGACTGCGATATCATAACAGTTTTTAACTTATGAAATTACTTTTCACCACATGTATATGTTCGCCTGCTCTGTGTGTGTGTGTGTGTGTGTGTGTGTGTGTGTGTGTGTAAGACTTGACGCCTAGCAAACAAGGTGTACGTTTCGCTAGCGATGGAGGCTCATACTTCCAACTACTGCCATTCCGGCAATGCGTGTACTGCAGTTATTGTTTTGTTCATGTAAAATACGTCTTTGATGCGTAATAATCAGAACGAGGTAAAAGTGTTGCAGGATTCTGGAGCAGATTTTACACTGAGGTAACAAAAGACATAGACCAGAGATATGCACAAATACAGATGGCGATACTGTCATGAAAACAAGGTATTTAGGGGCAGTGCATTCGCGGACCTGTCATTTGTACTCTGGTAATTCATTTCAAAAAGTTTCCGACGTGATTGCGGCCGCAAGACGGAAATTAACAGACTTTGAACGCCGAATGGCTGTCGGAGCTAGACGCATAGGACACTCTATTTCGGGAATGGTAAGGGAATTCAGTATTCCGAGATCCACGGTGTCAAGAGTGTGCAGAGAATACCAATATTCGGGCATTACCTCCCACCACGCACAGCATAGTGGTTGATGGCATTCACTTAACGACCGAGAGAAGCAGCGTTTACGTCAGTGCTAACATACAAGCAACACTGCGTGAAATACATGCAGAAATCAATGTGGGACGTGCGACGAACGTATTCTTTAGGACAGTGCGGCTAAATTTGGCGTTAATGGGCTATGGCAGCAGAAGACCGAAGCGAGTGCCTTTGCTAGCAGCACGACATCGCCTGCAGCGCATATCCTGAAAAAAATGGTTCAAATGGCTCTGAGCATTATGGGACTTAACTTCTGAGGTCATCAGGCCCCTAGAACTTAGAACTACTTAAACCTAACTAACCTAAGGACATCACACACATCCATGCCCGAGGCAGGATTCGAACCTGCGACCGCAGCGGTCGCGCTGTTCCAACTGTAGCGCCTAGAACCGCTCGGCCACTTCGGCCGGCCGCCTCTCCTGAGCTCGTGACCATCTCGGTTGGACCGTAGACGACTGTAAAGCCGTGGCCTGGTCAGATGAGTCCCGATTTTACTTGCAACCTGATGTTAGTGTTCGATTGTGGCGCAGACCATAAGAAGTCATCAACCCAGATTGTCAACAAGGAAGCGTGCAAACTGGTGGTGGCTCCATAATGGTGTGGGCTGTGTTTACATGGAGTAGACTGGGTGCTCTGTTATGTTCGGCTACTTGGAGACTATTTGAAGCCATTCATGGACTTCATGTTGCCGCGCGAAGTAGCCGCGCTGTTACATGATGATGATGACGTTTCGTTTTTGGGGCACTCAACTGCGTGGTTATCAGCGCCCGTACAAATTCCCAACCTTAGTCCAATCTCCCCACTTTCATGAATGATGATGAAAATGATGAGGACAATACAAACGCCGGCCACTGTGGTCGAGCGGTTCTAGGCGCTTCAGTCCGGAACCGCGCTGCTGCTACGGTCGCAGGTTGGAATCCAGCCTCAGGCACGGATGTGTGTGATGTCCTTACCCAACCCGCCCGGGAATCGAACCAGGGACCCCGCCTCGGTTGGAGGCGTCATGTCACGGATTGCGCTGCCCCTCTCGCCGAGGTTCGAGTCCTCGATCGGGCATGAGTGTGTGTGTTGTTCTTAGCATAAACTAGTTTAAGTAGTGTGTAAGTCTAGGGACCGATAACCTCAAGCAGTTTGGTCCCTTAGAAATTCACACACACTTGAACACTTGAACTTCATGTTCCCAGACAACGATGGAATGTTCGCGGATGACAATGCGTCATGTCGCCACAATGTCGTGGTTGCCTTTAAGAACATTCTGGACAATTCGACCGAATCATTTGGCCGTCAAGATCGTCCGACGTAAATCCCATCGAATATTTATGGAACATAATCGAGAGGTCAGTTTGTGCACGAAATCCTGCATTGGCAACACTTTCGCAGTAATGGACAGGTATAGAGGCAGCGTTGTTCAATATTTCTGCAGGGTCTTCCAACGACTTGTTGAGCCCATGTCACGTCGAGTTTCTGCACGGCGCCGGGACAAAGGAGGTCCGACACGATATTAGACGGTATCAAATTACTTTTGTCACCTCAGTGTATATAAACATAAGACTCTGATGTTTTTAAATTATAGTATTAATGGTAAAATACAGGGCTATTACAAATGATTGAAGTGATTTTATAAATTCACTGTAGCTCCATTCATTGACATATGGTCACGACACACTACAGATACGTAGAAAAACTCATAAAGTTTTCTTCAGGTTTCTGCCGCCAGAGCGCTCGAGAGCGCAGTGAGACAAAAAGGCGACAGGAGCCGAGAAAGCGTATGTCGTGCTTGAAATGCACTCACATCAGTCAGTCATAACAGTGCAACGACACTTCAGGACGAAGTTCAACAAAGATCCACCAACTGCTAACTCCATTCGGCGATGGTATGCGCGGTTTAAAGCTTCTGGATGCCTCTGTAAGGGGAAATCAACGGGTCGGCCTGCAGTGAGCGAAGAAATGGTTGAACGCGTGCGGGCAAGTTTCACGCGTAGCCCGCGGAAGTCGACGAATAAAGCAAGCAGGGAGCTAAACGTACAGCCGACGGTTTGGAAAATCTTACGGAAAAGGCTAAAGCGGAAGCCTTACCGTTTACAATTGCTACAAGCCCTGACACCCGATGACAAAGTCAAACGCTTTGGATTTTCGGCGCGGTTGCAACAGCTCATGGAAGAGGGTGCGTTCAGTGCGAAACTCGTTTTCAGTGATGAAGCAACATTTTTTCTTAATGGTGAAGTGAACAGACACAATGTGCGAATCTGGGCGGTAGAGAATCCTCACGCATTCGTGCAGCAAATTCGCAGTTCACCAAAAGTTAACGTGTTTTGTGCAATCTCACGGTTTAAAGTTTACGGCCCCTTTTTATTCTGCGAAAAAAACGTTACAGGACTCGTGCATCTGGACATGCTGGAAAATTGGCTCATGCCACAACTGGAGACCGACAGCGCCGACTTCATCTTTCAACAGGATGGTGCTCCACCGCACTTCCATCATGATGTTCGGCATTTCTTAAACAGGAGATTGGAAAACCGATGGATCGGTCGTGGTGGAGATCATGATCAGCAATTTATGTCATGGCCTCCACGCTCTCCCGACTTAACCCCATGCGATTTCTTTCTGTGGGGTTATGTGGAAGATTCAGTGTTTACACCTCCTCTACCAAGAAACGTGCCAGAACTGCGAGCTCGCATCAACGATGCTTTCGAACTCATTGATGGGGACATGCTGCGCCGAGTGTGGAAGAAACTTGATTATCGGCTTGATGTCTGCCGAATCACTAAAGGGGCACATATCGAACATTTGTGAATGCCTAAAAAAACTTTTTGAGTTTTTGTATGTGTGTGCAAAGCATTGTGAAAATATCTCAAATAATAAAGTTATTGTAGAGCTGTGAAATCGCTTCAATCATTTGTAATAACCCTGTAATGGAGCCTATCATTTCGTTTGAATATCTAGAGATAGCTGCACAAAGTAGTGAAGACAAACTGGACTTAGATCTGTTCGAAGGAAAAAAGTAACATCTGAATTAAATTCTCTGGCATAGAGTGCATCGAATCATTGGGGATGAAGTCAGCGAGCTGTAGTTACTTTGAAAGTAACACGAGGGAAACATCAGATACATTGAAAATTTGAACCGGTAGTGGAGATGTGGTTGTGTGACCCTAACTTCTGTGAAGGTGACTGCTCATGACAATTTTCGAGAGCCAGTTTCTATACTCGGTCTAGCACAATTTCAATTTTTCACGACACATTTATTGAAGTTCATCATTTAAGACAACCACATGAGAGAATTCTATCGCTCCGCACACAAGAGGTTGGCTCTGAGCACTATGGGACTCAACTGCTGAGGTCATTAGTCCCCTAAAACTTGGAACTACACTCCTGGAAATTGAAATAAGAACACCGTGAATTCATTGTCCCAGGAAGGGGAAACTTTATTGACACATTCCTGGGGTCAGATACATCACATGATCACACTGACAGAACCACAGGCACATAGACACAGGCAACAGAGCATGCACAATGTCGGCACTAGTACAGTGTATATCCACCTTTCGCAGCAATGCAGGCTGCTATTCTCCCATGGAGACGATCGTAGAGATGCTGGATGTAGTCCTGTGGAACGGCTTGCCATGCCACTTCCACCTGGCGCCTCAGTTGGACCAGCGTTCGTGCTGGACGTGCAGACCGCGTGAGACGACGCTTCATCCAGTCCCAAACATGCTCAATGGGGGACAGATCCGGAGATCTTGCTGGCCAGGGTAGTTGACTTACACCTTCTAGAGCACGTTGGGTGGCACGGGATACATGCGGACGTGCATTGTCCTGTTGGAACAGCAAGTTCCCTTGCCGGTCTAGGAATGGTAGAACGATGGGTTCGATGACGGTTTGGATGTACCGTGCACTATTCAGTGTCCCCTCGATGATCACCAGTGGTGTACGGCCAGTGTAGGAGATCGCTCCCCACACCATGATGCCGGGTGTTGGCCGTGTGTGCCTCGGTCGTATGCAGTCCTGATTGTGGCGCTCACCTGCACGGCGCCAAACACGCATACGACCATCATTGGCACCAAGGCAGAAGCGACTCTCATCGCTGAAGACGACACGTCTCCATTCGTCCCTCCATTCACGCCTGTCGCGACACCACTGGAGGCGGGCTGCACGATGTTGGGGCGTGAGCGGAAGACGGCCTAACGGTGTGCGGGACCGTAGCCCAGCTTCATGGAGACGGTTGCGAATGGTCCTCGCCGATACCCCAGGAGCAACAGTGTCCCTAATTTGCTGGTAAGTGGCGGTGCGGTCCCCTACGGCACTGCGTAGGATCCTACGGTCTTGGCGTGCATCCGTGCGTCGCTCCGGTCCGGTCCCAGGTCGACGGGCACGTGCACCTTCCGCCGACCACTGGCGACAACATCGATGTACTGTGGAGACCTCACGCCCCACGTGTTGAGCAATTCGGCGGTACGTCCACCCGGCCTCCCGCATGCCCACTATACGCCCTCGCTCAAAGTCCGTCAACTGCACATACGGTTCACGTCCACGCTGTCGCGGCATGCTACCAGTGTTAAAGACTGCGATGGAGCTCCGTATGCCACGGCAAACTGGCTGACACTGACGGCGGCGGTGCACAAATGCTGCGCAGCTAGCGCCATTCGACGGCCAACACCGCGGTTCCTGGTGTGTCCGCTGTGCCGTGCGTGTGATCATTGCTTGTACAGCCCTCTCGCAGTGTCCGGAGCAAGTATGGTGGGTCTGACACACCGGTGTCAATGTGTTCTTTTTTCCATTTCCAGGAGTGTAGTTAAACCTAACTAACCTAAGGACATCACAAACATCCATGCCCGAGGCAGGATTCGAACCTGCGACCGTAGCGGTCTTGCGGTTCCAGACTCCAGCGCCTTTAACCGCACGGCCACTTCGGCCGGCACACAAGAGGATTTTTGTACGAAGTACGCTCTGTCATTCACTGAACAGTGGTTTGTGAATTGCTTATGTGGATACGAAGAATCGCCTAAAGCCGTTCCCAAGTTGCTGCGTGCATTTCTTTTTTCAGTTTCAGTATTGCGCAAACAGAGAGCTTGAAAAGCTCATCTCTCTCTATACGCCCATGAGATCAAGAAAGCTTAGATTGCGACGTTCACGTTGACGCCGCTTTCCTTGACTTCCGGAAGGCAGTCGATCAATTCCACTGTGTCGTTTAGTGGAAAGAAAGAGAAGTTTACCAAGTATCAGGCCGGATTTGTAGTTCGATTCAGAGCTTCCGTGCAGACAGAACTCAACACGTCGTTCTTAATGCAACAAAATCCATACATGTAAAGCTAATTTCGGAAATACCCCGAAGGGGCGTTACTGTTTACAGTGTAGATAAATGATCTAACGATAACGTACGATGGCCTGTGAGGCTCTCCGTGGACGATGTTGTGTTGTATAGTAAGGTTCCAGCACCAGAAGACTATATCGAGATGCAGGAAGGCCTACAGAAGATCGGCGATTAGTGCGGCGAATGGCAGCTGACGCTAGTTTTAGTTTAGTTTTAGTTATGTCATGTTCAGTAGATCATTTTCCCGATGATTTTATCAATGTGATGTGGAAAAAGTCAGATTACAAGATATATATACACACATATAGTGCTATTATTAATATTGCTGAAATTTTTAGTTCAATACGTGCTACTACATTTAGAGGTACTTTTTTTTACCATTTCTGAAACAGAAACTCGCCCATGGAGTAGAAAGAGTTGTCCAAAAGAAACGATTTTAAGCTAGATTATAGATATATAACGTAAATAAATGTAACGTATTACGCATCGTCAGGTGAAAACATCCACTACTCTTCAATTATACTACTTTCGATAAAATAGTTGGAACAGTGACAGCCGTAAAATACCTAGGAGTAACCGAAGAGCAGAAATTGTAGGAAAAGCATATGCCAGGCTCAGATACGTTGGGAATATCTTAACGAAATGTAATTCATGCCTCTGGGACCAATACCAAGTTGAATTAATAGACGAGTTAGAGTAAAACCACCGAAGCGCGGCGCGTTTCGTCATGAGATAGTTTAGTAGGCGTGAGGCTGTTACGGAGATACTTAATAAACTTCAGTGTCAGATACTACAAGATAGGCGTTATGCATCACAGAGGCGTTTGCTGTTGAAATTTCGAGAGCGTCCATTCCAAGAAGAACTGAGCAACATATTACTTCCTCCGACAGACGCCTCTCGAAATGAGCATGACGAGAAAATCGCAGAATCTAGAGCTCATACGTTTTACCGACAATCAGCCTTTCCACGCACCAGTCGCGAATGGAACAGGGAAGGGGGAAAAGTAGTACCTCCGTCACACACTATAAGGTGGCTTGCGGAGTATAGGTGTACGAGGGCGTGCATACTGAATTTTTTATGCTAATTTTTTAGGTGAAAACTCTTAATGCTTTATAAATAAAACAAACGTTTTAAATTCTACACCATTATCCTCCATTTATTTCACAATATAGATTATTTGCAAAAGGACCTAACTATCAACGCATCATTCTATTGCACCCTGCTGCGCCGTTTGAGAAAAGATAGAAAGAAAGGCGCGGAAAACGCGCGCAGAGTTCTTTTGCATCAGGACACCGCACTGGCGCACAAATTCCTCGCAACACTGGAAGCTCTGCGTGACTGCGGGTTCGTATTGTTACGTCATCCGCAATATGCTCCAGATTTGGCTCCATCAGACTTTTTTCCCCAAACCTATAAAAAGGCCGCAAAGGATGACGATTTGACAATGGTGATGCAGTGATTGATGCTGTGAACGCTTGGTTACCTGAGCGTACCCGTAAGTGTATCAGTGTACACGGGTATTATATTGAAAAATAAATTGGTATTATGAAATTTCTCTAATTCTTTAATTGTTTGACAAGAAACTTTTCGATCCCCCCCACTCCCCCAGCAGACGTAAAGATGTAGAATGTTAAAAACGTTTGTTTTGTTTAAAAAGCTTTAAGAGTTTTCGTATAAAAAATTCGGAAGCATTACTTTTCAGCACGTCTTTGTAGATGTAGATGTTGGTATTGAGGGTCGTTCAAAATTCTGGCGAGGATCTATGATTATCATGAGACGCCATTCCCCATTGTTCCAACTCAAGAAACGCACACAACGTACTACGTAAAAAGCTGTAGTGAGATAAAATATCAAAATATACTGTTTGTATGAAAGGCACCTTCCGTTTCTTGTGCAGAACTCACAATGTGGACTATCGTCAATAATCCGTCCTCGAAAGATGGTAATACTCGAACAACGAAATGAAAGGTTGATAGAAGCAGATTTCACGGCTATAGTTTCGCCTTCTTGCGCTCAGGTGAGAAAACTGTTCTAGTCCACTGTACAGAAAGTATTGTACTCTGTTAAACGTGAAAGGCGAAGTTCTTATTCGGCCCCTGCAAGAAGTGAGCTACCGAGCGCTGCCATCAGAACGTTGCCAATCTTGTATTTCTCTTTGCCAGCGACAGCGGCTCTGGCAGATGTTATAAAGATTCTGTAAATGAGCGTAACCTCGGATGGTGCTTTTCACGCATTTGCATGACCGCAAAAGTAAAGTAGTGGCGTGATATCAAGGTCGTTAGAAAGGGAACGCTAATCGTCAACCTTAGGCGTGTCTGCGGATGAAACAGGGCGTGGCCTTCGACATGGAATTATCATAGGCGACTTAAATAGAAAAGTAAAAGTAGTACAAGTGTCCCTCTCACCGCGCGCCTCGCCACTCTGACTCGCTGATGCGTGTAATCATCTATACATAAAAAATTAAAGTCCTCCGCTGCAGTTTTCTGTCTATATGTGAAGACTAGTCTCAGGAACTGCTGTAAGGATTGTATGCGACTTCCACTAATAGATAGATTGGTTCAGAAGGAAGGTTTGTGTGCATAATTTATAATCATAAAAATGAGGAGTTCGTAAGTGTGTATGATGATTACGTGTTACATATATAATTTCCGTTTGCAATGTCATATCGTGCTAAGGATAGGAACTACGAGCAAGTCAGCTACGAGGGTGAGTCAAATGAACACCTTAAATATTTTTTAAATATTATTTATTGTCCAGAAGTGATACAAAGCTGTATCCCTTTTCAACATAATCTCCCCCACGCTCAATGCAAGTCCTCCAGCGCTTACAAAGTGCATAAATTCGCTTAGAAAAAAATTCTTTTGGTAGTCCACGCAACCATTCATGCACCGTGTGGCGTACCTCTTCATCAGAACGGAACTTCTTTCCTCCCATTGCGTCTTTGAGTGGTCCAAACATATGTAAATCACTTGGGGCAAGGTCTGGTGAGTATTGTGGATGAGGAAGACACTCAAAATGCATGTCTGTGATTGTTGCAACTGTTGTACGGGCAAGTGAACCCAGGTTTCGTCCCCAGTAATGATTCTTGCAAGGAAGCCATCACCTTCTCGTTCAAAGCACCGAAGAAGTTCTTCACAAGCATCAACACGTCGTTCTCTCATTTCAGGAGTCAGCTGCCGTGGCACCCATTTTGCAAACACTTTGTGAAACTAGAGCATATTATGCACAATGTAGTGTGCTGACCCATGACTAATCTGTAAACATGCTGCAATGTCATTCAGTGTCACTCGACGGTTTTCCTTCACTGTGGTTTCAACTGCTGCGATGTTCTGTGGAGTCACAACTCGTTGTGTCTGACCTGGACGAGGAGCATCTTCCACTGAAGTCACACCATTTGCGAACTTCCTACTCTATTCGTAGACTTGCTGCTGTGTCAAACATGCATCGCCGTACTGAACCTTCATTCGTCGATGAATTTCAATAGGTTTCACACCTTCACTACGCAAAAACCGAATAACAGAATACTGTTCTTCCCTGGTGCAAGTCGCATGTAGGGCGGCCATCTTTATACTGATACTGGAATGGTATGTGTGCATCTGCACTATGCTGCCACCTACAGGCCATTTTGCACGCTGTTTGTAGCACGCTTACCTACTTACAGGATAACGGCGTGAAATTTCTATTTGTTATTAAAAAAATGTTCAAATGTGTGTGAAATATTATGGGACTTAACTGCTAAGGGCATCAGTTCCTAAGCTTACACACTACTTAACCTAAATTATCCTAAGGACAAACACACACACCCATGTCCGGGGGAGGACTCGAACCTCCGCCGGGGCCAGCGCACAGTCCATGCCTGCAGCTCCTCAGACCGCTCGGCTAATCCCGCGCGACGATTTTTTTATTATAAATTTAAGGTTTTCGTTTGACTCACCCTCGTACATAGGCAGGGGTAACTGCTGGGAAAATCAGTAATTCAGTAAAGTGCGTTTTTCTGTTCATATGTGAAGGCTAATCTCACGAACTACTGTTAGGTTGTCACTAATGGACTGATCCACGAGGAACATTTGTGTATATTATTCATTACCAGTCTGCCACACAAGTCTTCCGGCCGTGCGAAGCCAGAGCCGGTAGCTAGTAAACATATAAGTGAAGTTACTAAGAGTATGCTATACTAGACATAACTATTGCCATTCACTCCTGATACGAAAGAGCTAACTTTTGTATCACAGACAAAAAGATTACGTACTTTGGACCTCACTAAAATTTACTACCTCATTTTTAAAGGACATTCCACCAAACTAAATTTATCTTCCCCCACACTCGCCGTCGTTTCGTAGTCCAGCCCGAACTCTGCAAAACGATCTTTGTTATAAAAGCAGCAGGCCTGATATTTGGCATTTTTCCCCAGTCTTCGTTCAGTTGCATCTTACTTACAAAAAGACGCTGGAAATCATAATAGCTTGGCAGTAAGATATACTCGCTCCTACCTATTGTTTTGAACGTGAAGGCGCTTGAATGCGGAAATACATTTCTTGGAACCCCAAATTGTACTAATTGTTTGCTTAATTATTTACGTAGCCGCTTCACATTTTATGACAGATAACTTTGGCAGTTTGTTTATTCCACTGAGATCTCGGAATATACCACGAACAATATTTGTTCATTCTGTCACCAAACATGGTTGACCCACACTAAATTTTATAACGCTTATACACTGAAGAACCAAAGAAACTCGTACAACTGCCTAATATCGTGTAGGGCTCACTCGAGAACGCGGAAGTGCCGCAACACGACGTCGCATGGACTCGAGTAATGTCTGCAGTAGTGCTAGAGGGAATTGACACCATCAATCCTGCAGGGCTATCCATAAATCCGAATGAGTACGACGGAGTGCAGATCTCTTCTGAACAGCACGTTGCTAGGCATCCCAGATATGCTCAATAATGTTCATGTCCGGGCAGTTTTGTGGACAGAGGAAGTGTTTAAACTCATAACAGTATTCCTGGAGATACTCTGTAGCAATTCTGGATATGTGGGGTGTCGCATTGTCCTACTGGAATTGCCCAAGCCCGTGGAAATGCAAAATGGACATAAATGGATGCAGGTGATCAGACAGGATGCTTACGTACGTGTCACCTGTCAGAGTAATATCTAGACGTATCAGAGGTTCCATATCACTCCAACTGCACATGCCCCACACCATTACAGAGCCTCCACCAGCTTGAACAGTCCCCAGCTGACTTACTGGGTCCATGGATTCATAAGGTTGTCACCATACCCGTGCACTTCCATCCGCTAGATTCAATTTGAAACGAGACTAGTCCGACCAGGCAACATGTTTCCAGTCATCAACAATCCAATGTCGGTGTTGACGGGCCTAGGCGAGGCGTAAAGCTTTGTGTAGTGCAGTCATCAAGGGTACACGATTTGGCTCCGAAAGCCCACATCGATGTTGTTTCGTTGAATGGTTCGCACGCTGACACTTGTTAATGGCCCACCACTGAAATCTGCAGCAATTTGCAGAAGGGTTTTACTTCTGTCACGTTGAACGATTCTCTTCAGTCATCGTTGGTCCTGTTCTTGCAGGATCTTTTTCTGCCCGCAGTGATGTCGGAGATTTGATGTTTCACCGGATTTCTGATATTCACGGTACACTCGTGAAATGGTCGTACGGGAAAATTCCCACCATCGCTATCCCGTAGATGCTGTGTCCCATCGCTCGTGCGCCGACTATAACCCCACGTTCAAACTCACTTAAACCTCGATAACGGGCCATTGTAGCAGCAGTAACCGTTGCAACAACTGCGTCAGACACTTGTTCTCTTATATTGGCGTTGCCTGTTTACATATCTCTGTATTTGAAAACGCGTGCCTATACCAGTTTCTTGGGCGCAAACCTAGGGAAAACGTTTCCGAGAAAGAGCATCTAGCTCCCTAACCTGATCAGAACATTTTGTGCTCAGTCAGCACACGGTCGCCCGAAGCTAGCTGGCATCAGCCCATGTGATCGCAATGCTTCGCAGCTTGAGCTAACGATTAACAGCGGATGTGTCTGCACTCACATCGGCAGGCATAAGTTTATTTAATATTCTAGTTTGATTTTCACCCTGAAATATTTTCTATAAAATGAGTGTACATCACGCAGTAACAAGTTTTAACCATTGGTGAGGCAACATATGACGTGAGAAATACTAAGTATGTAATGTACTATTGATAAAACAGTTTGGCGTATTAATTCGCGGGGACTCTGCCTGTCGTATTGGTATGCAGCTTGCTATAAGTGTAGATGTCAATCGTCATTTTTTTTACTGGAGATTCTGCGAGGGTTGCCTAGAAAGTAACGCACCGCATTTTTCTTCTTCAACAATTCTTTGTTGAATATAATGAGAATTACACACACGGAAGAATGGTGTTTTATCTACACACCCTACTATTCCACGTTATCCCCATCCCGTTCTATGGCCTTCCTCCAAAGCGAAACAAGGGTACCAATCTTTGTCCTAGTGGTTGGAGTCAGTGCTTGACTGTGTGAATCGCCTCCTCATCGTCCTCAAAATGTCTTCCACGAATGGCATGCTTTAACGGCCCAAACAATTGGGAGTCCGAGGGGGCAGGGGCAGAGCTGTAGGGTGAATGAGCTAACACTGTCCAAACCTGCTTTGCAATATGTTCAGCAGTCCTCAGACATGTATGGGGCCGAACGTTATCACGTTGCAGCTAAACATCTCCTGGGATGCTGTGGTACCGAAGTCGCCGGAAGCGCTTCTTGAGTTTTGTTAATGTGTTAACATATGCTTCTGAATTAATAGTACCGCCTCTTGCATCACATCAATGAGAATAACACCTTCACAGTCCTAGAACACTGTGATCATGACCTTAGCGGCGGAAGCAGTAGCTTTGAATTTTTTCTTCGGAGGGGAGTGGAAATGGCACCATTCCATCGACTGTCGTTTTTTTTTTTCGGCTCAAAATGGTGAACCGAGATTTCATCATCTGCCACACCCAGGACAAGAAGGCCTCCCCCTCAGCTTCAAAACGTTGTAACAAATCAAAACAAATTATTTTTCTGTGCGATTTGTGATCCACTGTTAGACTCTGCGAGACCCATCTTGCACACACTTTTGAATATCCACGAGTGTAGATAATTGTATCCACACTTCCTTTGCTGATTGCGCCAACTGCTGAGTCGTAATGCGTCTGTCCTCGTGAATGACATCAGCAGCTCGCTGCAACGTGTCAGGTGTGACAGCCGTGGATGGTCTCCCCGACCATTGAAAATCGTGGTGCTCCGCCGCACCGCCTTCTGATGATGTCACCCTCCGTGACCAGCGACGAACTGTACTTCTGTCGACAACAGATACTCAATAGACTTTCCAAAAGCGTTTGTGAACATTCTTTCTCTGCAATGAGAAATTCAGTGACGGCACGTTGCTTGTAATGTACATCACCTACAGGCGCCATTTAGAGTGTCCTGCAGCTACGCTGTCGGAAGTGATGAAAACTTGGCGCGCTTACTCAGGAGAATTCAAATAATACATACGTAACGTTTTGCATTCGTAGCATTGTTTTCGGATGAGAAAAAAATGCGGTGCATTAATTTCTGGGCAACCCTCGTAATACTGTCCTTGCTTTGACACATTGAAGGTTGCATATTTCATGGTTATGTGTAGCGTTGTTTATCGGTTAGGAAACTGAGCTTTAAGCGGAATTAAGTCTATAACATTTATGAAATTTCGTTCCCTTTCGATTTAATATAGATGTAAAAGCAGTGGAAGGAGCTGAAACATTTGCCGTTTGTATGGGGTGAGTGCTATCGAAGTAATCACGTCATTAAATAGTTTCTCGCTTCATGTAGGATCGTTTTAACATGAATTATTCACCACGTTCAACAATTCCAACGATTGTATCTCTGTCACTTGAGAGATAGAATGCTGTTCTCCTCAAGACTTCAACTTGGAAATAATGTAGTTTGGCTTTTACAGCACGACGACGTCTCCACAAACATAGCGACCAAGTGTGGCATTCCGTGCTCCCTCATTGTCCTAGTGATGGCTGAGATAATAGTTCGCAATGAAAAGGACGAAATTAGTTGTAATTTCTGCGAAGAATGATCTTCATGGACTAAAAATATGAATTTGATAGTTAAATGACTCATCATAAGTGAAATTCGTTCAGAATATTTAATTGAAATGCCGAGAAAACATCAAATGAATTTGGCAGTATAATGCTGTGTCACTCTAGAAAGTAACACGATTGTCACAGAGTTTCTAGACATGTTCTGCAATGTCTCCAAGTCCCAGTCATTCTCGCAGCGGGAAGGAATACATTTCCACGACCGATGCGAAACATGCGCGGGCTAGAAATCGAGAAGTGACGGTTGCGCTTCAAAGACGCTGCAGAAACAGCCGCCAAATTGGCAGATAACTGAAATAGGACAGCTGTAACCAAATGTATGTAAGCCAACCGAAACACCATAAATTAAGATCAGAGAAAAATTAAATGGATGCCCTCCTCGTCATAGCTGTCATTATTTTATTGTTGTTTTAGTCTCTATGTGATCAGAGTATCTATATGGCAATTATCGAGGAGCAATTGTTAGAGTAGACTGGTACCTTAAGTGTAAACAAGATAATAACTAATCATTCTAATGAAGGGCTCCGTGACATGAACCCTGAAATAAAAAGACATTTAAAAAACTAGCCGGAAGTGGTGTTTACACACAGCGACCCACAATATCAAGTGGGGATACAAATGCGACGGTATAGATGAGGAGACGGTGTTGGAATGTGTGGAGGATGTCGATGTGCTGATGTTTCATTTAGTTAAAGCACCAAGATTCTTTAATAGCGCTCATTTTCAGCCAGTTTCTAACTCGGACCTAATTTCTACCGTTGAAAGTATTGCTGAACAGTGTGTGAACAGTACAACACCTTTGTAACCCACACACAACACTATCCCATCACATTCTAGTTAATCACATCAATACGCTACTTGCTTACATTTTCCTGTAGCGATAAACAAGAGTAGCAGACTATCAAACCATCACACACGTTATTCACACCCATTACTCGGCGCATCCCCAACATCACTAGTGGATTCCTCATAAATTATGATCCCAAACAGTAACATAACTTGATGTCTTGTTGTCTTTCCGCACTCGCAATAAGCTTGGCAATTCCGTATCGACCTCATTCGTCAGTCTTATGACACTAGTTGTTGTTGTTGTTGTTGTTGTGGTCCTCAGTCCAAAGACTGGTTTGATGCAGCTCTCCATGCTACTCTATCCTGTGCAAGCTTCTTCATCTCCCAGTATCTACTGCAACCTACATCCTTTTGAAACTGCTTAATGCATTCATCTATTGGTCTCCCTCTATGATTTTATCCTCCAGTACTAAACTGGTGATCCCTTGATGCCTCAGAACATGTACTACCAACCAATCTTTTCTTCTAGTCAATTTGTGCCACAAATTTATCCTCCCCAATTCTATTCAATACCTCCTAATTACACTCCTGGAAATTGAAATAAGAACACCGTGAATTCATTGTCCCAGGAAGGGGATACTTTATTGACACATTCCTGGGGTCAGATACATCACATGATCACACTGACAGAACCACAGGCACATAGACACAGGCAACAGAGCATGCACAATGTCGATACTAGTACAGTGTATATCCACCTTTCGCAGCAATGCAGGCTGCTATTCTCCCATGGAGACGATCGTAGAGATGCTGGATGTAGTCCTGTGGAACGGCTTGCCATGCCATTTCCACCTGGCGCCTCAGTTGGACCAGCGTTCGTGCTGGACGTGCAGACCGCGTGAGACGACGCTTCATGCAGTCCCAAACATGCTCAATGGGGGACAGATCCGGAGATCTTGCTGGCCAGGGTAGTTGACTTACACCTTCTAGAGCACGTTGGGTGGCACGGGATATATGCGGACGTGCATTGTTCTGTTGGAACAGCAAGTTCCCTTGCCGGTCTAGGAATGGTAGAACGATGGGTTCGATGACGGTTTGGATGTACCGTGCACTATTCAGTGTCCCCTCGACGATCACCAGTGGTGTACGGCCAGTGTAGGAGATCGCTCCCCACACCATGATGCCGGGTGTTGGCCCTGTGTGCCTCGGTCGTATGCAGTCCTGATTGTGGCGCTCACCTGCACGGCGCCAAACACGCATACGACCATCATTGGCACCAAGGCAGAAGCGACTCTCATCGCTGAAGACGACACGTCTCCATTCGTCCCTCCATTCACGCCTGTCGCGACACCACTGGAGGCGGGCTGCACGATGTTGGGGCGTGAGCGGAAGACGGCCTAACGGTGTGCGGGACCGTAGCCCAGCTTCATGGAGACGGTTGCGAATGGTCCTCGCCGATACCCCAGGAGCAACAGTGTCCCTAATTTGCTGGGAAATGGCGGTGCGGTCCCCTACGGCACTGCGTAGGATCCTACGGTCTTGGCGTGCATCCGTGCGTCGCTGCGGTCCGGTCCCAGGTCGACGGGCACGTGCACCTTCCGTCGACCACTGGCGACAACATCGATGTACTGTGGAGACCTCACGCCCCACGTGTTGAGCAATTCGGCGGTACGTCCACCCGGCCTCCCGCATGCCCACTATACGCCCTCGCTCAAAGTCCGTCAACTGCACATACGGTTCACGTCCACGCTGTCGCGGCATGCTACCAGTGTTAAAGACTGCGATGGAGCTCCGTATGCCACGGCAAACTGGCTGACACTGACGGCGGCGGTGCACAAATGCTGCGCAGCTAGCGCCATTAGATGGCCAACACCGCGGTTCCTGGTGTGTCCGCTGTGCCGTGCGTGTGATCATTGCTTGTACAGCCCTCTCGCAGTGTCCGGAGCAAGTATGGTGGGTCTGACACACCGGTGTCAATGTGTTCTGTTTTCCATTTCCAGGAGTGTAGTTATGTGATCTACCCATTTAATTTTCAGCATTCTTTTGTAGCACCACATTTCGAAAGCTTCTATTCTGTTCTTGTCTAAACTATTTATCGTCCACATTTCACTTCCATACATGGCTACATTCCATACAAATACTTTCAGAAACGACTTCCTTAGACTTAAATATGTACTCGATGTTAACAAATTTCTCTTCTTCAGAAACGCTTTCCTTGTCATTGCCAGTCTACATTTTATATTCTCCCTACTTCGACCATCATCAGCTATTTTTCTCCCTAAATAGCAAAAATCATTTACTACTTTACGTGTCTCATTTCCTAACCTAATTCCCTCAGCATACTGCGTGAGGAGTTTGACAGAGCACTGAAAGACCTAAGTCTGAACAAGGCCCCGGGAGTAGAAAACATTCCATTAGAAGTACTAATAGCCTTGGGACAATACTCTACCATTTGGTGAGCAAGAGATATGAGACAGGTAAAATACCCTCAGACTTCAAGAAGAATATAATAATTCCAATCCCAAACAAAGTAGGTGTTGACAGGTGTTAATATTACCGAACTACCAGTTTAATAAGTCACGGCTGCAAAATACTAACACGAATTCTTTACAGACGAATGGAAAAACTGGTAGAAGCCAACCTCGGGGAAGATCAGTTTGGATTCCGTAGAAATGTTGGCACACATGAGGCAATACTGACCCTACGACTTACCTTAGAAGACAGATTAAGACATGAAACTAGTATACTACCGAAAATAATGAACGTATTGTGCGTCCCTCTGGGCGCTAGGACCTCTACTCTATCCTCGACATGGTGTGACTACCGACTTCTAGATTCTGCGAGTCCAAAATGGCACCTGAATTTGTTTACGATCTATGAATTTATGACAATTAGCGCAATAGGCAAACTTTTATTGGCATATTGTATCAGCCATGGACCTTTGCCTCCAAAAGCACTACTCTACAAAGCTCACGTAACTCCCTCATTTGGAATATTAGAATAATTCATGGGAAACAATTAGAATAGTTCACTTAGCATCATAGTAAACCCTCACCCAAACTAGAGGACAGGCTACAAAAGTAGCATCATTAATGACTGTATCGAAATAAATGCACCCAGCTTGTGTAACCTCAGCTCCTGGCTCGTTTAATTCACTGAAGCTTACAGCTCCTACCATTGTTAACAGAAATCACTTTGCAACTACGAATAACAAATTGATCGGAAAGAATTCTTCTTTCCGAACCTAATTCCTATAGGTTTGTAGACAAAATTTTACAAAATAACTCGGTAACTCCAAAGCAATCATCTATGGCTACTCACGCAATCATCTGAATCATGATGCTCGGCAACTTATCAACTGTTTTCAGTACCATACGTCACGCAAATGAATATTAACTGGTAACGCCGGGATTTTCACCGAAAAGCAATAAGTACTCGGTGTTTAAATCTTTTCATACTTCGTTACACATGCATCAGAAACCGAGCGTCATGTAACATTTTGAGTGAAACCAATGGAGCCCAAAATGAAACAATATAAAATCACGCTAGGCTAATCAAAAGCCCACATTCATGGCTTCGTGGTAGTTTTAGCGTATTTACTCATTCTATAGTTACGTAACGTGCTGCCGGCCGAAGTGGCCGTGCGGTTAAAGGCGCTGCAGTCTGGAACCGCAAGACCGCTACGGTCGCAGGTTCGAATCCTGCCTCGGGCGTGGATGTTTGTGATGTCCTTAGGTTAGTTAGGTTTAACTAGTTCTAAGTTCTAGGGGACTGATGACCTCAGCAGTTGAGTCCCATAGGGCTCAGAGCCATTTTTGTAACGTGCTCCGACGTGAATAGCTTTGTCATCACAGTGGTAAATTACCTGAAATGGTTGTAAACATATACCGACAGTACTACCTCCCTGTATCAGCTTCCCTGACGGGGTATTCCCCATTTTCTACGAAAATTAAGTGAAGAGCAAAGATAGAGAATACTGCGTGTGGCGTACATCAAGTGCTCTCATTTTTCCAAATCACCATTCAAAAAATAGTGAAAATAAGCAACATAAGAGTTTCTAAGAACGAATAAATAAAAATTACCTTAATAACATTACAGTAATAATCAAAGAAATTTGCCGCACTCCATCATTCAGCTGATCATTTTCTAAAGTTGCCTGTTCAGTATATACAAAATCTGCTGTACGAACTCAGAAATTTTCTAAAGATTGCGGTACTGAATTTCATTCTGGTCCTCTACAGTTGCCTTAGACAAGGGGAAAAAATATTGACTTTACATATACTACTTTTCCAGCGATAAATACGCATCAGCATCACAGAGTTAGTGAGCTGCCGATGCTTGGAATATTCTCTCACTGCTGCAATAGCAGCTAAGTCAGAAAGAATCGCAGATGAATCACAGAGTGAAAGATGAGAGAAATTATTTTAATTTACAAATGACCTTCTAGCAGTCGAAAAATTACATTTTCTCATTCTCACTTATTACGTAAGAATTGTTCAGAATATTAAATCAAAATTATCAAAAACATCCAATGAATTTGGAAGGATAATTCAACTCCAGTTCCGAAAGTAAGCTGACGATGCTTGCAAGTCCAGCTTTTCCAGCAGCAAGAACATATTCGTGCATGGATTTCAAAATCTCACTCTAGTGCTACTACCCTACCCATGCTGAACTTCTGGGCTACCGCACACAACCTTGAAGGCAGACTTCATTCAACACATCTACAACATACATTACTGAGTTTTTCATCGATTCTACCTGATAATTATAATTATCTGAATATTTACAGTACCATAGAAACATTGTAAATCTAAGTAAAATAACCTGGGATTTATATAATTGCGTTATTACATGTGTAATGAAGATTAACTGTGCTATGATAAATGTCAAAGATTAAAGCTCTTATATAAAATTTTTTGAATGAGCCATTACCGTGTTAAAGATATTATAGCCGTATTTCTAGGATTGTAGAACATCGATGGCAGTTAGCGTCTCAGCTTTCGGCAGCTTTTTGCTAAGAAACGCATCGTGTGAGGTAAGAGTCAGTGCATCGCAAGTATGCAGCAGACAGAAAGGAATCTGAAAAAAAATGCATTATACTATTAGTAAATTTTGTAAAATATCAGCTAACAATAAAAGTGAACACGCAGTGTGTCGGTTACTGCAGACTCAAGAATTGCCCGCAGCCCTCTTACTACAGCAGATAAAAATTCCTCATTTCAACAGAAGTGGACAGAATTGTAACCCGCCAAATGGCACTGATATTTCTCTTTCTTTTTTTTTTTTTTTTTTTTGGTGACAGTACAGTCATCAGAGTTGTCTCATTTTAAAAGCGGCAGATGAAACTGTAATCCACCATGTCGTTCAATTTATTTGTCCTTTGTAACGATAGAAATGATTTAAAAACACTTGTTTTGACATTTGTGTAATAGCCCCTTAACGTCATCCTATCCTCAGGCGAAGTTTTATGACGACGCAAACCCATGTAAAAATGAAAATGAATCAAAGTGCAATATGTGTTCATTTGAATAACTACTGGTCAGTAAAATTCAGAATAGTGAGAGAGATATTGCAGTGAACTGATAATTAAACTAATCGTAACACATAGAAACTGAATAGTGACTCGTATTTCAGTTGATAGCAGAGGATACGATTAGTTTAGTAAATATCAGCAGTTTTAACGTGTCTACCACAACAGTGAGTTCTGTTGTCATTTTATACGCAATTACAGCACAACAATTGAGATTTACATTCAATATGTCAGATTATTCAATCTGATTCTAACTTCAAGAGATGTCCTCAGAAATTCGCCTTGTGTGGTATTTTGTAAACAGCGGTAAAGGACTGAACTCCAGTGTGAGCAATATTTAACTGTGCCATTCATTAAAGAAAATTATTTTTATGGCGTAAAATAGGTAGATAAATCATTATTCTATTAAAAACCATACTTGTCAGGTATGTTGTTGTCACTAGGCAGCTATGTTGAGTAGTATAATTTACAGTAATTACTTATTTCAAAGTGAACAGCAGCTAAGATCTACCAGTATTTTCCAGTGTTAAAAAAATGTGTAAGTTTGGCAACAATAATGGGCAGCGCCTGGGTAGTTTGCAGCGGTGGGACCACGTACACACCAGGACATAGTCGAAGCATGCGACCGCGACCTGAAGCTTCCAAGAGAGGCTAAGTATCTGTCAGGACATTAGTTGGTTTGTCTGTTTGCTCTTTTTGCGGAGGCTCATTTTCCTCAGTTAAAAAAGAGCGGATCAATGATATGTAGAGGCGAGTGAATGTGTTCAAAGAACTACCTTGAAGGCATTTTAAGACTTTACAATACTCTGCACGGTTTTTTACTGGTTTTGGATATGTCGAACACTGCAAGGGTTGATAACAAACAATTTTGTTTATCTTCGAACGAAAAGCCTTACTTGCAAAATCTCATCACCAAAGCAAAAACGGGGAAATATAACCATATAACAGAACATCAGTTTGCGTTCAGGATAATAATTTTTGAGAAATTCACTGTGGGATTTGTAGGGGATGGGGGCAGTAGTGGTGTGCATAGCAATGCGATGACCCACTACTCTTGGTTATCATCTCCACAACGAAGTGACAACCAGCTGTGGAAGATATTAAACCGTCTACAGAAAGTTGCAAGCATACGGCCTATTGTTGTGATTAACAAGCATAATGATCAGTTGCGACATAAAGTTGCGCAGTAATCCTGCGACCATTACGTGCATACTGAGCATATAGTTTCTCACCGCTTTATTTAGTCACTATCAAAAACAGCCCACTTATTTTCAAAAATGTATCTGTTTACGCCTTTCAGGCATATCCCGTCATTAGAACATCATATAAAAGGACGTAATACATAGCATCGTATCACATATTTTCACTCTTGGTGCTAAATTAAGAATGAAATCACGTGACACAACACAATGTTTTGCAAACAAAACCTATTAGATAACTTAATATATTTCTTTATGTATTACTTCGTTTAGGCTACTGCCATTATCACATCAAAAACAGTGTATGGAATTTTATATGGTGTTGTGATGATGGGATATGGGCGAAACGCCTGAATAAACAAATTTTTAGCAATAAGAAGATCGTTATTATTAGATTCTGAATAAATCAGTGACAAGAGACGTGCTGCGAATTAACTAACACAAGCTGGACAGTGTTGTTCGTGCGATACGAAAAGTGTTGAAGCACACACTGTTGAGCAATTGCCAGTAATAACGTAGTTGGCATCGAACACGGTTAATGAAATATGGTTATTTGAATTAATGAATCAACAGCATCTGATTAGTCTCCACAAACTCCAACAATGTCTCCTCTAATACACCAAAGCATTCGTATTCCAGATGTTGCTGTGGGTCGCCATGTGCAGACGGCACTCCAAGCCAGTTTTTTTTAAATTTCTTTTTGTTTGAATTAAAGTCTTTGAGCCCTTCATTGGAGTGATTAGTGGCTTTCTCATCTACGAGGGTGTGCTGAAAAGTAATTTCTCCCAGTTTTATATCTGAAAGCTCTCAAAGCTTTTTAAATAAAACTAACGTTATTAACATTCTACATCTTTACTCTTCATGTCTACATTTTGCTACCATCTGCCGGCAAGGGTTCAGCATGGTAGCGTGTAACATGGCGGCGGAAACGTAAATAAACTGAAACGTCAAAGAAACTGTCATGCGTATTCAAATACAGAAATATGTAAACAGAGGAATGCAGCGCTGCAGTCAGCAACGCCTACATAAGACAAGAATCTGGCGCAGTTGTTACATCGATTACTGCTGTTACAATGGCAGCTCATCATTTAAGTGCGTTTGAACGTGGTGTTACAGTCGGCGCACGAGCGGTGGGACACAGCATCTTCGAAGTAGGGTATTTTCCCGTACGACCATTCCACGAGTGTACCGTGAATATCAGGAATCCGCTAAAACATCAAATCTCCGACGTTGCTGCGGCCAGAAAAACATCCTGCAAGAACGGGACGAACGATAACTGAATAGAATCGTTCAACGTGACAGAAGTAAAACCCGTCCGCAAATTGCAGCAGATTTCAATGCTGGACCATTAACAAGTGTCAGTGTGAGAACCATTCAACGAAACATCGTCGATATGGTCTTTCGGAGCTGGAGGGCCCACTCCTGTACCCTTGGTGACTACAAGACACAAAGGTTTACGCCTCGACTGGGCCCGTCAACGTCGACATCGGACTGTTGATGACTGGAAATATGTTACCTGTTCCGACGAGTCTCGTTTCAAATTGTATGGAGCAGATGGACTTGTACCGGTATGCTGACAACCTCATGAATCCAAGGATCCTGCATGTCAGCAGGGGACTGTTCAAACTGGTGGAGGCTCTGTAATGGTGTGGAGCGTGTTCAGTTGGAGTGATATGGGACCCCTGATTAGTATACATACGACTCTGACATGTGACACGTACGTAAGCATCATGTCTGATCACTTGCATCAATTCATGTCCATTGTGCATTCCGACGGCCTCGGGCAACTCCAGCAGGACAATGCAACACAGCACTCGTCCAGAATTGCTGCAGAGTGGCTCCAGGGACACTCTTCTGAGTTTAAACACTTCCGCTGGCCACCAGACTCCCCAGACATGAACATTATTGAACGTATCTGGAATGCCTTGCAACGTGCTGTTCAGAAGAGACCTCCACCCTTTCGTACTCTTACGGATTTATGGACAGCCCTGCAGGATTCATAGTGTCAGTTCCCTCCAGCACTACTTGAGACATTAGTCGAGTCCACGCCATTTCGCCGGCCGCTGTGGCTGTGCGGTTCTGGGCTCTTCAGTCCGGAACAGCGCTGCTGCTACGGGCGCAGGTTCGACTCCTGCCTCGGGCATGGATGTGTTTGATGTCCTTAGGTTAGTTAGGTTTAAGTAGTTGGAAGTCTAGGGGACTGATGACCTCCGATGTTAAGTCCCATAGTGCTTAGAGCCATTTGAACCATGCCACGTCGTCTTGTGGCGCTTGTGCGTGCTTGCGGGGGTTCTGCACGATATTAGACAGTTGTACCAGTTTCTTTGGCTTTTCAGGGTATGTGGATGCATGACAAACTGCGTGCTGTAATCGAGATTCTAATCCGAAGAGTTCGTTCACACACGGAGCCCGCTCTCTTTCTGCATGAAAATGCCAGAACACACACGAGCGCTGAGACACCTGCAACAATCAGGCGCCTTTGGTTCACTGTAATCGACCATCCTCCATACAGTCCCGAATGGGTCACATCCGATATTCCTCTGTTTGGAAAACTTAAAAAACACCTTTGAAGACTTCAATTCGATAGTGATGAAGTGGCGCAAGCAGAGATCAGAGTGTTACTCCGTCAACAAAGTGAAATATTCTACAGTGACGGTATCAACAAATGGTCTTTATTTGGGGGAGTGTGATCGTCGCCAGGGTGACAATCGCGACAAATAAATATGTAGACACGAAGAATAAAGACTCAGAATGTTTATAACGTTTGTTTTATGTAAAAAGTTTTAAGAGTCTCCACATAAAAAAATTGGAGGTATTGCTTTTCAGCACGCCATAGTATACTTTACGTAGCAGTCTATTCGAGTAATTACTTCCAGTTAATTCTTATATGAATATTCTGTTCACCTAGAAAATGAAACAAAAATAAAACAATGACAACTATCATGAGGAGAGCGTCTAATTAATTTTTCCCTGTTCATGATTTATGGTGTTTCGGTTGGCTTATACACATTTGTTTATACCAGTCCTGTTTCTGGTATCTGTCAATTTGGTGGTTGTTTCCGCAGCATCCTTGAACCGCAACCTTCAAAAAAATGGCTCTGAGCACTATGGGACTTAACATCTGAAATCATCAGTCCCCTAGACTTAGAACTACTTAAACCTAACTAACCTAAGGAGATCACACACATCCATGCCCGAGGCAGGATGCGAACCTGCGACCGTAGCAGCAGCGCAGTTCCGGACTGAAGCGCCTAGAACCGTTCGGCCATAGCGGCCGGACCGCAACCTTCACTCCTGGTTTTCTAACCCTCACAACATTCACATCGTTCGTCGAAATCTATTTCTTCCTGCTGTGAGGACGTTTTGAGACTTGGAAACATTGTAGAATACGTCTGGCAGCCCTGTAATAATCGAGTTACTTCCTAGAGTGAACAGAATTATCCACCTAAATTCATTAGAAGTTTTCTTGGCATTTCAACTAAATATTCTGAACAAATTTCATTTATGGTATGTCATCTCACTATCAGTTTCTTATTTTTGGTCCAGAAAGATCATTGCGCTCAAGAACTAAACCTAATTTAATCTTTTTTATTGCGAATTATTTGTCTTATCCGTCACTAGGACAATGAGGTTGCACTGCATGCCGTAGCTGGTCGCTAGGTCTATGGAAACGTCGTCAAGCTGTAAAGAAAAAGGTTGCGTTCCTCCCAGGATGCTGTCTCACCAAAGAACAGCGTTTCATCTCTAAGGGACAGAGCTACAGCCGTTGGGATGCCTGAATGAGGCGAATAACGACTATACCTGAAGCGAGAAAACTATTTTCTGACATGATTTTTTCGATAACTTTCCCATAAAAGCCGTAAATGTTCGAGCTTCCTCCACTGCTTTCACATCTCTGTTAAATCCAATGAGAACAAAATGTAACGACTGTTAAACTTTCTCCCGTTTAACGCTCAGTTTTCTAACCGATAAACAGCGCAACTCATAATCGTCAAATACAAAACGTTCAATATGTCAACGCAAGAACAACAATAGAACTACAAATAAAAAATTACGATTGACAAATATACTTATAGCAACCTAAGTAATAATACGCCAAACAAAATCACCATGACTTTATACACCAACTCATTTTTGTGGGTAAATCTTGCCAACAATGGTAGATTACATACTTACCATTCCCCACGTGGTATGCTTCGTGAGCTGTGGCTACAACGTTTTTGTTACTGCGTGATTTACACTCTTTTTTAACGAAATTATTTCAGGCTGAAAACCGAACTGCAATATTAAATAATCTAATGTTTGCCAATGTGAGCGCAGGAACGTCCCCTATTGATCATTAGCTTAAGCCGTGATGAATCGCAATCACGTGGGCTGAAGCCGCCTAGGGTCATTCGGCCGTGGACTGGCTGAGCAGAAATTGTTCTGATCAGGACAGGGAGCTAAGAACACTTTCTCGGAAACTTTTTCCCAAGGTTTTGCCATTGCTGTTGGTTTAGGAAAGGGAGTAAATTATCTCTCAGTTTCCAACAGACTGATACTATTAGCAGACTATGAGATGTGATGTACTAAATTATGGAACAATCGGGTTCAATAACTCATCATTTCTTTTGCTCTGAGCGACGCTCATCACGAACAGATAGTGCAGCCGAATAGCTCAAGGGGAACGTAACACTATCTGTGGAAACTTCCTCATCTTACAGCATTGGCAGTTGGTGCAGATGGTGATTATGTGACTTTGTTTTAGTGAATACAAAATGTGGAATGTACGCATTGGGAACCGGGACAGCTTTTAATAGTGATTCATTCGAACAATGGGATTGATTAAATGCACAGGCTGTAATTCAGTCCAGAGAGTCTTCTCATCCAGTGTGGCGCACCTGCGTTGCACAGATTAATAACAAAGACATATGTGGTGATTAGTGGTCTGGTGGATTGGTGGTAGTGTTGTATACCTAGGATGTGGGTTCAGTTCCCATATCTGGCAATGGTTTTTACTAGGCACAAACAGATCCTCTTCGTCTCTGCTAACGCTAAGTGAACATTTAGTTAATGACCCAAACGCAATGTAATTTAAGTGGACACATATTCCATATTTTATTTGAGCTTGAGATGCTTAGTATATTGTTCTGGACTGGGATTCGAATTCGGATGTTCCTTTTCTCTGGATTTGATCCCTTCATCATTATACAGGTCCATCAATTCTTTTATCTTCAGTGTCTCCATATAAGGCGCGTGTCTGGGTTCCAATCACGGTCCAGCACAAATGTAGTTTGTAGCCCTACCATGACCACCCCTAACTTTTGGTGGAAGATAATTTTAATTTTTAGCATCCCTACATTCGTTGTCAGCAGTAACGACATGGGAGTATTTCGATGCCTAGTAAGACAGAACTTTTCGTCACATCATTTCAGGTTGATAAATGCTGCTCCTAGCTTCGATAGTTAACATCTCTTCGTGTGAAGTCAATGACGCTATGTTTGGGGCTCGATTCCCAGTCAGCATTGAACTTTTAGTCACGTTATTTGTTGTTGAAACAGATGCACATATCGTTACTGGTGAAAGAACCCATATTCAGCTTCCATTTTCTTTAGAAAACAACGGAGATAGCTGCCGGTTTCAAATTCCGGGAAAGCAAAAATTATTCATTCATATCGTTATGTCAGGGTCAGACATATCGCTACTGCTGAAAAAGTTCGATAACTAAATTTTATTGTACTTAGTTAACAATCCGATTAGGTGGTGGGTTCAAATCCCTGTCCAACTCAAAACTTTGTCACGTCATTTCAAGTTTGTTACTGAATGAAACAATATTTAATATCCTTCGCTGTTAGTTTATAAGGGCGATAGTTGCTGGGTAAAAGTCCCTATCCAGTACAAAGATTTTCGTCATGTAATTTCAAGTTCTGATTTACTGACTGACATAAGTCAAAATGAGGTATATTACGTCTCTTCATGCCTAGTCAGCAAGTCCTGTGTTCGAACCTTGGTCAGGCACGAAAGCTTTCCTTAGATTGCAATGCCTGTAGATACTGGGTTTGAATCCATATACAGAACAAAGCAATTGGTCATGTCTTTTAAAGTTCTAACGTATGCACAACTAGCTGCACATGATTTTTAACGTCACTTTGTGTTACATAACAAGGGCGATGGAGACTTTCGAACTGCACTGCAGTGCACGAGCAGTCATGAATACTGAGTTATTACTAGTGATATGTTGTTGATGGTGAGGTTTCCATATAACACTTGACACACTGTTAATTGCGGTTTTCTATCTAGTTAGTTCATTAACTAATTTATGCAAAGGACGCTTAATACGTGACTGGAAAACCTTTTGGAGAACAAGAATACTTCGAATTGTCATAGAATTTTGGGAGTCCAGATATTCTTGAAAAATCTTTTATTCGCAAAAAAATTTAACTCTGGGATAGGATTACAGAATGATTTACGTGGTTGAGTTGCAGGCATTACTTGTCTCTGATACTAAAGGAAGTAGTAATATTTTAAAAAATCACTTATTGTAATAAATTTGAATTTACTTGCGTTAGGGACTGTCTCATCTGTAATAAGGTGTTTCATGATATTTTTACTATCGTGACATTTATTTACAGCAGCAATTATTGCCATATAGAGCAGCGTCCTTTAGTGGTGAATCGTGGTAACAGTTTTGCATAGTCAAAAGACTGTACCGAGAAATAGATTGGAGGACCCGCAAGACAGCTACGTTATGCAGGCTGCATGCAAAACAGGCGGAACGCAGTTCAAGTCTTTCGGATTCTTTTGAGTACGATAGTACCTTGAGTGAGGAAACTGGCTTGTTTGTCGCAAGACGAGTATCCTCAAGGACAGTGCATCGACGTGCGGAGCACCAAGGAATATGTGTACGGCGACAGTTGTCAGCGTGCAAACTCTTCTCGGTAACACAGGGTATCGTTATTCCGAGCATTCAACGCATCTTCCGGTAGCCGACCAATCGACAACGGAGCAGATCGCTCATGGTATCTCCGTACAACAAAGCTTTATGGACTGTGTCGGCACCGGGTATTATTGCAGAATATTATGAATCCGGCGAAGATGGCACCTGACGTCAGAAAAATATACATTTTTTCAGGTTTCTTGATAGACATGTTTTAGTTCTCGAGTTCTCTGTACAAAATTTGAATATATCTGCAGAATTTCGCAAAAAATGTTACTTGGGGAAATTGTAATCTAGTAAAAACGTTATCTGCCAATTTGCGAAAAAAATATGATCACAATCCCATGGCCGAATAGCTCCTCACGAACTCTACAGAAAACCCTAGTGATATTTTTTGTGCAATAATAGTTTATGGGATAACTGCAATACTGATGGACCTATATATACTGTGTGTCACTGCCGCACGGTAGAAAAATGGAAGTCCACTAAAAACGTACGAATATGTGCAAGTAAATACATTTGAACTCGTTAACTATACTATTAAGGTAGTGGAGCCACGCTGAGAAAGTTTTGTAGACAACGATTTCTTATAATATTGATAGCAGTTTACTTTTCAGTCGGTACACGTCATTACGCCGGTTAAAAAGCATAAACATACCTTCTTGAGTGGTACTCATTTTATCCTGACAATTAGACGGGATCGCTGTCGTAAAACTTATTAAACAGGCCTCACAAACGGTATCTGAAAAATGTATCGTTGTCCGATTCATTGTTTACGGTCAACTGTCATGGCACGTAGACCTATCATCTCGACTTGAAAGTAGAATGACATCGCAGCATCGGGCAAGTATTCACTAGTGTAATCTACACAAGATTTCGAGAGACTACAATCGGAATGCGCACCTTTTTTTATCTATTCTGTCAAAGTTTTGAAGCGAGTTCGCCCTGTGCGGCGGATTAACAACGAGAGCTCGTGTGTCGGGTAATGTGGGTGTTGTTACCAGGCAGTTTCCCACATACGACAATGTGAATGCCGGTCTGCTAGCCACATACTGCTTCATTTACACGATTCGAAAACATTTTGAAAACGTTCGCGGTCTTTCACACAGTATACAGTTGGGTTTCACAAATTCCGTCCCGGCAGGGTAATGGATTGACGACAGGAAGAGTATCCAGTCGCTCTCTAACACTAACAATGTCAAATCCGATAATAACCGTGCAGACCCTGTGTAGGTAGTGAAGACATTTACCTGTAGGCTTATGCTGTAACTAGCTTCATAAAGATACTTTATCTCTGTGGCAGAGAACAAACAGATTATTACATACAGGTTCTTACGCTCCACCTAAAGGCTTAACTTCACGGACAACCACACGTACATGTGTCTTGAGTTGTGAAGTGAACTCATGCAGACATATGCGGACAACACGGGAGCTAATTAAAGGTGCCCTCCACTTACTTTAACTTCACCTGAGCGCAGAATCAGTGTTTCACACTTCGTACATAATTTCCGCGTCGGTAGCAAGCTGCTTGTCTACTGTCACTGAGGTGGTGACACAGCCTAGGGGGACAGTTACATCGCGCACTAACACGCCACGGTTAACAGTGCCTTACTAACGCGACCAGGCTTCTTGGTTTTGCGCCGAGGTACTACATCATGACATATATATGTAGGTACTTCATAAACGGACGCACAGGGCTGCTACAGGTCACAGACGGAACGGAGATTTGAAATCCGCTCCATCAGAGCGCAAAAGTAATCGTGACTTCGTACGCAGAAGTGGAGACGGTAATGAGCGCGCTGTGCTTCCTTCGCTTGACAGCAACGCACGCACGCCTGAGAAAACAGGGAAATGGCTTTCTGCGCGTCACAGCAGCACAGACAAATCATAAAGCGTCCCACCTGAGCAAAACACTTCTCACCTGTCGAGAACACCAGAACAAGTTTGCTCCTGTGATAGGTTTCCGCCTGTCTGCTAGTAAAGTACGGGTTGCTGATTCGATTCCGCCTTCCGCGTGAGTGTGGGTTTCCAATGTGCCGTTACTGTGAGCATCCTACACAAGTACAGAATATGAATTGAAAATAAGTAAATCCGTAAGTAATGCGATCAGTATCAACGTCGATACACTGGACGTGCCGAACAAGTTATCGACTGTCCTCTGAGTACGCATAAACACAAACATTGACACATACACTAGGGTTTCATATGTTTCTGCGCGGGAGGATAGCCCCGGAATTAATTTAAAAATAGGGTCCAAATCCTCCAGTTCTCACCAATATTTCGAGGTGGTTCCCCTGGGAATCCCCTCCAAAAACCTTCCCTATTGGGACTCCCTCTGCAAGCTCGTCTGGCTGAAAAGTCCTTGCGCTACACTGCCTCAGAACTCCAACAGCTCGCTCTGCCTTTAGAGGAAGTATTAAAAAAACACACACACGACACCAGTTCACTTTGCTCCGTGAAAATGTCCGTTACGCACAAGAAGTAGTTTGCCGACAGTGAGCCCGCTTTGGATTTGGAATTTCGCTCGGATACTGACTGGACTCTTTACACTGACCTATGACGACTCCGGTTTTAGTGCCCTGTTGTGCGTTGGCCTGCAAATAGTGTAGCGCTTTTGCTCTCCCTGGGGAACAGTGCACGGGCTGCAATTACACTGAAGCGCCAAAGGAGCGGGTATAGGCATGAGTAATCAAATACACAACTATATGTAAACAGGCAGAATACGGCGCTGCGGTCGGCAACGCCTATATAAGACAAGTGTCTGGCACAGTTGTTAGATTGTTTACTGCTGCTACAATGGCAGGTTATCAAGATTTAAGTGAGTTTGTACGTGGTATTACAGTCGGCGCACGAGCGATGGGACACAGCATCTCCGAGGTAGCGATGAATTGGGGATTTTCATGCACGACGATTTCACGACTGTACCGTGAATATCAGGTATGCGGTAAAACATCAAATCTCCGACATCGCTCCGGCCGGAAAAAGATCCTGCAAGAACGGGACCAAAGACGACTGAAGAGAATCGTTCAACGTGACAGAAGTAAAACCCTTCCGCATATTACTGCAGATTTCAATGCTAGGCCATCAACAAGTTCAGCGCGCGAACCATTCAAAGAAACATCACCCATATGGACTTTCGCAGCCGAAGATCCACTCGCGTACCCTTGATGACTGCACGACACAAAGCTTTACGCCTCCCCTGGGTCCGTCAACACCGACATTGGACTGTTGATGACTGGAAACATATTGCCTCGTCGGACTAGTCTCATTTCAAATTGTATCGAGCGGATGAGCGTGTACGGGTATGGAGACAACCTCATGAATCCATGGACCCGGCATGTCAGCAGGGGACTGTTGAGGCAGCTGGAGGCTCTGTAACGGTGTGGTGCGTGTGCAGTGATATGCGACCCCTTACACGTCTAGATACGTCTCTGACAGTTCACACATACGTAAGCGTCCTGTATGATAACCTGCATCCATTCGTGTCCATTGTGCATTCCGACGGACTTGGGCAATTTCAGCAGAACAATGCGACACCCACACGTCCAGAATTGCTACAGAGTGGCTCCAGGAACACTCTTCTGAGTTTAAACACTTCTGCTGGTCACCAAACTCCCCAGACATGAACATTATTGAGCATTTTTGGAATGCCTTGCAACGTGCTGTTCAGAAAAGATCCCGACCCCCTCGTACACTTACGGATTTATGGACATCCCTGCAGGATTCATGGTGTCAGTTCCCTCCAGGACTATTTCAGACATTAGTGGAGTCCATGCCACGTCGTGTTGCGGCACTTCTGCATGCACGCGGGGGCTCTACACGATATTAGGCAGGTGTATCAGTTTCTTTGGCTCTTCACTGTATGAGTGACCGCAGTGAAACTGCTCGAAGCGATCACTCACGTAACAAACTTGCTAGTGTAGTGGCTTATCGCGCGGTACACAGAGCTCTCGCTTCCTCCCCCCTCCCCCCCCCTTTTACTTCCGTATATAATAATGTCGTGTGACGAGGGCCTGCCGTCGGGTAGACCGTTCGCCGGCTGCAAATCTTTCGATTTGACGCCACTTCGGCGACTGGCGTGTCGATGGGGATGAAACGATGATGCTTAGGACAAAACAACACCCAGCGGAGAAAATGTCTGTCCCAGCCGGGAATCGAACCCGGGCCCTTACGATTGTGCCGGCCGAGGTGGCTGAGCGGTTCTAGGCGCTACAGTCTGGAACAGCGCGACCGCTACGGTCGCAGGTTCGAATCCTGCTTCGGGCATGGATGTGTGTGATGTCCTTAGGTTAGTTAGGTTTAAGTAGTTCTAAGTTCTAAGGGACTGATGACCTCAGCAGTTAAGTCCCATAGTGCTCAGAGCCATTTGAACCAGCCAACCTTAGGATTGACATTCTGTCGCGCTGACGACTCAGCTACCGGGGGCGGACTTTTACTTCCGCGATGGCGAAACATCAGAGAGAAACCTCCGCTCATAAATTCCCCTAAATAGAGAACTCGTTCGCCAAAATTCCTGAAATTGAAGAAACACAATTAAAGAGCTCATTAGTAAGGTCACTGCGCACGAATGACTCACAGTGTCAGCTTTGGGGCGATTAAGAGAGGGCAGCGAGAGAGGTGCGAGTGAAGTGTGAGGACGACTTGCGCGGTCGGCCCTGAACCGTGCAGCTGGCAGCTGATGCCGGCTGGTCTGCAGTGGGTGAAGGCCGGCACGGGCGTGGCTGCGCGCTCCGTCTGCCCCTTCCCCTACTGCACACAGATCGACGTTCAAGCTATCCTCCTTTTGGCTTTACTGTCCCGAGCTGTGTACTTGGCAGACTGCACCTCGACTGGCTGAGAATGTATGCTTGAGAATTGGGTTGCTATACCGAACTGAGGAACAAATAAAGATATATAAATAAAAAGAAATTGTGTAATGTGCAACTGCTATTCCCTGGTGGTGCATGTAGCGAAAACTGACAACAGCTGTACATGGTGACATCCATTTTCTCGATTTTACCCAGTATCACTCAGCATCAAAACCACTCGATCGTGGCTTACACACGAAATTGTGTTTGAGGAATTTGCACTAAATATAAGTATAGGCAGTCACTGGTGAAAACATTGTCTTTCGAAAAATTCAACGAGACTGTGAATTCAAATCAACTACAATTACTTATGGTTGGGTGAGTATGTACACAATCTGATCAAAAGAATCCGAACACCCGTTATACCATGCTGGCCATTAAAATTGCTACACCACGAAGGTGACGTGCTACAGACGCGAAATTTAACCGACAGGAAGAAGATGATGTGATATGCAAATGATTAGCTTTTCAGAGCATTCACACAAGGTTGGCGTCGGTGGCGACACCTATAACGTGCTGACATGAGGAAAGTTTCCAACCGATTTCTCATACACAGACAGCAGTTGACCGGCATTACCTGGTGAAACGTTGTTGTGATGCCTCGTGTAAGGAGGATAAATGCGTACCATCACGTTTCCGATTTTTATAAAGGTCGGATTGTAGCCTATTGCGATTGCGGTTTATCGTATCGCGCAATTGCTGCTCGCGTTGGTCGAGATCCAATGACTGTTAGCAGAATATCGAATCGGTGGGTTCAGGAGGGTAATACGGAACGCCGTGCTGGATCCCACTAGCAGTCGAGATGACAGGCATCTTATCCGCATGGCTGTAACGCATCGTGCAGCCACGTCTCGATCCTTAAGTCAACAGATGCGGACGTTTGAAAGACAACAACCATCTGCACGATCAGTTCGACGACGTTTGCAGCAGCATGGACTGTCAGCTCGGAGACCATGGCTGCGGTTACCCTTGACGCTGCATCACAGACAGGAGCGCCTGCGATGGTGTACTCCACGACGAACCTTGGTGCACGAATGGCAAAACATCATTTTTTCGGATGAATCCAGGTTCTGTTTACAGCATCATGATGGTCGCATTCGTGTTTGGCGACATCGCGGTGAACGCACGTTGGAAGCGTGTATTCGTCATCGCCATACTGGCATATCACCCGGCCTGATGGTATGGGATGCCATTGGTTACACGTCTCGGTCACCTCTTGTTCGCATTGACGGCACTTTGAACAGTGGACGTTACATTTCAGATATGTTACGACCCGTGGCCCTACCGTTCATTCGATCCCTGCGAGCCGGCCGTAGTGGCCGTGCGGTTCTAGGCGCTACAGTCTGGAGACCGCTACGGTCGCACGTTCGAATCCTGCCTCGGGAATGGATGTGTGTGATGTCCCTAAGTGAGTTAGGTTTAAGTAGTTCTAAGTTCTAAGGGAGTGATGACCTCAGAAGTTGAGTCCGATAGTGCTCAGGGCCATTTGAACCATTTTTTGATCCCTGTGAAACCCTACATTTAAGCAGGATAATGCACGACCGCATGTTGCAGGTCCTGTACGGGCCTTTCTGGATACAGAAAATGTTCGACTGCTGCCCTGGCCAGCATATTCTCCAGATCTCTCACCAACAGAAAACGTCTGGTCAATGGTGGCCGAGCAAGTGGCTCGTCACAATACGCCAGTCACTACTCCTGATTAATTGTGGTATCGCGTTGAAGCTGCATGGGCAGCTGTACCTGTACACGCCATCCAAGCTCTGTTTGACTCAATGCCCAGGCGTATCGAGACCGTTATTACGGCCAGAGGTGGTTGTTCTGTGTACTGATTTCTCAGGATCTATGCACCCAAATTACGTGAAAATGTAATCACATGTCAGTTCTAGTGTAACATATTTGTCCAGTGAATACTCGTTTATCATCTTCATTTCTTCTTAGTGTAGCAATTTTAATGGCCAGTAGTGTAGTTGGAGTTACGAACGATCGCGGTCGAGGTTAGGCTGGTTCTGCGCATCTACGTCAAGCTTTTTCTGACAGCCAATGGGCGTTCAGTAGTGTTCCGAGCGCTCTGCTCGGAATGCTGTAGCTAATGTGACCCTTAAACGTGATCGTAGCGTGTTGTTTAGTGAATTTTTGTTCCATTTGTCACGAGTTGTCATCGCTGACGGTGGTGGTGATACATTCCGCGTAAGCAATGGAGGATACTCGCTTTATTCAAGTCTAAATCACGCGCATGCGCATACCGCAGCTGTCGCTTGGAATCGTCAACGCAATCCTCGTCCGTGCTTCGTCATGTGCGAACCGCCATCGTTCGTGGACCGGACTACAGTAGACATTGATACGGGGTATGTCCAACTTTCGCCTTCATTACAGCTTGAACTGTGGCGGAAGCGCTTTCAATTAAGTGTCTGAACGTCTATGTAGGAATGGCAGCCCATTGGTTCTTGAGAGTCGAAACCAGCAAAGGTAGCGACGTTGGACGCTGCTGGTGTCTGGAGCGAAGTTGACGATTTAACTCATGTCAAATGTGTTCCATAGAACTCAGAATGGTGCTAGATAGGCCAACCCACTTCAGGACTTTCATTGTCCACCAACAATTACCTCACAGATGCTTATTTACGAGGGCGAGTCAAATGAAAATCTAAAATTTTTAACAACAAATCGCAATTCCGCGCCGTTATACTGTAAGTTCGTAAGCGTGCTACAAACAGCATGCAGAATGGCCTGGAGGTGGCAGCATAGTGCAGATGCACACATACCGTCACAGTATCAGTATAAAGATGGCCGCCCCACTTGCGACTTGCACCAGGGAAGAACAGCCTCCTGTTATTCGGTTTTTGCGTCGTGAAGGTGTGAAACCTGTTGAAATTCATCGACGAATGAAGGTTCAGTACGATGATGCATGTTTGTCACAGCAGCAAGTCTAGGAATGGAGTAGGAAGTTCACAAATGGTGTGACTTCAGTGGAAGATGCTCCTCGTCCAGGTCAGACACAACGAGTTGTGACTCCACAGAACATTGGAGCAGTTGAAGCCATAGTGAAAGAAAACCGCCGAGTGACACTGAATGACGCTGCAGCATGTTTACAGATTAGTCATGGGTCAGCACACCACATTGTGCATGATGTGCTCCAGTTTCACAAAGTGTCTTCAAGATGGGGGCCACGGCAGCTGACTCCTGAAATGAGAGAACTACGTGTTGATGCTTGTGAAGAACTTCTTCGGCGCTTTGAACGAGAAGGTGATGGCTTATTTTCAATAATCGTTACTGGGGACAAAACCTGGGTTCACTTCCACCAACCGGAAACGAAGAGAGCGAGCAAGGAATGGCGCCATTCCTCATCACCAAAACCAAAGAAATTTCGAACAGAACCATCAGTAGGGAAGGTTATGCTGACTCTCTTTTGGGACGAAAAAGGCGTCATTTTGGGGCATTACATGCCTAGGGGGAGCACTGTCACCAGTGCATGATATACAGATCTCCTAAAAAATCATTCGCGGCCAGCAGTCAAACCAAAGCAACGTGGATTTCTGTCAGCAGGTGTCCTTTTGCAACATGACAATGCAAGGCCCCACACTGCCTGTACAACAGTTGCAACAATCACAGACCTGCATTTTGAGTGTCTTCCTCATCCACCATACTCACCAGACCTTGCCCCAAGTGATTTCCATATGTTTGGGCCACTCAAAGACGCAATGGGAGGAAAGAAGTTCCGTTCTGATGGCGAGGTACGCCACGCGGTGCATGAGTGGTTCCACGGACTACCAAAAGAATTTTTTTCTAAAGGAATTTATGCACTTTGTAAGCGCTGGAGGACTTGCATTGAGCGTGGCGGAGATTATGTTGAAAAGTGATACAGCTTTGTACCACTTCTGCACAATAAATAATATTTTAAAAAAATATTTAAGGTTTTCATTTGACTCATCCCCGTATTACAGGGTGCATTGTCATGCTGGTACAGACATTCATCGTCTCTGAACTGTTCCTCTCCTGTACACAGTACACAATGCTGTAAAATGTGATCATATCCTTCCATAGTTAGCCCTCCCTTAAGTGCAATAAGGAGACAGTTCTCTAATCACAAAAAACTTCCCCATACCTTAACACCACCTCCTCCTTACTTCACTGTAGGAACTACACTTGATGATAGGTAACATACTGTTGTGTTTGTAGCAGTACAAGATGGCGCAGAATACCGCTAACATCGGTAAATGAATAAAACAGCATATGTCTTTACACAATTTACAGGACAAAGATTTAAATATGAGGGTGTGCTGGAAAGTAATGCCTCCGAATTTTTGTCTGAAAACTGTTGAGTTTTCTAAATAGAACATGTGCTGGCATAAGCTGTCGCCAGCACACCAGTCAGCAAGAAGGTTGCAAGAAGATCGATAATAGGCACTGAATCAAGCACGCCTATCATGAGAGAGGCCAAGGACAGACTAGCAAGCAACATGTCGCCAACGCCTTCTCGACCGCCAGTATTTAGATCGCCGTCGCTGACCGGAGGATGCAGTCAGTCCCAATCAGCCCAGTCACAGACACAGTCAGCCGCAGTCGCGGTCAGCTCATTTACTAGCTCAGTTACTATTCTAGTTGGCATCTGTCAGTTCAGGTCACCAGCTACGAGAGAGTGGTCTTTATAGCGGGACTTGCACTTCACCAGCAGTGAGGCTAACATGGACTGTTACGGAAGAGCTTGTATCACAACAGCTTACTTAAAGATAAGCAGCTTCCTGTTCTTATGAATAAAGAATCCTATAATATATGTGTGCAGTTATGTTGTAGAAAGAGGATACCAGCCACCAAACAACACCCTCTCCCTTGCTTCCCCTGGTACAAGACTCTACAGAGGCAACGACGACACACAAGAACAATCTTTATTAACAATTTACATCTTTATTCTTCCTGTCTAAATATTTACTTCTCAACGTAGTCAGGCCGCCAACGAATAAATTTCTCCCAAGAAGAAACAAGTTTGTTAATACCGTCACTATAGAATGGTTTACGTTGTTGACGGAGCCAAGGCGTCCGATTGCAGCACTTGTGTGTGGTCTGCCTTTGTCACGTTGAAGGAGAGTGTGCTCCATGTGTGGTCGACCTCACCGCATTCGTGCTTTCAGTTTTCTGAGGGTCTCTCACGCACCAATATAATTACGTTACACAACGCCACGTTACACCATACAATTCAGAGAACTCTAGCGGCAGACGGTTGCAACTTGCATCAGCGAAGCGGGAAAGTCGATCGACTAATATGTGTGGTATGTAATATATCAACCGACGTTGAAAGACCAACAAACATTGTGAGGTATTATTTTTCAGCAATCCCTTGTACATAGTTTTTGATAAGTTGATTCTTTGTTCCAAACTCTCTCATTCAACACTTTCTAGCTGTTATAACATCAACTGCTAACTGTTCACAATATTAGTGGCGCAGTGCTATTTCCTTCTGTTCTCACCGCGAGTCTTCCGAGATCTGCGTCGGAGCTCAGTGTGCGACGGCTTGAAAAGACGCGCTGAAGGCCACACTTGCACGCAGTCGTCGAAGCGAAGAGTGCGATCTGTGGTGACGTTCTTAGCGTTACACACAGGAAGACGGCGAGGCCTGCAGAGAGGGTGGCTCGTAGTGGCGGCCTGTTCAAATATATCTTCTCCTACGCAGATGTGTATGGCGCGCAGCGCGCCGTGTGTGGTCGACAGGACACCCCCACGTTCCCCATCGGGTTTCCAAAGGGTACCGCATGATTCATCACTCCAAATCACTCATTTACATTCGTCCACTGTCCAGTGGTATCCATCTCAAGCGTCGCTTAGCATGGTTACAAAAATGTATGCCTTCGAGGAGCTACTCGACCGTTGTATCCTAGTCTTTTTAAGTCCCTACACACTGCCATTGTGGTAGCTGCAATACTGGTGACACTTTGGAACTCACGACTGATTCCTTCCTCTCATTTCATGCGATTTTTTATAATCACCCTTCAAAATGCTAGACGGTCCCTGTCTGTCTGTACATGTGGTCTCCCTGGCCTTGGTTTATCTGCAGTTGTTCCTTTGCGTTTCCACTTCACAGTCACATCACCAACAGTCGACTTGGGCAGTTTTAGAGTGGTTGAAATGTCCATCATCGATTTGTTACTCGGGTGACATCCAGTGACTAGTCCGTGTTCGAAGTCGCTATGCTCTCCCGACTGACCCATTTCTGCTGCTACTGCTTTTCTGCTGGCAACACAACACACCACACCTCCTTTCATACCGGCGGATCCGCTTCTCGTTACATCTACTGGTCAATTCCGCGTTACGTAGGGCTGTCTATACACTTTTTCCGACGGCCTTGGCGCGGTGGTAACACCGCTTCCACCGAAGTTAAGCGCTGCCGGGCTTCGCTAGCTTCTGGATGGGTGACCGTCCAATCTACCGAGCGCTGTTGGAAAGCGACGTGCACTGCCCTTGTGAGGAAAATTGAGGAGATAATTGAGTAGGAAGTAGCGGCTGCGGTCTCGTAAACTGACAAGGGCTGGGCGAGAGGTGTGCTGATCACATGCCCCTCCATATCAGTATCCAGTGATGCCTCTAGGCTAAGGATGACACGGTGGTCGGTCATCACCGTTGGGCTTTCCGTAGCCTCTTCGGATGGAGTTTATTTTAGAGTTCGTACACGTTTGGTCAGATAGTGTAAATACGTTGTGAACAGTTGAAGGATGCAATAAGCAAGTAATAAGTAGTTACAAATAAGACTACCAAATAGTCTAGATATATAATTATTATATTATCTCCCGGTTAGACATGAGACCCACATCATTACTACAAGAATCGCACGAAGTCGAGGAAAACTGCTCGTCACACAGATCCACATTCGATCATTGGAAATGCAGCAGTACAAATCTTATATCTTAGATAACAGTAGCTACCTAAATTCAGCACAAAAACCTGTAGTTCAGGCCACGTGTTCCATCGGTCTGAAGAATTAAGCGCCCTCAACAAAAATATAATCTCTCCCAAAACTGTGTGAAGACATAGATTAATCCTCAAAGCTAAAACACCTCGACACACAAGGAATTTCCCCTCTCTTAGACTATGTGGCACTGATCGTCCCCAATCAGCATACATATGTCTGGGTGTTCGATTTAACAAACTTTAGAAAGTTCCGTAGCTTAAAATTTATTTTGCAATATATTGGATTGAAGACAACAAAATGCACAAATGAATCAACTTTCTGGGCGATATTTGCCAGTCGATACCGCTTTGCAATCCTGCCTGCTGACTTGTGGTCACCATAACAAATGCCAGAAGAAAACTCGGCATGTTCCTAAATTTCTGACGGCCAGAAGTGCAACTGCCAAAGATTACACGAGAACAAGTGCCACTACAGCTGTATCTTGAGGAGTTCTTTATTCTATCACACGACTAGTTTCAGCGGCACATTACCGCCATCCTCAGGCCCTACCGCTTACAAAAGAATATTTGATTTCCTTGGTGCGTTTACAGTGGTCCTTGTTACTAGCACACGTGGGTAAACTTTCACCAGGAGTCTATATTCGACAGCGTGTGCATTGGGGACACCGTGTGTATTGGAGACAATGCGGTGTTGAGTATAGACTCCTGACGAAAGCTAGCCCACGTGTGCTAGTAACAAGGATCCCCCCCCCCCCCCCCACAGTAAATGCGCCAAGGAAATCAAATATTCGTTTGTCAGTGGTGGGGCTTGAGGATGGCGGTAATGCACCGCCAAAACTAGTCGTGTTATAGAATAAAGATATCCTCAAGATACAGCTGTGGTGGTACTTGTTCTCATTTATATCATCAGCTGAAGTCCCTCGTCCATGCAATAAGATGGACATCCACAAATTGCCAAAGATTACTTCACAACCGCGAACGACTCTCACATCAAAGAACGTAGTGCACTATTGGGCCAGCAGGTAGACTGCTTTTAATACGTTGGAGGAAGTAATGTATTCCGTGACTCATTTTGGAATGTAGGATTCAGGGATGATGTGAGCCTCTCAGCCATATTTCTTGTAACGTCTCCCACGTCTCGGAAACTAGCTTCGCTTCTGATGATGCCTTCCCATTAAGAACGACATATTGATTCCTCACTACCTTCTCAAAAGTTGTATTGAGAACTGTATGTAGTATAATTATAACGTTATAATCAAGAAAGAACCAGCCACAAATATACACTTGAAACTGGTCGCTGTTTAAATTATAACCTTATAAAAGACCGATTTCTGCTGTGATAAATCTTCAATTCAATCGTGGCTCTTCTAATATCCCACCACTCCAGCGATATGGAGACTGAATCGGAGATATTATTAGCTGTTCCGCCCACGTTAGGTGGAGGTGCCCGTTAGCCCTGTGCAGCAAATAAAAACCCAGACCGGCAGTACAAATCTCGTCATTGATGCTTTCGTTACGCAGGTTCTCGAACACAACTGTTTCCTCGCTTTCATAGACCTGGACTTCGACTGGAACTCTGTGCGTTGTTATGCCACGACGTGAGTCTTATCCCAGTGAAGGAGCACACATCGTTGATCAGAGACATACGGTACACTGTTGCTAGAAATGGGGCTAGCTCTTCCACACATTTAATGCGGCTCTTCCTCTGTCGAGTGATTTGACCTGTTTCCCAATTCGGTTTTCATTTATTTCTATATCTCAAATTTTCACCTATATGCGACAGTCAAACGTAGGAGCTGTGTTGTGTTCTACGGTGAAGCAGTTTCGAAAGGCAGAGTTAAGTATTTTGCCATTCATTTCGTCACATTCCGTTTCAGTGCTGTCAATGTCGACGAACATTTGCACAGACAACTTTGTGGCATTAACTGATTTAAAATAGAATCTAACTTATTTGGACTTATTGAATTTTGTTTTGTGAGCATTAGACTGCGATCCAAGGCGTTATGTTGTACCTATTTTTTTTTGTCTCCTAATGATATCATCAGAGGGTATAAAGACTTAAATAGCAGCTTCAAATTTAAACAAACTCAGCACGCGTTGGGCCGTGAGTCACCAGACCGCTGCCTAAGGTCGCGGAGTCATGCCGACATTCGTTACGGAACTTATAGTGGGTAAGAATTACCGCCCCCGGTAGCTGAGTGGTCGCCGGCACGGTAGCTCAGCGTGTTCGGTCAGAGGGCTGCTCGCCGTTTGTAATAATAATAAAAAAAACTCAGTAAAGGAATCAACGTGCAACTTGAACGGATGTCTTGTTACGTCCGCCCAGACGAAACGCAACGAACAGTACCGAAGAAAAGAACAAAAAAAAAAGCGCGACAGACTGTCAATCCTAAGGGCCCGGGTTCGATTCCCGGCTGGCTCGGAGATTTTCTCCGCTCAGGGACTGGGTGTTGTGTTGCCCTAATCATCATCATTCATCCCCATCGACGGGAGGCCCTAGTCACACTTTTTTTTAAAATCTGTTCTATGTAGCACTAAGGCCCACAACTTGTCTAATTTCAAACGTTCTTCTGTTCTGTTAACGTTGCTTTTGTACTTCTGAATTTCTATGGCCTCTCTGCACATCATAGCGTAATCAACATCTACATCATTGACGTGCAATTCGCACTTAAGTGCTTGGAGAGGGCTCATCAAATCAACTTCAGAGTGTTTTTCAATCGTTCCAGTCTCATTTAGCACTTGGGCAAAACGAACATTTAAAGCTTTCCGTGCTTTTTATTTTATCACAATTATCATTTCTCCTTTATGTAGGTAGGCGTCAACAAAATATTTTTGCATTCGGAGGAGAACGTTCGTGATTGAAATTTCGTTAAAAGATGTCACCACAACGAAAAACGCCTTTGTTTCAATTTTATTCATTTTTGGGTCCACAGCCTCCAAACCCTTTGTGGAAGATTACATTTTAACGATTTCCATCCCGACTCACGTACCGTATCCGCGACACTCTCTGCCCTATTTCGTGATCGAACAAAATGAGCCCCTCTTCTGTGAACTTTTTCGATATCCTCAGTCCATCCCACCTGGTAAGGATCCCATACACGCCCCAGTACTCCAGAAGGGGAGTGACAAGAGTAGTATAGGCAGTATCTTTAGTAGACATGTTTCATAAGTGTTCTGCCAATAAAACCCAGTCTTTGGTTAGCCTCCTCTACAACATTGTCTGTGTGACCTCCAATTTAAGCTGTTCGTAATTGCAATTCTTAGGTATTTAGTTGAATTCACAGCCTTTAAATTTGTACAGTTTATCGAGTAACCGAAATTTAAAGAGGCGGGTTACAGTTGAGGGAAATCTCTCTAAAACCTCAGCTGGACTTTTGTGTATTAATTACACATTTTTTTCCTTATGTATTTTGCTCTTTGTTCTTCTTATACAGCTTATTTCTATTGCAGATGTGCTCGCGAGTCTGTGATGTTGACTACTGCGTGATTTCTTCGTTATGTACAGGTCCCTTGTTATTAACTTTTGTTGAGATGATGTGTGGTGGACACGAGTATTTGAGTCTGAGTATTGATAGTTGTGGTGGAGACTCTGTTAGCAACATAGGTGTTGTTTCGTTGTTTATCAGCCTTTTACGCCATCTTTATCACTATGCTTAATTAATCTGTCTAGGATAGGTTCGACGATTACTGCTGTGTGTAGGGATGTTATTGGTTCATATCTGAACCAGCGGACAATGCTTCTGTCGGAGCACAAAAAAGACTAATACATTCCTGCTTTAAAAGACTACGACTGAAAAGTGTTATATCAGCTGCCTCATCTACCTTCCTTAGCATCTTCAAAAATGTTCCCAACAATTTTGGCATGCGAACATATTAGCGGTCTTTTCAACATGCAGCTCACATCTCACTCCCATTTGACGGATGAACAGCTAATATCTTACTTTTGAATGCACTGAGCATTTCTCTTATAGCTGTCCTTACGCTTGTTTTACATTTTTTCCGCTTTCACTTGCTAGCAAGGTTTTGCTATGCATTAGAGATAAAACTATGTTTGCGCTTTGTCTCCACGAAACCTTATTTCTGTAACAGGTCGTCCTTCGCACTCCAATACTCCTTGGTTCCCAGCAGCTTTCCGAGTGTTATGGAAATCCCGTTACTCAGTCTGGCCTGAGGTCTGAGCTGACCAGCTGGCCATGGAAAGACTGTGAAGCTTCTACCTGGCAAGTTTACGGCCACAGTCCACGCGCTGGCGTCACCGTATATGTGCGTGATTTGTGGAACACGCTCAGCCAGCGCAAGTTCGCAATGAGAGCAGGTTTAGAAGTTGCCTCGGCGACTTTTTGTACAGGCCATTAGCAGCATTGGCTCCGAATTTGTTCATTTCTAGTAGCGACCCGTTTTGGAAGCAGCCAATAACTGTCGAGTAATGAGTCGTATCAACTACACTACATTATCTTTCTGCTTTCCATCGTAAAGAAAAGAAAAGTGAGGATCTCTTCAGTGACAATCAGTTTGGCTTTAGGGAAGATAAAGGCACCAGAGAGGCAGATCTAACGTTGTGTGTGATAATCGAAGTAAGACTTAAGAAAATACAAGACACACTCATAGGGTTTCTTGACCTGGGCAGTCCGCCCCTGGTAGTTGAGTGGTCAGCGCAACGGAATGTTATACCTAAGGGCCCCAGTTCGATTCCCGGCTGGGTCGGAAATTTTCTCCGCTCAGGCACTGGGTGTTGTGTTGTCCTTATCATCATCATTTGATCCCCATCGACACGCAAGTGGCTGAAGTGGCGTCAACTCGAAAGACTTGCACCAGGCGAACGGTCTACCTGACGGGGGCCCTAGCCACACGGCATTTCCATTTTGATCTGTAAAAAGCATTCGACAGTAAAAAAAAAAAAATGGTTAATATACAATATGTATAACAACGAAGAGGGGACAATAAGAATGATACACCAAGAACGAAACATGTTGCCTGGTTGGACGAGTCTCGTTTCAAATTGTATCGAGCAGGTGGAAGAGCACGTGTATGGACATCAACCTCATGAAGCCATGGATCCTGCTTGTCAGCAAGGGACTGTTAAAGCTGGTGGAGGCTCTGTAATGGTGTGGGGCACGTACTGTTGGAGTGATATGGGACCCCTGATACATCTAAATACGACTCTGATAGGTGATACGTACGTAAGTATCCTGTCCGATCACCTGCATCTAATCATGTCCGCCGGCCACGGTGGCCGAGCGGTTCTAGGCGCTTCAGTCCGGAACCGCGCGACTGCTACGGTCGCAGGTTCGAATCCTGCCTCGGGCATGGATGTGTGTGATGTCATTAGGTTAGTTAGGTTTAAGTAGTTCTAAGTGCTAGGGGACTTATGACCTCAGCTGTTGAGTCCCATAGTGCTCAGAGCCATTTGAACCATTTAATCATGTCCATTGTGCATTCTGAAGGACTTGGGCAATTCCAGCAGGACAATGCGACACCCGACACATCCAGAATTGATACAGAGTGGCTCCAGGAACACACTTCTGAGTTTAAACACTTCCACTGGCAACCAAACTCCCCAGACATGAACATTATTGAGCGTATCTGGAATGCCTTGCAACGTGCTAAACGGAAGAGATGTCTACCTCTCGTACCCTTACGCATTTTGGGACAGTCCTGCAGTATTCATGGTGTCAGTTCCCTCCAGCACTACTTCAGACATTAGTCGAGTCCATGCCACGTTGTGTTGCGGCACTTCTGCGTGCTCGCGGGGGCTCTACACGATATAAGGCAGGTGTACCAGTTTCTTTGGCTCTTCAGTGTATGTGTAAAAACTTTGACATAATGAGGGACAGTATGCTGGGACATGCGTTCAGTCATCAGGGAATAACGTCGCCGGCCAGAGTGGCCGAGCGGTTCTAGGCGCTACAGTCTGGAACCGCGCGACCGCTACGGTCGCAGGTTCGAATCCTGCCTCGGGCATGGATGTGTGTGATGTCCTTAGGTCAGTTAGGTTTAAGTAGTTGTAAGTTCTAGGGGACTGCTGACCACAGCAGTTAAATCCCATAGTGCTCAGAGCCATTTTTTGAATAACATCCATGGAATGAGGGGAAGCTGTGGAGGGTAATAACTGTAGAGGAAGACAGAGTTTGTCATATATCCAACGGATAATTGAGGACATTGAAAGTAGGACAGAAGACTGATGACACCCCCCCCCCCCCCCCCCGAATAAAATATCGTATCTATATATCTTTTAGGCCACACTCCACGGCACTGATCAAGGAGAGACAAGCCAGAAGACAATCTTAAATCTCTACTAACATTTATTTGGTAAGTATTTTCCGAATAGGCTGCTCGATACCCACAAGCATCTTCCAATTGCACAAACACCAGATCGGGAACAGTTTAGTGTGTTCCACGTACGTCATGTGCAGGAAACGATACCCGGTACGCAGGGTGCCGTCACCCTAGGACGGACAGCCCCTTTGCAGGTGTGTTATCGGTTTTTAGCTGGGAACGATCTACATGCGTTAGGAGCTGAGTTGGAAAATAGACCGAGAGAACTGTTGCGCCATGTAACATTTCAGGCAGGTATATCAGTATCTACTCACATAAGTGTGCACAAACTCACTGAAATCTTAGGAAGTAACGTTAGTCCTTCAGTTGACCAACTCATGATCTCAACACCTATTAGCGAAGATTAATGTGCGGGGTGTCCACCCATCGCCATTATAACGACATAAACTCTGATGGAGACATTTTCAATGTGGCGCCTGAATGTCTTTGGAGGAATGGCAGGCCACTCTTCCTCAAGGGCCGAAACCAGAGAAGATAGTGATGTTGGACGCTAGGTCTGGAGTAACATCGACGTTCTAACTGCTTGAAAGGTGTTCCATTGGGTTCAGTGTGGGAAAGTCAGTCCATTTCAGGAATGTTTCTGTTCACATGCCATTGTCTTGCAGATGCTGCTTTATGACAGAGTGCATTACCATGCAAATAAACCAATCATGACCTCTGAAGTTTTCCTTCATTATACGCAGTACACAATATTGCAAAATTTGTTCAAATCCTTCCACATTTATCGTTTTCTCAAAGGCAACGAGGGGGCCACACCCCATCATGTAAAACATTCCCATACCGTAACACCACCTCCTCTGGGCTTCAGCGTTGCCTCCAGGGATTCGCCAAACGCAAACCCTTCGATAGGACTGCCACGGGGTATGGCGCGATTCATCAACCCAAATCCAGTCGTCCACTGTCCAGTGATGTCGCTCCTTACACCAGCTGAAGCGTCGCTTAGCACTGACTGGAAATATGTGGCTTATGAGGAGCTGCTCGACAGTCGGACCTCACAGTCATTGTGCTAGCTGTGCTGCTGGTTGCACTTAGGGACTCACGAGAGCTTCCTTCCTCTGATTTCATCCGATTTTCTGCAACAAAGCTGGAGGATGTAGATGAGGCCTATCTGGTCTTGGTTTAACTGTGGTTTTCCACTTGACAATCTCGTCAAAAACAGTCGACTTCACAAAAGAAGACGAAGTAAATATCCCACAATTCGAATCGAGAACAGCTGCCAACATGAGTAACGTAGAAGTAAATATCCTCAGAGTAGGGAAGCAACTTAAATCACTTAATAGATGGTTCAAATGGCTCTGAGCACTATGGGACTTAACTTCTGAGGTCATTAGTCTCCTAGAACGTAGAACTAGTTAAACCTAACTAACCTAAGGACATAACACACATCCATGCCCGAGGCAGGATTCGAACCTGCGACCGTAGCGGTCTCGCGGTTCCAGATTGCAGCGCCTAGAACCGCACGGCTACTTCGGCCGGTCACTTAATAGAAGCAAGTGTTCTGGTCCAAATTGTATACCAATTAGGTTCCTTTCTGAGTATGCTGATGCATTAGCACCATACTTAACAATCATATACAACCGTTCGCTCGACGAAAGATCCGTACCCAAAGACTGGAAAGTTGCACAGGTCACACCAATATTCAAGAAAGGTAGTAGGCGTAATCCACTAAGTTACAGGACCGTATCGTGAACGTCGATATGCAGCAGGATTTTGGAACATATATTGTGTTGGAATGTTATGAATTACCTCGAAGAAAACGGTCTATTGACACACGGCCAACATAGGTTTAGAAAACATCGTTCCTGTGAAGCACAACTAGCTTTTTATTCACACGAAGTTTTGAGCGCTATTGACAAGGAATTTAGATCTATTCCGTATTTCTGGATTTCCGGAAGGCATTTGACACTGTACCACACAAACAGTTCGTAGTGAAATTGCGTGCTTATGGAATATAGCCTCAGTTATGTGACTGGATCTATGATTTCCTGTCAGAGAGGTCACAGTTCGTAGTAATTGACGGAAAGTTATCGAGTAAAACAGAAGTGATATCTGGCGTTCCCCAAGGTAGTTTTATAGGCCCTTTGCTGTTCCTTATTTATATAAACGATTTGGGAGACAATCTGAGCAGCCCTCTTCGGTTGTTTACAGTGATGCTGTCGTTTGTCGACTAATAAAGTCATCAGAAGATCAAAACAAACTGCAAAACGATTTAGAAAAAATATCTGAATGGTGCGAAAAGTGGCAGTTGACCCTAAATAACGAAAAGTGTGAGGTCATCCACATGAGTGCTAAAAGGAACTCGTTAAACTTCGGTTACACGATAAATCAGTCTAATCTAAAAGCCATAAATTCAACTAAATACATAGGTATTACAATTACGAACAACTTAAATTGGAAGGAACGCATAGAAAATGTTGTGGGGAAGGCTAACCAAAGACTGTGTGTTATTGGCAGGACACTTAGAAAATGTACCTACTAAGGAGACTGCCTACATTAGGCTTGCCCGTCCTCTTTTAGAATACTGCTGCGCGTTGTGGGGTCCTTACCAGATAGGACTGACGAAATACATCGAAAAAGTTAAAAGAAGGGCAGCATGTTTTGTATTATCGCGAAATATGGGAGAGAGCGACACAGAAATGATACAGGATTTGGGCTGGACATCATTAAAAGAAACGAGTTTTTCGTTGCGACCGAAACTTCTAAAGAAATTCCAATCATCAACTTTCTCCTCAGAATGCGAAAATATTTTGTTGACACCGCCCTACATAGGGAAGAACGGTCGCCACGATAAAATAAGGGAAATCAGAGCTCGTACGGAAAGATATAGGTGTTCATTCTTTTCGCGCGCTATACGAGATTGGAATAATAAAGAATCGTGAAGGTGGTTCGATAAACCCTCTGCTAGGCACTTAAGTGTGATTTGCAGAGTGTCGGTGTAGATGTAGACTTGGTCAGCTTTAGGAAGGCTGAAGTGTCTCCGATGGATTTCTTGCTCAGGTGGCATCCGATGACTCTTCCACGTTCGAAGTCACTATGCTCTCCTGTTACTGCTTCTCTACTGGCAACACACCACTCTGCGCCTCGTTTTATACTGGCAGGTCCGCCTCTCGTCATATCTAGTTGTCAATTCCGCCTGACATAGAGGTGTCCAGACACTTTTGATCAGATAGTGTAGAGTGTAGCTCGACGTCAATATTGCAACTGGTATTGCTGCATATGCACGATGAAGAGGTCGATCTTGAAATGTTCCTGTTTTCTAACGAAACCTTGCTGCATTTATTGCGGTACGTGAATTCGCACAGCACTCGACGTGGGACTTCTGGGAAGCGTCCTCATTTACAGGAAAAGCGTTTGCCTGAAGTGGAACAGAAGTGTGGTGCGCGATTAGTACAACACCATTTATCGGACAGTTTTTTCAACCGCACCGTAACTACTGATACGTGGTTGAACAATTTACTGTAAACTACCCATTAATGAAGAGACCTGCGAGTTTAACGAAATTGTTATGAGGACAGAAATTATACAGGGTGTCCGATTTATCTTGACCACCATAAATCACGGTTTGTCCAGATGCAAATTACAAAATGTTTCGAGCAAATGTTCTCTAGCCGCCAGGGGTCATCAATCAGCATTACTGCCTTCGTTGTAGCTTTGTTTTTTTTTACAAAGATATGAACAGCGGTATGATTTTTTAAATGGCACCCTGTATTTTTTATTCGGTAATTCATTTTCTCTTTTAAAGACGTATTAAAAAATGTATCATTGTGAACCTTTCACTGAAAAACAACTTTATTAATTACATAACACAACATTGACGCTGACGCTCCCAGCGCTTAGTGCAGGTACTCGGGTAATGGAACACATCCACGTACTGACGTTGACAGAGGACAAATGTATACATAAATAGAATGCACACCCGTCATTCCGTCAACCATCGTCAGTTGAAGTGTTGTGTAAGGAGAATGTACACCAACGAAGATGGTTCAAATGGCTCTGAGCACTTGGGACTTAACTTCTGAGGTCATCAGTCCCTTAGAACTTAGAACTACTTAAACCTAACCAGCCTAAGGACATCATATAAATCCATGCCCGAGGCAGGATTCGAACCTGCGACCGTAGCAGTCACGCGGTTCCAGACTGTAGCGCCTAGACCAACGAAGAGAAGGTAGAAATGCTACTCATCTATGGGGGATGTAAGTTAGCAGAACAGTAATTGCAATACTGTTTTCTTATGTACGGGTACATTTAGCACAGTAGTTTAGTCCTTTTAAATACTGTTGTGTAGAGTAGGCATACAGTAAAGGTTTTCCTTCCTACAAACTGCATCGACATAACGTTTCTTTTATTTTTGTTGCTGAAGGTAGGCGAAATGCTACGCAGGCAGCGGAACCGTACAGAGAGCGATATCCTGACAAGAACCCACCTTCCCAGCGAATGTTTTCTCGTCTTGTTGCGACGCTTCAGGAAACGGGGAGTTTCAACCCACGACAACGCAATCGTCGTAGCACTCGCTCAGACGAAGCTGCCGAAGTTACTGTTCTCGCTTCCGTTGCTATGAATCCGCATGTGAGCACACGACAGCTTGAACAAGAGATTGGCATTCCTAAAACCAATGCAAAAATGGTTCAAATGGCTCTGAGCACTATGGGACTCAACATCTGAGGTCAGCAGTCCCCTAGAGCTTAGAACTACTTAAACCTAACCAACCTAAGGACATCACACACATCCATGCCCCAAGCAGGATTCGAACCTGCGACCGTATCGATCGCGCGGTTCCAGACTGAAGCGCCTAGAACCGCTCGGTCACCCCTGCCGGCAAAACCAGTGCACATCGTATTATTACACGTCACCGGTTCGATCCTTACCATATACACCTACACCAAGAATTGCATGGGAATGATTTCCAGAATCGGGTATAGTTCTGTCATTGGGCACAGCACCAAATCCTCGCCAACTCGAACTACTTCTCCAGTGTTCTATTTACCGATGAATGTTCCTTCTCAAACAAAGGACAGGTAAATACAAGCAACATGCATTATTGGTCCAGCGACAACCCACGATGGCTTAAACAGGTGGAACATCAGCGTAAATGGACAGTTAACGTCTGGTGTGGGACGCTTGGAACTACAATTATCTGCCCTTATTTCATCAATGGAAGTCTAAACGGCACAGCGTATGCCAATTTCCTCAGACGTGTTCTTCCTCCTCTTCTGGGTGAAGTGCCGCTAAGAACCAGAATGCTTATGTGGTATCAACACGATGGATGTCCAGCACATAGTGCCTTGCGTGTACGTCGTGTTCTGAACCGAAGGTATCCTACCAGATGGATTGGTCGAGGAGGAGGACTTACTTGGCATGCTAGGTCTCCTGATATAAATCCTCTGGACTTTTTTCTTTGGGGATGTATTAAAGAAGTTGTCTATCGCGATATTCCAACTCCAGAGGACACGCAGGAACGTATCGTGCTTGCTTGTAATTCTCTTCGGCAGGCAACACTGGAAGCAGTAAATAATTCTTTCATTCAGCGAGTGTATCGGTGTCCAGGGTCACCACTTTGAGCACCTTTGAATGTTCTACTCCTGGGCAATGGTACAGGAGAGTCAAAGTCAATGTTGTGTTATGTTTTTACTTGGTTTTCATTTGTTGTCTGACAACTCCAGCAAGTGGACGAGTTTGTGATCCCGGGCTCAAAGTCAGTGTTGTGTTGTGTAATTAATAACGTTGTGTTTCAGTGAATGGTACTCTGTGATACATTTTTGAATAGGTCTTTAGGTGAGGAAATGAATTGCCGAATAAAAAATACAGGGTGCCATTTAAAAAAGTCATAACGCTGTTCATATCTTTGAAAAAAACAAAGCTACAACGAAGGCAATCATGCTGATTTATGTCCCCCTGGCGGCTAAAGAACATTTGCTTGGAACATTTTGTAATTTGCATCTGGACAAACAGTTATTTAGGTTGGTCAAGATAAATGGGACATCCTGTATATCACGCATTAAAGATGGCTTCCTACTCGTCTAAATCGATAAGCCACCTGTGTCACTCCGGAGCGTCATGAGATGACTGGTGCCTTGCGGCGAGCTGTCGGTTCCTGATCAAAGTCACATACAGTGTTAGCGTCGTACGGGAAATTCCCTCTGTAAAGATGCTCGCTCTACTCGGAGGTTCGAACTGCGATCTGTTGTTATTTTCTGCGCAGTGAAGGTGTCAAACCTATTTAATTTCATCCCATGATGAAAGTGCTGGTTGGTGATATGCATGTGTATGTATTTGCATGTGTGTGTGCGTGTGCGCGCTTGCGGGTGTGTGTGTGTGTGTGTGTGTGTGTGTTTTACAATAGCAAGTCTACAAATTCAGTCGGAGGTTCGCAAATATTGGGACGCCTGTGGTGGATGACCCTCCTCCATGTCACCCATATCGCGGTGACGGAAGATCCTGCAGTCTTTGAATTCACAGCGACAGAAAACCGCCGAGTGACACTGGATGGTATTACAGCAATTATAAAAATTATTCGTGGTTCGGCACACTATATGTGATCCAGTTTCACGAAGTGACTGCAAGTTGATCACACCTGCAGCTGTTTCGAAGAAGCGACGCGTTGACGCTTGTGATAACTTCTGCAGCGCGTTGAAGAAGATGACGATGACTTTCTTGCAGGAATTGTCATCGGGGACGATACCTGGCTTCACTAACGCCAGCAAGGGACAAAGAGAGTGATTAGGAAATGACTCCATTCTTCGTCGCCCAAACGAAATGATTTACGGGCACAGCCATAAGCAGAGTCGTTAATGCTAACCCTAATTTTCTGGCGAGAGTCCGCCTCCAGAGTTGAGAGAGTCCGCCTCCAGAGTTGAGCGGTCAGCGTGGCAGAATCCCGTGCGAGGGATCCGAGTTCGACTGCCGGCCGGGTCGGAGATTTTCTCCGCTGGAGGACTAGACGTTGTATTGCCCTCATTATTTCATCTTCGTCAACACGCAAGTCGCCCAAGTGATGTCAACTAAAAAGACTTGTACCAAGCGACCATACTCTGAGTTAGGCTCTAGCCACACGCATGTTTCATATTTGGTGTGGTAAAGATGTCATATTGTTCCGGTACGTAGAGGATCATGTGGAACCGGAGGGAATTTTTGATATAAATCAGAAGTTTCTGATATAAACATGTTCAGAAACGATCGTATTTGTAGGGGTATCTGAGGAATTATAAATGCAAAGGAGAAGAACATCATTTAGAAACTACTGTTATATTCTGAATGGACGTAAATAAACCGATCAACTTCGTAATAGTGAATTATCTATAAAATAGACTTCATTCAGTAAGACATAAGTAGATTTTGTTTCCTAAGGAGATGACATTTTTGAACGGCATGGAGATGTTTGAAAATTGCGAGTGAATGTAAAGTAATAGGAATGTTGATAAGTATGAATGTGCAATTTTTCAACAGGACAATGCTCGCCGACACGTGGCACGTGTCCCACGAAGTGTGTGTGTGATTTTGAGGTACTCTCCTTCCCAGAAAGATTCCCCGATCTGTCCCTGGTAGGCCACGTGTGAGGTCAGCTCGAACATCCGCTCTGTCCCAGTGCCAATATCCTGGATATGATGGAGCAACTACAACAGTTGTGAGCGAGCTTGCCTCAGGAGAGTGTACAACGGCTTATTGACACCATTCCTAACACAATCAGTGCACGCACATACGTTAGACGGGTGCAATGTCGTACTGATAAATCGGCTGCCAAGTTCTTTGCAAATTTCTCTCGCTTTTGTAATCACAGAAATAAAATCACATTCTCTGTCAACACGTGAAGTTCTGTTTCGATTCCTCCTCCCCTTCTGCGTGGATCACTGTTTTTGTCAGGCAGTATATTTCATGATTACCAGCGCAATGCTATTGTCAGAGAATATACTGTTTAGTGTGCCACGTAAAATGTACCACAACATACATGGTTTTTCGTGAAATGAGCTCCACCTTTCCGTACTCTGATCTGTTGATACCCCTGGATGGCCGCTCTGCTCAAATGACCGCCGGATCCGTTTTCTCCGGCCGGACTCCGACTGTTTGTCGCCCGTACGGTAGCTGTCTACTTGGAAACATAAGAGTTCTGGCCTGTTAACAGGAGCCGCTGGGCATCTCTAGCACTACAAGTGGCGAGAGGCCGTTACCACTACAGCACCACACTCACACCCCCTAAAGGTAGAGATCGATATCCAATCAAATCCAGACGAAGTTGATTGCTGTCTACAGTTGTTTTCTTCCAACATGACAGTCCCATACGACCTGTATAAAACAGTTCCGACAATTTCAGACTAGAAGTCTGCCTGCTTTCTGCACCCACACGTAGGTGTTCAGACCGCTCAGAGAAGCAAAGGGCGCCAAAAATTTCCACTATGTAGATCTGATTCGTCGTCTGGTGCACCAGTGATTGCACAGACTCCTAAAGAAATTACATTTTACGGGAATATGTGCACTTTGTGTGCGCTGACCAAGTTGGAATGAGCGTAGGGAAACTATATTGAAAAGTGTTACGCTTACGTTCATACAGTGTGTTTTAGGAGGAACAGTAAGTATTTTAAGAGGTGGTAATATAGAACAGTTCCAATAAAATATGTCCAATTTTTAATACAGCTGTTGGAATATAACCAAAACAAATACCCTCAGAAGGCGTTAACAAAGGCAAACGAATTAAGTTAAAAGTTGTTTTTTATAAATTCCACCTCCGACTTCAATGCACTTCCGAATTCTCTTGCTGTTACCACATGTACCTCTCGTGAGGTGACACTGGCTTTCTTTTTTGAGAGTAGCGTTATTGATATCCGCCATATTCTTATACGTGAATACACGTTGAAATGGTTCAAATGGCTCTAAGCACTATGGGACTTAACATCTGAGGTCATCAGTCCCCTGGACTTAGAACTACTTAAACCTAACTAACCTAAGGAAATCACACACAGCCATGCCCGAGGCAGGATTCGAACCTGCGACCGTAGCAGCAGCGCGGTTCCGGACTGAAGCGCCTAGAACCGCTCGGCCACAACGGCCGGCTTGAATACATGAGGAGTTGACGGTGGAGAGGGGCAGGAAGGGGAGGGAAGAGTTAGAGTCGGTAGCACACCAAGGGGCAGGAGATGGTGTGAGAGCACAAGGAATGGGAAAAGAGAAGTGAGAAGGACAGGGGAGAGGAGGGAGGGAACAGCAGAGGAGGGAGGGGATGGAGAGGGAGCCTAATGGAGGAGGTGAGGGGAAAAGGAGGGCCAGAGTTAGAAGGAAGGATAAATATCGGGCGAAGCACATCATCTGGGGCGAGGTCGCCAGAGATTTTCGCTTATTTGACTTCGCATACACAAAGTTGTCTGCTCCTGAGAAATTCTACGCGATGGGGAACATTGACACTTGTACCAGTACGCAAGCAAAATCTAGTAATCCGTTCTCTGTGACAACAACTGTTTCAGAATAAGAAGGAAAGGAAGTAGAAAGTTTGGCGTTTATGGAATAAGGAATTGTTCGTAACTCCGTTGAGAGCGGGAACCGATCCTCCGTAAGCAGATCCCGATCACCGTTGCTTAGATAATCTGACAGGTGGCGCATCGGTTAGTCCGAGAAGCTCGTTGCACGATTTAGCGCAGGGCCGCCAAGGCGTGTCAGACTTCTCGCCTGCAGTGTGTGCAGTCCGCGCGCGAGCCAAGGCCCGGCTTGTCTCGGCTTTGATCGCTCCTTGTCGGAAGTCCCCCCAACAACGCGGCATTTCGTTGAGTATTGCGCCGTGGCGCAACTACCTTCAGTTCGACAGAATCGTGATGTCAGCGCTGTTTACCCTTCGCTATTTGTTCACTGTATGAAGGACGTTCACAGCTCCAGTGGCTGTTTGCGATCTGTCGTCACTAGCCATTAAAAATGATTGGGAACGACAGAAGAGAGGAATGAGAATTATCAGTATATATTAAATACGATACTACAGTACATGCAGAAAGAATTTGAAGATTTGCCACGTGGTTATAATTAAACTTTCCCTATTTAACACGTCATAACGCGGAAACTAATTACCGTACGAGTACAAGACTTGGTAACATTAATGTCGAGAGTATGGGGTGAATGATTTCCATGCGTCACAGCACCACCGTCCACTTCCAACTATGGCCATCAGGCGCTCTGATCAGTCATCGTGATTCATGGTCTCAATGGCATCTGTACAAGATACATATCGCACAGCAGCTTGCATCACAGGACACACAACGACGTGTTGACTTCGCTCTCCAGTTTCTCGCAAGCATTGAAGTTGACGAGGGCAGCCTGGTTCAAAATGGTTCAAATGGCTCTGAGCACTATGGGACTTAACATCTATGGTCATCAGTCCCCTAGAACTTAGAACTACTTAAACCTAACTAACCTAAGGACATCACACACATCCATGCCCCAGGCAGGATTCGAACCTGCGACCGTAGCAGTCGCGCGGCTCCGGACGGAGCGCCTAGAACCGCTAGACCACCGCGGCCGGCGAGGGCAGCCTGGACCAACACACCTGCGTGAAGTCGTTTTTACGATTATGAAGCTAAATAAGTCACGATTACATGGCAAACTGAGTGCCAAAATCTGTGAAACTGTCTGTGTCTGTCCACTTACCTACAGTTTGTACCAGATAAAAATTATATTACGTCTTCAGTGCCTAAAAAATAATTAAACAATCATGAAAATTTGTTTTGGTTTTTATCTGTGCTGTTGAGAAATGTGAAATGTAAAACCAAGTCGTATAAAGTGAGCCTGCATTGCCTTTTAAATGCGGCGCTTTCGCCGTTTTCCCATCTTCCCCTCGTCATTCTCAGACAGCATGGCGTGGCGGTGCCGGGAATGTGGCAGCAAAACTGAGCAATAAGGCACGGCACGGCTCGCAAACAGTAATCTTGGCCGACCCTGGTTTAGCGTGTGTGTGGCATCTGCTCAGAGAGCTGTATCGAAGCTCACTGAAATCTTACATCGACTGACTAGTTCACGTACAACTGTTGCACTTTAAGTCTGCAACTGGCCATGTCTTGATTTATTTGGCGTATGGCGCTCTACACATGGTTTACACTGGTTATACACTGAAGAGACAAAGAGACTGGTACGCCTGCCTAATATATTGTAGGGCCCCGCGAGCACGCAGAAGTACCGCAACACGACGTGGCACGGACTCGACTAATGTTTGAAGTAGTGCTGGAGGGAACTGACACCGTGAATCCTGCAGGGCTGTCCATAAATCAGTAACAGTACGAAGGGGTGAAGATCTCTTGTGAACAGCACGTTGCAAGGGGAGTTGGGTGGCCAGCGGAAGTGTTTAAACTCGGAAGTGTGTTCCTGGAACCACTCTGCAGCAATTCTGGACGTGTGGGAGTGTCGCATTGTCCTGCTGGAATTGCCGAAGTCCGTCGGAATGCACAATGGACATGAATGGATGCAGGTGATCAGACAGGATGTTTACGAACGTGTCACCTGTCAGACTCCTATCTAGACGTATCAGGGATCCCATATCACTCCAACTGCACACGCCCCACATCATTACTGAGCCTCCGCCAGCATGAACAGACCCTGCTCACATGCAGGGTCAATGGATTCATCCACTCGATAGAATTTGAAACGAAACTCGCGGACGAGTCATCAACTGTCCAATGTCGGTGTTGACGGGCCCAGGCGAGGCATAAAGCTTTGTGTCATGCAGTCATCAAGGGCACACGAGTGGGCCTTCGGCTCTGAAAGCCCTTATCAATGATGTTTCGTTGAATGTTTCGAAAAAATGGCTCTGAGCACTATGGGACTTAACATCTTAGGTCATCAGTCCCCTAGAACTTAGAACTACTTAAACCTAACTAACCTAAGGTCATCACACACAACCATGCCCGAGGCAGGATTCGAACCTGCGACCGTAGCAGTCCCGCGGTTCCGGACTGCAGCGCCTAGAACCGCACGGCCACCGCGGCCGGCAAATGTTTCGCACACTAACACTTGTTGATGGCCCAGCACTGAAATCTGCAGCAATTTGGGGAAGGGTTTAACTTCTGTCACGTTGAATCATTCTCTTCAGTCGTGGTTGATCCCGTTCTTGCAGGATCTTTTTCCAGCCTTAGCGATGTCTGAGATTTGATGTTTTACCGGATTCCTGATATTCACGGTACACTCTTGAAATGATCGTACGGGAAAATCCCCAGTCCATTGCTACCTCGGAGATGCTGTGTCCCATCGCTCGTGCGCCGACTGTAACACCATGTTCAAACTGACTTAAATCTTGATAACCTGCCATTGTAGCAGCAGTAACCGATTTATCAACTGCGCCAGACACTTGTCGTCTTATGTGGGCATTGCTGACCGCAACGCCGTTTCTGCCTGTTTTCATATCTCTGTATTTGTATACGCATGCCTATAGCAGTTTCTTTACCGCTTTAGTGTATTATCAGCGAGAAAATTCACTACAGTATACATCAATAAAGGATGCAGAATAAAATCAGATACAGTGAGACAAAGCACAGAATACAATGTGGTAGTAAAACAAAACGTGACGTCGCAACAAATAAATTGCGTAACTTGGCTATTACATTCTGTGCATACTCGAGAGGTTGACCTTGGACTGCTCTTTTTTTCTGTCAGTCGGTTGTCTTTATGTTAACTACCTTTGCCCTAAAAAGGCTGCTGTTATTTCTTCACATAGCTATCAGAAATTATGATCTTCTTGGAAAAGTTCGTTCCAGTAATTGGTGTTGCGCTAACTGCTCACCACACTCCTGTCTCATGCAGAGTCCCTTGGTGTAGCTGATGAGGATTTTCAGGACTCCACCGTCGGTTGTTCTGCGAATTTTCGTAGTCCGATAAATCAGAAAAAAAGAGCATTACGGCATCAACTCTCCATCATGCATAGGTTGCAACGGTATGTGAATTTGTCAGTCGATGCAACATCGTTTCGCTGTAAGATTGAAAACTTTAATTTTGTTTAGATGGGTTGGATAATATTCATGTCCTAACCGCATTCGTATTATGTAGTCATGGCGGCGTTTACTCGTTTTAACTCCATTAGACCACTGTTTCCTTTGCAGGCACCGTAGAATATGGGCATAAAATCTCTCTTTCCTTTTTTCATAACATGATACATTTCCTGCAACAGTCTACCTGTGGTTGTCGATGTATTAACGGAATAAAATCAGTATATGGTGGTCAGATTTCTTGGAATTTGCCTTGTGTTACAATTCATCATTTCTGTTAGCTATTTCGTTTCCTATGACACCCGAATGTCCTTTGATGTATATAAAATTTATGTTCATCTACATCTACGTGATTATTGTGCCATTCACTATTAAGTGCTTGGCAGAGGGTTCAATGAACCACCTTCAAGCTGTCTCTCTACCGTTCCACTCTCGAACGACGCGCGGGAAAAACGAGCACTTAAATTTTTCTATGGGAGCCCTGATTTCTCTTATTTTATCGTGATGATTATTTCTCCCTGTGTAGGTAGGTGCCAACACATGTTACAACATATTAGTTCTCTCATTTCCTGGGACTGTATCATCTGCATAATCAGGATTAGCTGCTACCGGTGTGACGTTTCTATCCATTGTAAAGCACTTTTGAAACATCGGTACTGTTTAGTGTCTTTTAATTTTGGAAAAGGTTACAGCTTTTGAAATTACTGGTGTTTCAGCTGCAACGTAAGACGTTACTTTACGTGGTTTTCTGTTGTAGTGGGCAGTAATCAGCATATCCCACTCGTAAAGGGTCTTGAACCCATTCGTGTATGCAGAAGTAATTTGGCCAACAGTTTTCTATAATGGTCATTAAATTCTTATAATACGGTTTCTAAGTGACAGTAGCTCATTATCAGAAGAGGGAACCAGCAGGAGTATGATTCCAGTTTACAGTTATCGTAGTGATATATCTTATACAAATACTACATATTCTTATCGTCAGATTATTGGAGACAGAGTTCCTATGAATTAAGAATTTCTTTCCAATGGATGTCACCGAATGTTGATAGGAATTTCTTATCCATCTACAAAGTCGCCAAAATTAAATGCCCCGGAAAGTGTTTTCGGCATTTCGTGGCAAGGTAATCCAGAAAGCAGAAAGATCATAACAGAACATCTAAAATTATTTATAAGATGCATGTGTGACCATCAGCTGTTTTTATTGAAACCGAAATATCAACCGTTTCAGTCATGGACCATCTTCACAGATAAGGATTAAAATGGTACAAGCCACCACATGACATTTGTCATTACTTAAATAATGTGCAGAGCATGTCATGAATATCATCAATAAATGACACACGACTTTTAGAAGCAAACATAAGTGTTAGTATGTTTGCTTCTAAAAGTCCAGTATCGTATACTGACATTCATCAGATGCTCTCCACATTATTTACGTAATGACAAATGTAATGTGGTGGCTTAAACCATTTTAACCCTTATCCGTGACGACGGTCCATGACTGAAACCGGTTGATATTTGACTTTAAAACAAAAACAGCTGCTGCATTTTATACATTTCTAGACAGCTGTTGAGAGTCATCTTCCAAAAAGTTTAAAATGATTTAGGGCACCAAAATTTCTGCTAAAGTGAAAGAGAGTCTGCTTCTTTGTCCTTATACGTTGCCTGTTGTGCATGAGATAAAGCCTCCAGACCAACATGCGTGTGTGGAGCTCCGCCAGTCGTTACTAAATGAGGTGTTTCGGGACATTTGCAGCCACAGTTTTTCAACTGTTCAGATGAAATCTGGTTCTGGACACGTGCCATAATACATCAGTAGATGGTTACCAGTTAAATGAATAACCGTTGCGTAATTATATGATGGCTATTTGGTGTGCAGATTACGGCACAGTACTGTGTTTCCTACTACGTTTAATGACGGAATTAGCCGGTAATATCGACAATGTACTTATTGCTCTGTATTTTATGTTGTCCGCCAACGGCCTTGCCGCAGTGGTAACACAGGTTCTTGTAAATTCTCGAAGAGAAGCGCTTTGGGGCTTGGCTCGCACTTGGATGGGTGAACGTCCCGGTCCGCCGTGTGCTGTTGGCAAGCGTTTTCTTATAAATATTTTGGAGCAAACACCATCTTTATAAAGCACGAAAACTACGAACGACCAGTAGATAATTACAAGTGTGGTTTGAAGTTTGAATAGTTTTTAAGTGGCGTATCTCATACGTCGAAACCATGGTAATGTGCTGTCTAAGCCGGCCGAAGTGGCCGAGCGGTTAAAGGCGCTGCAGTCTGGAACCGCAAGACCGCTACGGTCGCAGGTTCGAATCCTGCCTCGGGCATGGATGTTTGTGATGTCCTTAGGTTAGTTAGGTTTAACTAGTTCTAAGTTCTAGGGGACTAATGACCTCAGCAGTTGAGTCCCATAGTGCTCAGAGCCATTTGAACCATTTTGTGCTGTCTAAACATTACCTCCGCAACTACGGGGCGTATTTTGGAAGAAGGCTGGAGTGGATATCGATATACTACCATCATTCTAGGTTGTTGTTGCTGTTGTCGTCTTCAGTCCAAAGACTGGTTTGATGCAGCCTCCATGTTACTCTATCCTGAGCAAGCCTCTTCATCTCTGAGTAACTACTGCAACCTATATCGTTCTGAATCTGCTTAGTGTACTCATCTCTTGGTCTCCCTCTACGATTTTCACCCTCCGGTACTCACTTGGTGATTCCTTGATGCCTCAGACTGGATCCTATCAATGAGCCCCTTCTTCTAGTCAGGCTGTACCACAAATTTCTCTTCTCCCCATTTCTGTTCAGTACTTTCTCATTAGTTACGTGATCTAACCATCTAATCTTCAGCATTCTTCTGTAGCATCACATTTCAAAAGCTTCTGTTCTCTTCTCGTCTAAACTGGTATCGTCAATGTTTCACATCCATACATGGCTACACTCCATACAAATACTTTCAGAAAAGACTTCCTGACACTTAAATCTATACCTGATGTTAACAAATTTCACTTCTACAGAAACGCTTTCCTTGCCACCGCCAGTCTGTATTTTATATTCTCTCTAGTTCGACCATCCTTAGTTATTTTGTTTCCGAAATAGCAAAACCCATTTACCACTTTAAGTGTCGCATTTCCTAAGCTAATTCCCTCAGCATCGCCTGATTTAATTTGACTACATTCCATTATCCTCGTTTTGCTTTTGTTGATGTTGATCTTATATCTTCCTTTCAAGACACTGTCTATTCCGTTTGACTGTTCTTCCAAGTCGTTTGGTGTCTCTAACAGAATTACAATGCCATCGGCAAACCTCAAGGTTTTTATTTCTTCACCCTGGAGTTTTAATTCCTACTCCAAATTTTACTTTGGTTCCCTTTACTGTTTGTTCAATGTTCAGACTGAATAACACCGAGGATAGGCTACAACCCTGTTTCACTCCCTTCTCAACCATTGCTTCCCTTTCGTACCCCTCGACTGTTATAACTGCCTTCTGGTTTCTGTAAAAATTATAAATAGCCTTTTGTTCCCTGTATTTGACCCCTGCCACCTTCAGAATTTGAAGTAGAATATTCCAGTCAACACTGTCAAAAATTTTCTCTAAGTCAACAAATGCTATAAACGTAGGTTTACCTTTCCTTAACCTAGTTTCTAAGATATGTCGTAGGGGCAGTATTGCCTCGCGTGTTCCTACATTTCTACGGAATCCAAACAGATTTCTCCAAGGTCTGCTTCTACCAGTTTTTCCATTCGTCTGTAAGGAATTCGTGTTAGTATTTTGCAACTGTGACTTATTAAACTAATAGTTCGGTAATTTTCACATTTGCATTCTAGGTTAGTTACTGTGTATTGTCGTCTGTGGTTCACCTTTGGTTTTCGTAACCATAGAGCCGTGCCATCTAACGTGTTCTACAGAAATTTCTAATTAAATCAAGGAACCTACATAAAGATACATATCCAGCTAACTGCATAGAAAATACATTAAAACGTCCGTATCACTTTTCTTCCCACACAAGCATCGAACAGTGCATATAAGTCTCCTAATTTACATTGGCTATGTTAGCAGTTAGTATTTAAGATCTCCATCCCAGCATTCTAGAATAAAGCCTTGCGTGACGACATAACACTGATCGGCAACAAAGCAATTCACGCTTATACGTGGATGAAGAGCTCTAACCAGGAGCCTCACACTGCTCCATCCATAAACAAAAGAAACATTGTGGCGGTTGAGTACTAAAACGTTAGCTGCTGGGTGACTCTTACGTTGACTCGTCATAGCAATGAAAAGAGTGTCAACCGATTTTCTTCAAGAACACGATTCAGAACTTTTCAATTTCCGATGCTGCTGTCGTCACTTCACTGCATTCTATATGGCTCTAATGCGCCAATACAACACTGATCTGACTGTAATTCCTTTTTGTATTCCGCGGCACAATAAGTTTCTGTGAATCGTCAAATACAGAATACCTGCTTGAACCGTTTCTTTGTTCGTGGCACTTTACTGCGAGATAATTTGCGCATTACACATACTTTAAGCCGAATGTGTTTTAGTTATTTAAATCGTACTCGAACGTCGTCATCATAGTTGTCATTATCCATTGGCGAATAGAGGCCTCCTGCAGATTTGACCGTGCATTATGGCCATCAGTTGTAAGCAGTCATGGTTCTTCTGTATGTTTAATGTCATCTACTCGTCTTTCAACATTGATTCTCTTAGAAGATAGGTTAAGGAAAGGTAATCCTACATTTATAGCATTTGTAGCCTTAGAGAAAGCTTTTGACAACGTCGACTACAATATCCTCATTCAAATTCTAAAGGCTGCAGGAATAAAATGCACGGAGCGAAAGGCTATTTACAATTTTCACAGAAACCAGATGGCAGTTATGAGAGTCGAGGGGCATGAAAGGGAAGCGCTGGCTGAGAAAGGACTGAGACAGGCTTGTAACCTATCGCCGATGTTATTTAATCTGTATATTGCGCAAACAGTAAAGGAAACAAAAGAAAAATTTGGAGTAGGAATTAAACTCCAGGGAGAAGGAATAAAAATTTGAGGCTTGCGGATGACATTGTAATTCTGACAGCAAAGGACTTGGAAGAGCTGTTGAACGGAATGGTTCAAATGGCTCTGAGCGTTATGGGACTTAACTTCTGAGGTCATCAGTCCCCTACAACTTAGAACTAGTTAAACCTAACTAACCTAAGGATCTCACACACATCCATGCCCGAGGCAGGATTCAAACCTGCGACCGGCTGAACGGAATGTACAGTGTCTTTAAAGAATTATATAAGACGAACATCAACAAAAGCAAAACGAGGATTATGGAATGTAGTCGAATTAAATCAGGCGATGCTGAGGGAATTAGATTAGGAAATGAGACATTGAAATTAGTAAATGAGTTTTGCTATTTCGGCAGCAAAATAACTGATGATGGTCGAAGTGGAGAGGATATAAAATTTAGACTGGCCGTGGTAAGAAAGTCTTTTCTGAAGAAGAGAAATTTGATAACATCGAGTATACATTTAAGTGTCAGGAATTCCTTTCAGAAAGTATTTGTATGGAGTGTAGCCGTGTATGGGAGTGAAACATGGACGATAAACAGTTTAGACAAAATGAGAATAAAAGCGTTTGAAATGTAGTGCTACAGAAGAATGCTGAAGATTAGATGGGCAGATCACGTAACTAATGAGAAGGTTCTGAATAGAGTTGGGGAGAAGAGGAATTTTTGGCACAACTTGACTAGAAGAAGGGATCGGTTGGTAGGACACGTTCTGAGGCATGAAGGGATCACTAATATAGTATTGGGGGGGGGGCGGGGTGGAATCGTGGGGGGGGGGGGGTAAAAGTAGAGGGAGACTAAGATATGAATACACTAAGCAGATTCAGAAGGATGTAGGTTGCAGTAGGTATTCCGAGATGAAGCTTGCACAGGATAGAGTAGCACAGCGAGCTGCATTAGACCAGTCTTTGGACTGAAGACCACAACAACAACACCCATCTTTCAGTAGATAGTCTTCAGGCTGTTTTTCTGTCTATCGGTTTTCAGCAGAGATTCGAAGAAGAGTCTAGCTACCTACTACTTCCCGTCACATAGGCATCATGAAATGACCGCAATGAGAAACTGAGAGAAATTGGTGCACACATGGAGTCTCACCGACAGTCGACGTTCGTACGCGCTATTTAAGATCGGAGCAGGGAAGGAGATACAGGAAAGTGCTACCAGAAGCACCCTCCACTTGCAGAGTATACACTATCTGATAGACAGTGCCCGGACACCTATAAGGGGACGATAGTATGGGATGTGTCCACCGTTCGCCTTTATGACGGCTTGAACTCTGCTGAGGACAATTTCAGTTAGATGTCTGAATGTCTGTGGAGGAATGGTAGTCCATTCTTCCTCAAGAACCGAACCCAGAGAATGCAGTGATGTAGGACACTGGAATCTGGAGCGAAGTCGACGTTCTTACTCATCCCACACCTGTTCCAGATGCTGGTATTATCTGGTCGGGGATCTGGGCAGGACACTCCATTTCAGGAATGTTACTGTCCACAAACCATGCCCGCAGCTCGTGGTCTCGCGGTCGCATTCTCGCTTCCCGAGCACGGGGTCCTGGGTTCGATTCCCGGCAGGGTCAGGGATTTTCACCTGCCTCGAGGTGACTGGATGTTTGTGTTGTCCTCATCATTTCATCATCATTCATGAAAGCGGCCAGATTGGACTGAGCAAAGGTTGGGAATTTGCGCAGGTGCTGATAACCGCGCAGTTGAGCGCTCCACAAACCAATCATCATCATCATCATCGTCATCCACAAACCATTGCCTCACAGATGGATTTGCTACTCAGATGACATCCAGTGACTAGTCCACGTTCGAAGTCACTGAACTCTCCTCACCGACCGATCCTGCTATTGCTGCTTCTCTGCTGGCAACGCGGTACTCCCCACCTGCTTTTATAATGTCTAGTTCGCCTCTTGTGATATCTAATGATCAATTCCGCATTACATAGGAGTGTCCAGGTACTTTTCATCAAATACTGTAGATTTAAATGTAGGTGTCCCAATCCTTCTGGGCCAAAGTTAATAACATGATATGGAATACTAAACTGCGAACTTTGAAACAAGAACCAATGGTCGGAAATGAATATCTAGTTTGTTGCTGACAAACACTTACACCCACAACATAAGCAGTTGTCCAAAATGACGACCGTTAGACTCAGTACAGGAATTACAACGGCTCTTGATATTTTCCCACATTCTCCCAAATAATCTCTGGCGTCTGTGGTACCGACAGGAAGCTAGGACCGCACCACTCAGTTCCTCTCCAGCTTCTACTGGGCTTTCATTCATCAACAACTTCATGTAACACCAAATAAAAAATCGACCATGTCCAAATTACAGACGAATACGTAGTGGCGCCACCAACTTCCAGGCAGAACATAATCAGTTCACAAGCACGTGACTCGCACGTAATGCTCATTCCGACCATGTTGGATCTCTTTGCAGTCTGTGGCTGCCACTCAATTAAAGATTACTTTGTAGACAGCAATCCGCCACAAATACATTTTTAAAAAGCTTTATTTCAATGTCAGGATTTGATCCATCACGAGATGTTCTTACATTGACATTATCGTAAGGAGCACGTTGTATTTTACTGCACTGCATGACAGTATTTATTCAGTTAGGGTACTTTGTGCTATGCATATGAGTTATTCATATAAAGATATGCTAACGTGCATGCAGTTAAAAACATATAAATTGAAGGCATTATGTACAGTTACATTTGTTATGGTGAACGATGTTTACTTTCCCTTTCGTCCTTATGATTTTTTGGATGAAGTACGAAATTTTTAAATGTATGAGATGTCCCTCAACAATTTGTAATCAAATTACTCAGTTTAGGATCGGTTACCCTCTGCATAATTGTGTCTGTAACGCTTTGTGACCCTTGTACAGGTGTGTCTAATGTTAGCAACTTCGGTTTCTCCACGTGAGTCCTGGAGACATTCAAATTCCACTGTAGTGCGTCAACCATCTATCGGCAGAGTCTCTCTCTTCCTTTTGTGAAACAATCCCCTTCGCCTCTTCTTCGCTGCACGACGTCACTAAGGCCCATCTGTGTCACGGCCAGGCGCTCCAGGCGTTTGTGACGTACGTGACCACGCTATGCGACGTAACAGCACAGTTTACATCGAAGGAACTGTTACTTTCTGGACCTAAATCAATTTTCTACACTACTATATTATTACAGGCGTTTCTATCGGTTGCTTCAAATTTAAGGCAATCAACGTTGCAATTGTAAGACGCCGCATGGCTTTAAAATTTTTTTTCGATGAAGGATATGAAATCGGAATACGAATCGGCGATCACAAAAAAAAAAAAAAAAAAAAAAAATTCAAATGGCTCTGAGCACTATGGGACTTATAACTACTTAAACCTAACTAACCTAAGGACATCACACACATCCATGCCCGAGGCAGGATTCGAACCTGCGACCGTAACGGTCGCGCGGTTTCCAGACTGAAGCGCCTAGAACCGCTCGGCCACTCCGGCCGGCGGCGATCACAACAGCTGAAGTTAATGCGGTGTTACGTCTTGGTAGCTTTTATTTACATATGCCACACAAGCGCACCCGTTTCAGCTAGAAACTGTGATTATGTGTAAAAAATTGCTACTGTTCAGGACCCTGGAATGCTTCGCAAATGGTGGGCAGGAAACCTAGAACGAGCGGAGCGAAAGAAATAGAAGTTCTGGCAGTTGGTGTTTATGATCTGCATGTTGGTCCGGGAGAAACTGCGAGTACCTCTAGTGTACGACAATCCAGCGTCTTTCGCATTTTGCACGCAAACAGCGTCCATCCGTACCATGCTCACTTTGCCGGCAGACTTCGCATCGGTACTGCAGAAGACGCATGGAATCCAGTCGGCCGCTTCTGAGGCGACAACAGTAGAACAGATTAGCTCTTCAAATATCGTTATCTTTATTACTGAAGCTACATTTACAAATCATCGACAACTGAATGTAATAAATATGCATTACTGGTCCGCTCAAAAGAATAATTGAAAATCAGGTGTGGGGGGTACACTTGAGCGTTCTGCCCAGGAGGATCAGGGTTCGAGTTCCCGAAAAGGGAACCGCTAGTCTTAATTTCCCACCAATTCCCAGGAGGGTGGTGGGATGGGATATCAGCACAGCCCTCGGACAAAGAAATTCCCACGAAAATTCGAAATTCCCGCCAAAATTCGAAATTCCTGCCAAAATTCGAAATTCCAACCAAATTCGAAATTCCCACCAAAATTCGAAAGGATGGGGGTGGGCGGGGGTTGGGGTGGTTAATTGATCAATTTAATTAATTTGCATATCAATTTGCTATCAAAAGTGTGCTACAACTGCCAACTCCCTACTACTTCAATCGTGGTTAGAACAACGTTCTTTATAGTTTTGAGTGCATTATGGCGGAGCTAACTGAATTCGAACATGCGCAAATTGTTCGTTCTCGCATGTTTGGTGCCTCCGTAACCAAGGTAACCGAAGCGTCCGGTCTTTCAAAATGCACCATATCAACGATTTATACCGGATACAGGGAAAGTGGGAAAACATCATCCACTAAGTCACAACGCGGACGAAAGTGACTGTTGAATGATGGTGACAGGGGGCCATTGAAGTGAACTGTGACGAAAAATAAGACGACAGCTGCAAAAGTCACTGCAGAACTGAATATCGCACTTGCAAACCATGTCAGCACCAAAACAACACAATGGGAGTTCCATAGGTAGAGGATTGCAAAGCGAGCTGGAACTCCAAAATCCCTTATCAGTGAGGCAACTGAAAAACAGAGAAACGTAGCACTGAAACCGTAAAATCTGAACTACGCAGCAATGGAAGAAAGTCGTTTGGTCGCATGAGTCCTGTTTCACACTGTTTCCAACTTCTGGTAGAATTTACGTTCCACGAGTGATGGTTTGGGCAACCATATCGTGATATTCCGTGGGCACCACGGTTACTCTGCAAGGTTATATTACTGCCAAGGATTATGCGTCCAATTTGACAGTTCAGGTCAGTTCCATGGTATGACGTTTGTTGCACGATTGTGATGGTGTGTTCCAAGGCGACAGGGCCGCTGTTCACAAAGCTCGCATAGTCCAGGACTGGTTTTGTGAGTACGAGAATAAATTTTTGTATCTTTCCTTGCCACCACAGTCGCCAAATCTTAATATTGTAGAACTTTTGTGGTTTACTTTGGAGAAAAGGGTGCGTGATCGCTGTCCAACTCCACCATAGTTATTTGAATTTTGCAATATTTTGTAGGATTAACGGTATAAGATTTCCATGAAAACCGTACAGGGCGTGTATTTATCCATTCCTGCACAACTGGAAATTGTTTTGAAGACCAACAGGTTTCCTAAACCGTATTAAACATGGTAATGTGTTGTGTTTTTGCTCTTTCCGCATTTTTGTGTACACGTTGTATGTGGTAGTAACTAGAGCTACTGATAAAGTATCCATATCGTTTCCAGAAGGTATCGACATATAACGGCGAAATTTTCGCCCACGATATGTAGATATATCCACATCAAGATGGCAATATCGAGTGCCGATATTTTTATATTATATTTTTTTTCACAGCTTTCGGTACATATTTGAAGTTGTTCTTTTGAAATTGTAGCAGAACATTACTTTCACTATGTGAAGGGCCGGCCGGAGTAGCCGAGCGGTTCTAGGCACACCGGTACGGTAGCTCAACGTGTTCGGTCAGAGGGTTAGCTGCCCTCTGTAATAAAAAAAAACTGAGTTAATAGATCAACAACAAACATAAAAGGGTGTCTTACGACGTCCGCCCCGATCAGATGCAACGAACGAAAACGAACCAAATGGATTAAAAAAAAAAAAAAAAGCGCTGCAGTCTGGAACCGCGCGACCGCTACGGTCGCAGGTTCGAATCCTGCCTCGGGCATGGATGTGTGTGATGTCCTTAGGTTAGTTAGGTTTAAGTAGTTCTACGTTCTAGGGGACTGATGACCTCAGAAGTTAAGTCCCATAGTGCTCAGAGCCATTTGAACCAGCTATGTGAAGGAGTCTTAACACTTTTTGAGCTTTCAACACGTAGAATTTTTCTCTTTGACTGTGTGAAGCAAGTATATGTGGCACTAGAGAAGAAGTCCGATAGCACTGGGGGATGACGCTGTGAATGGAATAACAAGATTACCGATGTGAGGAAATAGCACACCTGTTGCGTTAAAAACCGATTTTTAACAGAACTAGTGCGTTATTTCTTCACATCGGCATACTTCAAAAACAGCAGCTGAAAATGATAAAGAAAAAATCTAAATGACAAGATTGGTCTTTGCGGTGGGTGGGGACGTGTGAGAGGAAATGCTGAATAATCGGCGCTTGGCGCTACCAACAGAAACTGCAACGTTTAGCTTCACCACGCAATTTTGACAATGCAGCTGCTGGGTCGCTGGCGTTGGCAGAGACGAAAAAGCAGGGAAGTCGACATGAAGTGTGCCGGACAAATCCGATATGTGACGAAACCGATCGACGGTCCCATCGGACACCCTTTATTGTGCCGCTTACATGCAGTAACCATTGTTAGCAAAGTGGTTATCACCAAGAGTGAACAAGCATCGTTTTCCTTTCAGTTCTTGCTGTAAGGGGATAGGCAGCCTGCTAGCTTGTTGATATACAGAAAATATAATAATAAAGTAATACTTAAATATACAGCTCTAAATCCGGCAGTATATTTATAACGTGGAGCGGCTTTTTTTGCTTTCTTTTTTTATTTTGTGGGACGGAACCTCGATACTTCTTTCTCGATATATCGATATATCGCTACTTCTTCTTGATATATCGACAGCATATAACGACATTTTCTTAAATAACGACATATCTGATTCTCAATATTTTTAAAATATCAACAGTCCTAGTAGCAACACGATGAGTTGCCCGGCGCACAACTCGCTTGTGGTTAGGAAAGCGATTACCGAGCTCTTTCCTATCCAACGGATAAGATAGCCATTGCATCTGTGGCAGTATTTGGAGGTATGTAATACTGCCGTAGGTGCACTGGCACGTGTGAATTTACATTGTTCTGCACGAAATAGACGTAGCACTGTTCGTTAGCTATTAGTTCTCTGAAAAAAGGTTACGTAAATTGTTCACATAGCTACCAGAACTTACAATCTGGTGTAAAAAAAAAAAAACGACCCAGTTATTCGCGTTGCGTACCATACTACCATACTCCTGCATCTTATGTCGAGTCCTCGTTCACTCGAGATTTATTTCGTCATAAAATACGCCTGGAGAAATTGAAGAATCATGTATTTCGTCTGCTTCCCTGAAAATTGAATCCCACAATGAAGAAACAGAAATTAAAATCTGGATATTCATGTAATTCACAGTGTGTCTTGCCTGTATACAGTGCTCAAGCACGTCAGATTTATCAGGCTGTAGCAGGCAGGTATAGCGTCGATGTTCCGGGCACCGTTCGTGAACGTCATGTAAAGTACGTCCGATATACGACAAACCACACTGGTGATTAGCAATCCCGATGTCCTGTTGTGCCTTTGCAAACGTATCCCCCAATCCCTACACCCACATACTCTCAACGCAACTTCAGCCGACTGCCTCTCCCAGACAATGAGATCCACTCTGATATTTATCCGTCCTACCAGCTATAACACTTTCCCAACTATCCTACACATCAGGGCCCTGCTCTCTCTTTACCTTTCCATCTCTCTCCATCCCTTTCCTCGTGATATCACTGCCCTACCCACACACAAAATACCTCCCCACTTCTTCCCACTATCCACCCGAACACCTATCTTCATCTCTATAACTTTCTACCTTATGCACTCGTAATTTTTCTTCCCACACCTTTCAACTCTATAGAACTCATCTCTTTTTCCCCAAATTCTTTTCTGCCAGTGGGTACCGGGGTATCTGCCCTGGGCGGCAGTTTCAGGGGGAGCCAAATTCATATTCATGAAAAAAGAAAGCCCTGTTTCACAAAATGCCTTAGCACCCAGCGCACGTTGGTCCATAGATTACTCATATGATTTTGAAACGCATCCTAGTTGGTTTTCAACAATTTTAACACATTCTAAATTGTTTTCTGATCAAATCAAGTTGATTTTTGAATGCTTGCGTAGTGTACGCGATGTCTCTACCAGGGGAATCCCGGTCGCATCTAGAAATAAAAAACTTTCCCGGGGCTGAAAATGAAATTTTGACAGAAAATTTTTGCCAGAACCCTGCACTACCAGTTGTACATTCCTTGGTTAGCAGCAGCTTTAGGTTCTGTTCTCGGAATAGCGCGGAAAACGCACTGTACCAACAGACAATAAGGCCTAACCGGAGAATAAACGCGGGCTGATTGAACCTGTGATTCTAGCATGTTAGGAGAATAAGTTTTGACAATGGCAGGAATAGTTACAGAATTAGCGATGATAGGACTGTTTGTTAGAACGAGGAAAGAGAAGATGCGAGGATATTATGAAAATTATATGCAAGAATACGGCGATTCCAAATTTATATAAAAATTTTCGATCTCATGCTTGAGAAACAGGAGCGTAGAAATGAAATGTGGTTCAAATGGTTCAAATGGCTCTGAGCACTATGGGACTTAACTACTGTGGTCATCAGTCCCCTAGAACTTCGAACTACTTAAACCTAATTAACCTAAGGACATCACACACGTCCATGCCCGAGGCAGGATTCGAACCTGCGACCGTAGCGGTCGCGCTGTTCCGGACTGTAGCGCCTAGAACCGCTCGGCCACTCCGGTCGGCAAATGAAATGTGAAACTATTTCCTAATATAAAACTGTTTGCTTGTAGTAGGTATAATAGGTATTTGATATTGGTCACAAGTAATTCCACCCAGTATTAACTGCGAGAATTTTTTTTTTTTTTTTTTTTTTTTTTTTTTTTTTTTTTTTTTTTTTTTTTAAGGTGGGTAGGAGTGAAACCGTCCGACTGGAGCAAGAGAGGCACCAGAGGACATTTTATTTTCCACTGTCCTGAATATAGGTTTGATGGCTTCCATTACAATATATACACGTTTGAATTTCACAGAGCGAACTACAGTGACGTGCGATAGAAGAATACTGTGTGAAGAGACGTGGCACTGCACTTTGGCACACTTAAGTCCGAATAACAAGTCTTACATTTCCTCAAACGTATATGTTCTATATATGAAACTCTTCAGAAAGATGTGCACTACAAAATGAACATATTTTTGTAAAATTGATTTTTTTAAATTTTGACGTCCTGTTTCAAACGCTCGAGAGGAAGGCGGGCGCCGCTATCAAACTTTTGCTCCGGTTGGGAAATACCGTACATTAGGGGCTAACTGTTTGTGTGTACAGAGTATAGTGGATGACTTGCACGACATATGCAATGAACTTACGTCGCTGGCGGTCGCTGGCTAGGCAACCTGACACGTATGACGCCGAGTGCGAGGGTAATCGAGTCGTTCCTAGGTGGCAGAGCTATAAATAGGCCAGCAGTTTGTTGCGGGCGTATGAAATGTGGGACCGCTAGGAGGCGGAGAAACCGGGCTCGCAGGGGGAGCAAGGTCGGCAGCCAGGAAGAGGCTCAGTGAAAGTGTTGCTGCTGAGCTGGCGGGCGTGCGCTAATCGCCCCTCGCACGCCCTGCTGGCCTCTGTACTTACAAGACCTTCCCCTTTGTCGTTCATTCGAACACACAGACGGACGAAAAAATCCGAAAGATCTCTCTTTTTAAGCACAGAAAAGAAAAACTGAATATTTGAATTGTCAAGTAACAACCTGCCCTAGCTATTAAATTTCCTCTTATCGTAAACAGATTTTGAAATTTTTATTAAACTTGAAATGACAGAAAATATTAATGAGCCTTGTCGGTAATTCAACTTAATGCCGAAATACAGGGTGTGGCACGTACGACGGAAGCGCGGACTGACATCACCTCCTGACGCACGCGCACGTAGCTAGGCAGGTGCAGTATCGGTATTGACCGAGAATAAACTAGACGAGTTAGAAATGACTTTGGAAACATGTTCCAGAAAATCGCTGCGCTGTGTAGCTTTTCAGACTGGTGTAGGAGCAGTACCTGCTGACAGGCTTTACACAAATTGAAACTGAAACGTTGCGAAGTTACGATAGACGAGCTGAAATACTGTCCCTCGGCGTCAGTATTGCAATCAGTTACTGCAGTCTGTGCGTGACGGAGACGTTGATTCTGGGGCACTCTTTTTTCTGAATTGTGTAAACAAGTGTGTGGGACGCAAGTAGTGGAACACGAATTATTGAACCTATCTTTTCCACCAGCCACTACTTACGATAACGTTGTGAATAACATATCGGTACCTTCTTTCAAATAACAAAAAACTAGACCGAGCGAGGTGGCGCAGTGGTTAGACACTGGACTCGCATTCAGGAGGACGACGGTTCAATCCCGCGTCCGGCCATCCTGATTTAGGTTTTCCGTGATTTCCCTAAATCGCCCAGGCAAATGCCGGGATGGTTCCTTTCAAAGGGCACGGCCGACTTCCTTCCCCGTCCTTCCCTAATCCGATGAGACCGATGACCTCGCTGTCTGGTCTCCTTCCCCCCAAAAAAAAAAACCAAACAAAAAAAAAACATAAAACTAACGAAAAGACCTACGGTTATTTCGTGCAGGACAAGACAAGAAATGATACGTACTACTGTATCATAAAGAACACCTCATAATACAGGCATAGACGCGTTTACAAATGGTTCAAATGGCTCTGAGCACTATGGGACTTGACATCTGAGGTCATCAGTCCCCTAGGACTTAGAACTACTTAAACCTAACTAACCTAAGGACATCACACACACCCATGCCCGAGGCAGGATTCGAACCTGCGACCGTAACAGTAGCGCGGTTCCGGACTGAGGCGCCTAGAACCGCTCGGCCACAGCGGCCGGCACGCGTTTACAGTACGTGCTCTTGCACTTCATCTCTCTCTGATTTTACGTGCAGAACTTTGTCAGTTCTTTACACAATCGTTTACAAATTTAAATGTAGTGAACCTTCCTACGAGCAGCTTTATTCCACGTGATAAGTACTCTTGCTGTGAATTTAAATTGACTGCTGTTTATCTAATCTGAACACGCCTCCTGGACTGACTCAAATATTCAGTGTCACTGATGTTTCACTCTCATTTCTCCTCAACGTCTGAATTAGAACTTTTCCTACAGGGCATGTGAGAACAACACGTCTTAGTGGAGGGAGTGAACGGTGCGACTTTTTAGAATTACACATCTAATGCTGCCATAGCAGTAGACATCAGTTGAAATAAATTCGGTGAAATGAGTGAAACGCAAAGATATAAAAGGACATAAATGAAATCCGTTCAGAGATGTTGGACTGGCAGTGTAATAAATACGCCGTGACCATTGGAATTCGTGCAACATTAGTATTCGAACCCACACCTCTAGGTTATCGCTTGCCTTGCTTTACGCAGTTAGGCCTCCAGTCGGCCGTCATGTTTATTCTACTGGTGATGTTATTCATGCATAGTCATTGGAAGAACGTCTGATTGTAATGTTCTAAAGTACGAGGGCTGTTCGGAAAGTAAGGTCCAATCTGTCGCGAAATGAAAACCACAGTGAAAATAAAAAAAATTTTATTCGCAACAGTTGCCACACCTGCTAGCTACCTCTCTAAATAGTCGCCGCTCCGAATTACACATTTGTCGCGGCGGTGTACAAACTTTCAACTATCCTCTTCATATAAATCAGCCGCCTGTGCTTTCCGCCAATTCTCTACGCTGGTCTGCCTTTCCTTGTTTATGCCAAAATATCCATTTGCCAGTGGTTCATGTGAGCAGAGATGAAAAATGGAGGGAGCTCATTAAGGTCAGTATTGTGGGTGGTCAAACATTTACCATCCAAAACGCTGCAGGAGCGTCTTCATTGCCCCCGCAGAATGCGGCTGAAAATTGTCTTGAAGAAAGAAACGCATGACATTTATGTTATGTGGGCTGCATAGCTTCAGGCGAAATCTCTCACCATATCCACACACTTAGCGGGAGACCCTGTTATTTTAGGCATTTCTACATGATCACTTTGCGCTCTGAACTGAAAAGAGCGACGTGAAGCAATCGACAGGCACACTAAAGACACTGCCCAACACATCTGTGCAAAGTTCCAGAGGATTTTCACAGTGGTTCCCATTTCGCGCCTAATCGGACCTTACTTTCCGAATATGCCTCGTAATACGAGAGAAGCAATAATGGCATTAAATAGTTGAGTCAGCCTGCAAGCATGCTTAAAGAGCCTACATGCGTAAGAGGTGTATATTTCTATTGTCTATTGTCAAACCTAATTTATGAAAGATGTTTATATTTTATTAATAGCATTAAATAGGAATAATTAAATTTGTCATGTTGGAAATAATTGTGGTAGCAGGGAATGTCTGCACCAAAGTATTGTTGGCAAGAGAGACCGCAAACTGATATAATTTTAAAAAGGGCGGGAGAGACCGCGTATGGATACATTTTAAGAAAAGAGCGGGAAATACCGCGCATTGATACATTTTGTAATGGTAGCAGGGATTGTCTGCACCAGAAAGCATTGTCGGCAGGAGAGACCGCACTTTAGCGTTCGTAGGAAGTTAGTAGTAAGCGAGATGTGAAGCGAGTCGGTAGCAGGTCTGAAGCGAGAGGTTGAGAGAAGCGGTGTGCCTGCCAGCCACCAGCTATGATTTACAAGAGATTATAAACGGATGTACAGAGACATCAGCTAACTATTATCATAAGAGGAACTAATATTATTGAATTATATTTTTTGAGAAACTCAAGACTACTGAAGGTACGTTTGCGCAATGCTATTTGTAAGATTATTGTAAAAAATAAGTCCCATTTGAACGTTTATAAAATCATTTCATTCAGAATATAATTAATTTTTGCCAGCAATATTGCATTACTGATTATAATCCATCCCAAAAACCATCAACGTAAAACTTTGCAAAATTTTATTGTTGTCAAGAAAAAGATTAACTATGAATTACGAAACTTCAGTCAAATTAATTAAAGAATAACGTCAGCTTTGCTATTAAAGAATAACGTCAGCTTTGGTAATAAATATAGCCACTTATTATGAAAGCCCACCAGCAGCTAATAGAGTATAGTAAAACAGAGTAAGTATATTCATGTCGCAGTTCGATGTAGCAGTCAGATAGCGATCCAGTAACAGTAAAAAAAGGTAAGGAAGAGTTTTGGGCTATTGCAGGTAACGACTGAAGGCCACGACGACGACACATTCTATGTTTCGTCGAAGTAATCAGCAAATCACTTTTAATAAGCAGCATTTAAATTTGTATGCGAAGATTGAGAATGAGAATTAATTTTAAAAGGGAAGATTTCATTTGTTATTATTGAGCAAGAGATAGAAATCGTAAGGAAAGGTTTCATAGCTTATTATAGAAGGGAAGGTTATCATTAACAAAGGAGATATAGAGGAGACGGGAAGGTTTCACATGGCCGATACAAATGCTCGCGATAAGCGTAAGACCTACATTTCAAAACCTGTCTGGCTCTAATTTTCATTTGTTATGGCATGTTCATTATGTTGTAGGTGAGCTCATATCATTTATGCCGTTAGATTTCACTGATTTCATCATTTCGCCCCCTCCCGCACCCCCTGGTTGATTCTGTCCATTCATGACATAATTGCAATCAGTGCCAACACCGACGTTCAGGCGGTGGTGGGAGGAGGGGGGGAGGGGGGGAGGACCAGTGTTCGAACAGTAGGCGTGTGTTTAGTTCTGTAGAGGAGAGGACTTCTCACTGAACGGCAGCTGTCGTGATAGAGCTTTTAGCACTCGCTCCACAGTCCACGTCCCTAGTGTTCGGTTGTTTGCAGTTGTCTCCCTCGAGCAATTATCTGTTATATGGAATGTTTGTAACGTCCTCACAGTGCGCAGTGCAGTGTGATAACCATCTAACCTACCGTATTCCTGCGATGAAAACCATTTCTAATGCAACCGATTGATCGAATTGCTGTCTACTTTGCACGCGAGCTTATTGCAGCGTGCTGTGACGGTTTGAACACAATAAAAGACACTTTAGTAGAATGAAAGTACTTTGTGATGCTGTAATATTACTCAAAAATGGAAAAATAAGTTCATAAAGTTTTAGCCACACACGAATGAAACTTTATTAACACATTATACGATATGGCACTCTACAGGGAGATTTTGTAAAATGGGGAGAAACTACAGAGGATAAGGAGTAACACAGGTCATTTGGACATGTGGCCGAAATGCGTTCCTATTTAAAGGTGAAGATAAAAGATCTTTGAAAGGGCAGATTTCCATGACTGAAGGCACAGATGATAACGCAGCAGTCAAATGGGGATGTTTTGTATAATACTACAGTCGAGACGGCGTAAGACGTTCCCTGACAGTTGCGGTGGGCGCGGCAGCTTGGCGCGCCCACTCACGTAACGCTATTTTGTAAACGTCTCTATGGCAATGCCTCAGTGTTGTTGCAGTTCTGTAGACGACTATTGTTTTCGCCTGCAATCGTACGCGCTTCGCAGTTGAATGCTGGCAACAACATTCCTGGCTGTCAGGGATCTTCTTACGCCGTCTCGACTACACAGTTTCAGTTCCGCACTCAAGAAGGCAGATGGAGCACCATCATATACTAGCCTAGTTAAGCCTTCGTACCGCCAAAGGCACGTCATTCACCAGGGGTGGCAAGATCAGCCGCAGGAAGCGCAGATTTGCCTCGTCTGTGAGGCGTCGTGGAAAGGCCACTGGTTCACTAGGCACTTGCCATTGCAGATTCTACATCCACATCTACATCTACATGGTTACTCTGCAATTCACACTTAAGTGCCTGGCAGAGGGTTCATCGAACCCTTTTCATACTACTTGTCTACCATTCCACTCTCGAATGGCGCGTGGGAAAAAAGAACACCTAAATCTTTCCGTTCGAGCTCTGATTTCTCTTATTTTATTATGATGATCATTTCTCCCTACGTAGGTGGGTGTCAACAAAATATTTACGCATTCGGAAGAGAAAGTTGGTGATTGAAATAGATCTCGCCTCAAATAAGACCGCCTTTGTTTCAGTGACTGACACCCCAAATCGCGTATCATACCAGTGACACTCTCACAACTATTGCGCGATAACACGAAACGGGCTGCCCCTCTTTGCACTTTTTCGATGTCCTCCGCCAATCCTACCTGGTAAGAATCCCACACCGCGCAGCATTATTCCAGCAGAGGACGAACAAATGTAATGTAGGCTGTCTCTTTAGTGGGTTTGTCGCATTTTCTAAGTGTTCTGCCAACAAAGCGCAGTCTTTGTTTCAGCTTCTCCACAATATTATCTATTTGGTCTTTCCAGCGCCGGCCGGAGTGGCCGATAGGTTCTAGGCGCTACAGTTTGGAACCGCGCGACCGCTACGGTCGCTGGTTCGAATCCTACCTCGGGCATGGATGTGTGTGATGTCCTTAGGTTTAAGTAGTTCTAGGGGACTGATGACCTCAGAAGTTAAGTCCCATAGTGCTCAGAGCCTTTCCAGTTTAAGTTGCTCGTAATTGTAATTCCTAGGTATTTAGTCGAATTGACAGCCCTTAGATTTGTGCAATTTATCGTATACCCACGACGGTACTGATCCTCATAAAAGTAGCCTTATGTATGAATAGGAGGGATAACAGAAATTCCAGCACCGTGGTGGCCTATGCGATGGACCAACGACAAAATCGTCGCCTTGGCGGCAAGTCCGTAGGTAATAAGGCTTGTACGTTTTGAAGTGATACAGATAGTGGCATCTGTGTAAAAGGCTCCAGACGCTCCTCTGGCGTACCCCATACTGGCGGGCCACGTGCCTGGTTCTGATACCAGGTTCACTGTCAAAAGTCTTTTATCTCCTCTTTCAAGTGGGCGTACCTCCCTTGGAATGCATTTCGGGCCATATGCCCATACGAAACTTTTTGCCCCTTATTCTCTCAGGGATAGTTACCTACAGTTTGTCGCCATTTAGAAAAATCACTCTAAATATGCCATCATAATCACACGGTGAGAAGCTTATGGGCAGCTTGTTTAGGCCTTATGCCTGCCTCCGTAGATGAATAACCAGTGCATCTGACTGTGATGTGGAGGACCTTGGTTCGGTTCCCGGTACTGTCAGGGACATTTTCCCTGTGGGAGGACTGGAACAGGCTGCGCTCAGTCACGTGATGTCAGCTGAGGAGATACTTAAATGAGCAGTAGCGGTTCCATCTTCTGGGTAGCCGACAAGGGCCGGGTCAGAGGTGTGCCGGACGAGGCACACGAGAAAGACAGACCGTGGAGTGTACGCCACAGTGCGTGCCCCTGCAGGTCTTACGAGTGCCAGCAGCCATCTTCGGCGGGGAGCGAGTAACTATTTCAGACGAGTTTAATAATTTCTGACTACGCGTTTAAATGCATGCAAGCTTTCGATAGCACACGACAAATTTAAGACCTTTAGTGGGTACCTTTTCAATTACACAGCTGGCCATTAAAATTGCTGCACCAAGAAGAAATGCAGATGATAAACGGGCATTCATTGGACAAATATATTATACTAGAATTGACACGTGATTACATTTTCACGCAATTTGGGTGCATAGATCCTGAGAAATCAGTACCCAGAACAACCACCTCTGGCCGTAATAACGGCCTTGATACGCCTGGGCATTGAGTCAAACAGAGCAGCTTCAACACGATACCACAGTTCATCAACAGTAGTGACTGGCGTATTGTGACGAGACAGTTGCTCCTCCACCATTGACCAGACGTTTTCAATTGGTGAGAGATCTGGAGAATGTGCTGGCCAGGGCAGCAGTCGAACATTTTCTGTATCCAGAAAGGCCCGTACAGGACCTGCAACATGCGGTCGTGCATTATCCTGCTGAAATGTAGGGTTTCACAGGGATCGAATGAAGGGTAGAGCCACAGGTCGTAACACATCTGAAATGTAGCGTCCACTGTTCAAAGTGCCGTCAATGCGAACAAGAGGTGACCGAGACGTGTAACCAATGGCACCCTATACCATCACGCCCGGTGATACGCCAGCATGGCGATGACGAATACACGCTTCCAATGTGCGTTCACCGCGATGTCACCAAACACGGATGCGACCATCATGATGCTGTAAACAGAACCTGGATTCATCCGAGAAAATGACGTTTTGCCATTCGTGCACCCAGGTTCGTCGTTGAGTACACCATCCCAGGCGCTTCTGTCTGTGATGCAGCGTCAAGAGTAACTGCAGCCACGGTCTCCGAGCTGATAGTCCATGCAGCTGCAAACGTCGTCGAACTGTTCGTGCAGATGGTTGTTATCGCCGGCCGACGTGGCCATGCGGTTAAAGGGGCTGCAGTCTGGAACCGCAAAACCGCTACGGTCGCAGGTTCGAATCCTGCCTCGGGCATGGATGTTTGTGATGTCCTTAGGTTAGTTAGGTTTAACTAGTTCTAAGTTCTAGGGGACTAATGACCTCAGCAGTTGAGTCCCATAGTGCTCAGAGCCATTTGAACCATTTGCAAACGTCCCCAACTGTTGACTCAGGGATCGAGACGTGGCTGCACGATCCGTTACAGCCATGCGGATAGGGTGCCTGTCATCTCGACTGCTAGTGATATGAGGCCGTTGGGATCCAGCACGGCGTTCCGTATTACCCTCCTGAACCCACCGATTCCATATTCTGCTAACAGTCATTGGATCTCGACCAACGCGAGCAGCAATGTCGCCATACGATAAACCGCAATCGCGATAGGCTACAATCCGACCTTAATCAAAGTCGGAAACGTGATGGTACGCATTTCTCCTCCTTACATGAGGCATCACAACAATGTTTCATCAGGCAACGCCGGTCAACTGATGTTTGTGTATGGGAAATCGGTTGGAAACTTACCTCAGTTCAGCACGTTGTAGGTGTCGCCAACGGCGCCAACCTTGTGTGAATGTTCTGAAAAGCTAACCATTTGCATATCACAGCATCTTCTTCCTGTAGTTTAAATTTCGCGTCTGTAGCACGTCATCTTCGTGGTGTAGCAATTTTAATGGCCAGTAGTGTACACTTAGATTTCCCGTGGACCCTGCACGGAGCCTAGCATATGCGAAGGGTGGCGGGCAAGCCGACTAGTGTCACGTTACAAGTTCGGTACAGGCCCCGTACTTTTCGTGGGCCGCGGCACATGATGACACGGTGGTCGGTCGGATCCCCCGGCCCTCTGGGCATAATCGAGTAGTCCAGAGTGATTGATGTAGATCTTAGCGTACTCCGAAAGACTGCAGACCTGCAGTGTACCTATAGAGACATTCTTGAGTAACTGAACTCCACACGTTCCTAGTAGTGTGTAGCAGCCGGAAGTGGTCAGCGGTTCTGGCTGGCCGGCTCCGGTTATTTCCGGTACTACCGAAGGAGCCGACGAGTAGTAAGGAGCAGGCTGTGGGGGCATTCATTTGACCAAAGCCAGCAGAAGCGGTGTTATCGGAAAGTGCGCTCCGAACCGGTATCAATAAATAAAAGTGAATCGGTCACTCTCATTACCGAAGAAAAGATTAATTTTCACAGTGTGTTGTGGTACACCTTACGCGCCAGGTAGAAAGCATACTATTTCTTTTGTAAGTACGAAATATGTTTACACACAGACAATTGATGTCGCCAAGTGGCTCAGTGGTTAGGCGCCTAGTTTCAAATCCAAAGGCCTCTGGTTCGATCCTGGGATTCTTTCTGTGGTGACTTGGCAAGACAGCCAAGTCACTATGAGAGGAAGCCGAAAGGCACGCGTTTAAGCTCACGCAGGCTGGCGTGAGGTCTGGAACAGGTAAAGCAATTGAGACTAGCAAATAAAGTACGAAGCTGCTGGAATACTTAACTTTAATCCATAAGTGGTGAACATAGCTCTTGACGGTACATGCATCACAAGATAAATAGCAAATGATAATGGCGCCTTGCTAGGTCGTAGCTAATGATGTAGATGAAGGCTATGCTAACTATCGTCTCGGCAAATGAGAGCGTAATTTGTCAGTGAACCATCGCTAGCAAAGTCGGCTGTACAACTGGGGCGAGTGCTAGGACGTCTCTCTGTAGACCTGCCGTGTCGCGGCGTTCAGTCTGCAATCACTGACAGTGGCGACACGCGGGTCCGACGTATACTACCGGACCGCGGCCGATTTAAAGGCTACCACCTAGCAAGTGTGGTGTCTGGCGGTGACACCACACTCACTAAACACTTCTATATCCCCTGGCAATGAATAGATAATGTCTAAAACGCCAGCTTTCACGTTGGCACAGTGGTTCAAAAAATGGTTCAAACGGCTCTGAGCACATGGGACTTAACATCTATGGTTATCAGTCGCCTAGAACTTAGAACTACTTAAACCTAACTAACCTAAGGACAGCACACAACACCCAGTCATTGGCACAGTGTCCACGCTGAACTGGCTGCATCAGTTCTACGGTCGGAAGTAGGCGAGGTTACGTCAGAGGCAAGTAAGGCACTGTAGTGTTCAAAATAACCTTCACCATTAGGAGAGCTTTCATTTTTTATATCGAAACGAAGGCCGTATGTGTAACCATTTGCTTTTCTTCCTTTGTAAAGCAGAGAAGCAAACAGTTAACACTTTCATCTTGTCCGGTACCACAGGTGTATATTCCTTAAAGGACATTTTGAAATTTTTCACCTCGGTTGTTTTTTCACAAGTATTTGATTTATTATACCTGGCACGATTGGCCAGTTATAATTATCTTGTTGTCCGCCCCCGGTAGCTGAGAGGTCAGCGCGACGGAATGTTATGCCTAACGGCCCGGGTTCGATTCCCGGCTGGGTCGGAGATTTTCTCCGCTCAGGCACTGGGTGTTGTGTTGTTCTTATCATCATCATTTCATCCCCATCGACACGCATGTCGCCGAAGTGGCGTCAACTCGAAAGACTTGCACCAGGCAAACGGTCTACCCGACGGGAGGCCCTAGCCACACAGCGTTTCCATTCCATTATCCTGTTACATCCGCCGTTTAATGACAGCATAATTGTACAACCCAGTGACACCTACTACCCTTGAAAATGGCCGGTAAGGCCGAAATTGGCCAATCGTGCAAGCTATAATAAAAGGGATACTCGTGAAAAGCAGTCGAGGTGACAATTCTCGAGATGACTTTAAACGGTTAATATTTGTCTTTGTGGAAACGACAGCACTTTATGAGCCACTGCAAGTTAAAAATAATAATATACCTGTTTCTCTTAATTCCACCGCGGTTTTCAAACCTATCCCTGCACTTCCGACAGTTCCACCCTGTTTGAAAACAAAACCTACTTCCATTCTATTAATCATAGAGACAGTTTAATACGCTACTCACTACAACGAATTTGGACGTTTTATTACCACGCATTCGGAATATAGTATTACATTTTAGACCATTTCTTCTCCTTTGCACTTCTAATCGCTCAGAAACTCATACAAAAAAGATAATTTCTGGAGACATTTGCAAGCGAATATATAAAAATTTTCTAATTAAAACAGAGGACGGCCAGCTAAATCCACGTATTCGAACTTCCGACGCTTCCTGACTAACGATAGCGAAGTCGGAGTCTTTGAGTGGAACGGCGCTCTAGCTTCGTCTGGATATTCTGCGTGAGCAGCGCTTGTAGGCTGCCCTTTCGCCGTGATCTCGTATCGCGATATCGACTGCACGACACACCTACAACGTAAGAAAGCCATCCCGGCACGAGTGCTGACCTTCCACCACCAGTTCACGGAGATTGGCTGGAGATAACCTAAATCCGTGCAAATACCACTCCACGACTTGCTCAATAGGACTAAATATAGATCAGCTGGGGCTACCACACTAGTACCCTAATGTCCGTGGTGTATTCTTCAAATCACTCGGAGCTATACGGTGATCTATTGTCTAGCTGGAAGTCCAGATGACCTGTGAGGTTCTGTTGGAAGACAAAAGGACCCACGCGATCGGACAGTAGGTCGGAAAATGTCCGCCCGTGAGAAACGTAGACAGACGTATCTAGGACCCCATAATTAATATCTCCACTGCCTACCTGAACGGCGCCCTGACGGTAACTGGGGTGAATCAACTCGAGCACATCCGCATCAAACTCCGCAAGCCACCTAATGGTGTGTGGCGGAGGGTACTTTTGGTACCACTATCTGATCCCTCAAACGCTATTCCACTCGCGAATAGTGAGTGGGAAGAATGATTGTCGGTAAGCCTCTGTACTGGCTCTAATTTCTCGAATTATCTCCTGGTGGTCAATACGCGAGATGTATGTGGGGGGAAGTAATATGTTGTCCGACTCCTCCTGAAAAGTACTGTCCCGAAATTTCAATAGTAAATCTCTCCGTGATGCACAGCGCCTCTCTTGTAACGTCTGCCAGTGGAATTTGTTTAGCATCTCCGTAACGCTCTCTCGCCAGCTAAACGATCCCGTGACGAAACGCGCCACTCTTCGTTGGATCTTCTCTATCTCCTCTATCAGTCCTACCTGATAGGGATCCCAGATAGATGAACAATACTCAAGAATCTGGCGAACAAGAGCCTTATAAGCCACTTCTTTCGTGGATGAGCTGCATTTCCTTAAGATTCTTCCAATGAATCTAAGTTTGGTTCAAAAATGGTTCAAATGGCTCTGAGCACTATGGTACTCAACTGCTGTGGTCATCAGTCCCCTAGATCTTAGAACTACTTAAACCTAACTAACCTAAGGACATCACACAGATCCATGCCCGAAGCAGGATTCGAACCTGCGACCGTAGCAGTCGCACGGTTCCGGACTGCGCGCCTAGAACCGCGAGACCACCGCGGCCGGCTCTAAGTTTGGTGTCTGCTTTTCCCACGATCCGTTTTATATGGCTATTCCACTTAAGGTCGCTCTGGAAAGCTACGCCTAGATGTTTTGCGGCAGCCTCTGTCTCCAACTGTTTGTCGTCAATAGTGTAGCTGTAAAGTAGTGGATTTATTTTCCTATGTATGCGCAATATGTTATATTTATTTATGTTCAGGGTCAACTGCCAGAGCCTGCACCATTCATCAATTCTCTGCAGGTCGTTCTGTAAATTCTTACTATCTTCTGGCGTTGCTACCTTGGTACAAACAACTGCATCATCTGCGAATAGCCTTAAACAGCATCAAACGCTTTCTGCTACATCATTTATATATATTGTAAACAGCAACGGTCGTATCACACTTCCCTATGGTACTCCGGATGTTACCTTTACATCTGTCGATTTAGTTGCGTTAAGAGCGACGTGTTGAGTTCTATCTGCAAGAAAGTCTTGAATCCAGTCGCGGATCTGCTCCGATACTCCGTAAGCCCATATTTTTTTCATTAAACGGCAATGCGGGACGGTCTCAAATGCCTCACTGAGATCAAGGAACACGGCATCAACCTGAGCGCCGTTGTCCACTGCGCTGTGGATTTCATGGAGGAACAGAGCGAGCTGAGTTTCGCAGGATCTCTGTTTGTGGAATCCATGTTGATTCTTACAGAGAAGATACTCATTTTCCAAGAACGTCATGATTATTGAGCATAAAAATGTTCCATGATTCTACAACGGATTAACGTCAACGATATAGGTCTATAATTGTGAGGATCTGTCTTACGGCCTTTCTTAAAAACTGGAGTGACATGCGCTTTCTTCCAGTCGTTAGGTACGTTTCGTTGCTCAAGCGATCTACAATAAATTACTGCAATAAGGGGGGCAAGTTCTTCCGCATAATCTTTATAGAATCCTATAGGCATCTCATCTGGTCCTGAAGCCTTTTCACTAGTAAGCGATTGTAGCTGCTTTTCAGTTCCGCGATCGCTTATCTCAATATCTGACAGTTCGATGTTCGCACAACGATTGAACAGAGGGACAGTGTTGCGATCTTCCGCAATGAAACAACTTCGGAAGACCGAATTCAAAATTTCGGCCATCTCTCTGTTATATGAGGATGGTATCTGTTCTTCCGCACATGGCCGAAAGAACAGATACCATCTGTGACCATGCACTTCTCTTACAATGAAATTATAATTAAATCAGGACCCTAAGCTGTCGTCAGGCGCTAATATACATCAACGGGGACAGTTGAAAATGTGTACCCCGAGCGGGACTCGAACCCGGGATCTCCTGCTTACATGACAGACGTTCTATCGATCTGAGCCACCGAGGACACAAGAGGATAGTGCGACTGCAGGGATTTATCACTTGCACGCTCCCCGTGAGACCTACATTCCCAGCTTAATGTCCACACACTGCATTCGTAGTGCCCCTGCGCATTACACTCATTACTCGCGGCAGACAATCTTACCGAGTCCCGTAAGAGTTCGGGCAATGCGTGTGCATCCAGCACAGAAGAAGAAGGTCAATGGCCGGTTAACCTTAACTATATGAAGATGCTATCTGTTCTTTCGGTCCGAAACAGATTGGGCTAGAGAAAGAACTACGCCTGGGTGGTGACTGACTTCTACCACTCAACTATCAGAATCGTCAGTCACAATTATTGTTCATCGAAGCAAAATTCAGTTGCTCGTGAGACTATGAGTCAGATGTTAGTATGAGATGTAAAGTGAGTACGATGTTTCTCGTGACGACATTCTTGAATAAAACATTCTCGTATTTCTTGCCGTGTCGATTTTGGGTAAAACCTCAAGCTTGCTACGATTACCACAATCGGCATCGTCAGTAGCAGGCTGTTGTTCCTAACGAAGACATTGGAGGTAATCGTCGAAATTTTGAGGTTTTACCAAAAACCGACGCTGCAAAAATCTCCGAGAAGGCTATAAAATGAGTGTGTGATCTGCTTAGTCGTGGAATGTGGTGATTTAACGCCTTTTAGAACTACGTCACGAATCTGGACTGGAGTGGAGATCATCGACATAATAGTGCTGAAACGGCATTCGGTATATTACTGAATGCACGGCGAGAGCATCGCCGAATTACAGGTCAGTTTCACCGATAGTAGTCTCACGGATCCACACATTCATCTTTGGCTAGTCACGTTCGTGTTACCGTATCATATATAGATTTTCCGCATCTCCGATGACGATATTTCGTCCGTCGGCATGTCCACTTGTGCGAAATGTCGCGTCATCGCTAAAAGCTATCAGATTTACATACTGATAGATGGTAACAACTGACAGCGTCCCACGAACGTCTACTGTGGGTGCAATCACAGGTCCTGTGCTAAATTTGCGATGTTACTCTGAGAGAGAGAGTTTTTTTTCCAATTTGCACTGTCTGCTCAACATAAGCAGAGTTTGAAACAGAGTCTGCCCTGTGACAACAACACGAACGTCACTTCCACCTGTTCCAAGTCATCCTGCAAGTTTTCCGTAGTTCTCCGCCAACGAACCAGTAGTAACAAAGTTTTAGTACAACTGCATCGCGTGCAAGTCGTTAAATAAACTTTTGTCCTACTGTCCTCGGTGACGCAAGCACTTCCAACTTTTTGACATTCGTATTCTGTCACTCTGCGCACAAGGTAATGTGTTATAAAAGAATAACTAGTTTATACTTTAACAGCACGAGTATTCTAGAGGATGACCTACTAGGTAATACAGCTACACTTCTACATCTACATGATTACTTTGCAATTCTCAATTAATTACATAGCAGAGGGTTCGTAGAACCACCTTCGATCTATTTCTCTACCTATCCATTCCCGAACAGCGTGTCCGCAGCTCGTGGTCGTGCGGTAGCGTTCTCGCTTCCCACGCCCGGGTTCCCGGGTTCGATTCCCGGCGGGGTCAGGGATTTTCTCTGCCTCGTGATGACTGGGTGTTGTGTGATGTCCTTAGGTTAGTTAGGTTTAAGTAGTTCTAAGTTCTAGGGGACTGATGACCATAGATGTTAAGTCCCATAGTGCTCAGAGCCATTTGAACCATTCGAACAGCGTGCGGGGAAAACGAACACGTAAATCATTCCGTGCAAGCTCTGATTTCTCTTATTTTATTATGATGATAATTTCTGTACAAAATATTTTTAAACTCTGAGGAGAAATTTGCTGATTGAAATTTCGTGAGGAGATTCTGCCGTAACGAGAAACGACTTTGTCTTAATGATTGGCGCCCCAATTCACATGTCATATCCGTGGTACTCTCCCCTACTTCGCAATAATACAAAACGAACTGCCCTTCTTTTAGCCTTTTCGATGTCCTCCGTCAGTCTTGTCTGATTTGGATCTCACACCGCAGAGCAGTGCTCCAGAAGAGGGCGGACGATCGTAGTGTCAGCAGTCTCTTTAGTAGACCAATTGCATTTTCTAATTGTTCTGCCAATAAACATAATATTTTGTTTGCTTCCCTATGTGACCGTTCCGATTTAAGTAATTCGTTGTTGTAATCCCTAAGTATTTAGTCGAATTTGTGTGATTTATCGTGTAACCAAAATTTAGCGAATTCCTTTTCGTACTCATGTGGATGACGTCACACTTTTCCTTATTTAGAATCAGTTGTTGCGGTTAGTAACATCTAACGTATGTTAGATCACCGTCTCTTAAACTTTTTTAATAGCGAATCCTATTTTTATTGACCTCTGAAATGACGGATCTCTTTAGAAATAAAACTTTTAATGCGAGTATCATAAAATGTGAAGAAAAACTAATGAAAATTGTTAAGCTGTGGAATGGTACACGCCACCTGACTTGCCTCCTTCCATTTATACTAAATTTATTTGCCCCTTGTGACGACTGGAAATAGGCAGGACACTTTAGTTGCACCTACTTAAAGTCTCATTACATTGATTTATTGCTGGGAAATGTATTTTATAAAATTTCCGTGGTCGTCGGTAAAAGGGCTAATAAATCACTCTGTGAGTACGAGAGAAACAGTCATCACACTGCTCTGATTGCGCCACTCAAAGCATTGCGATGGCTTGCGCGTGTCAAGTGCCCACCGACGAAAACTCACGGAACCTACCGGTCCTTGCCACTAGGTCGGGGTCAGCGGCCTGTGGCACGACTCGCCTCTTGAGATGGCCGAGGGCAACAGTTTCAAGTGCTTGCTGGGACACCAAAATTTATGGCGGAAGGGTACAAGTCTTGGAATGTGGTTTGGCCTCGGGAGATTCAGTAGTTTTAAACCACGTTCTGATTCGCCCATCGCCAGATGTTTTCTAGGACGAACTAGCGAGGAAGATGTGCTCTGATTGGCCCGTGGCTGACGATATTCTGGGCTTGGGATATGTTAAATGTGTCATTGACATGCTATTGGCGGAAAAGAGTAACATTTTTCCTGACTGATGTTTGCAGCCAGATTGGCGCAAAATACCGAGTTCGAGCTGGTAGAAGAAAAAGGGACACTCTTGGTTTGATGGCGGATGGCTGGTTCGGGACGTCGTGGCGCTTGGGGGTGTCAGACTCCTGACAAGCGAGATTCTAATTCTCCACTATTATCACTGTCTTCCGACTTACCGCCACAGCAGATTGGTGACGCTATACAGCAGCACATCACACTAGATGGGGATTAATATTTATATATGAAGTGTACTGTTGCCACAGCTTCGCTAAATCCGATTCATGCTTTAGTATCGTTTGATGTGGCAATCAGTCGACCACGGGGGTTTCTAAATTAATCGTTGGATTGTATTAGATTAACGATTTTATGTGCAGCTAGGATACGGTAGCCATTCCTCCGATTGCCCATCTCGTTCGTTGTCTATTGACACACAGTCAACATGAGTTTAAAAAACTTCTTTCCTGTGAAACACAACTAGCTCTTTATTCACATGAAGTGTTGAGTGCTATTCACAAGGGAGTTCAGATCGATTCCGTATTTCTGTATTTCCAGAAGGCTTTTGACACTGTACCACACAAGCGGTTTGTCGTGAAATTGGGTGCTTACGGAGTATCGTGTCAGTTATGTGACTGGATTCGTGATCTCCCGTCAGAGAGGTCGCAGTTCGTAGTAACTGACGGAAAGTCATCGAGTAAAACAGACGTGATTTCTGGCGTTCCCCAAGGTAGTGTTATAGGTCCTTTGCTGTTCCTTATCTATATAAACGATTTAGGAGACAATCTCAGCAGCCGTTTGCAGATGACGCTGTCGTTTATCGATTAATTAACTCATCAGAAGATCAAAACAAATAGCAAAACGATTTAGAAAAGATATCTGAATGGTGCGAAAGTTGGCAGTTGGCCCTAAATAACGAAAAATTTGAGGTCATCCAAATGAGTGCTAAAAGTAATTCGTCAAACTTCGGTTACACGATAAATCAGTCTAATCTAAAAGCCGTAAATTCAACTAAATACCTAGGTATTACAATTACGAACAACTTAAATTGGAAGAAACACGTAGAAAACGTTGTGAGGAAGTTAACCAAAGACTGCGTTTTATTGGCAGGACACTTAGAAAATGAAACAGATCTACCAAGGAGACTGCCTACACTACGCTTGTCCGTCGTCTTTCAGAATACAGCTGCGCGGTGTGGGATCCTTACCAGATAAGACTGACGGAGTACATCGAAAAAGTTCAAAGAAGGGCAGCACGTTTTGTATTATCGCGAAATATGGGAGAGAGTGTCACAGAAATGATACAGGATTTGGGCTGGACATCATTAAAAGAAAGACGTTTTACGTTGCGACGGAATCTTCTCACGAAATTCCAATCACCAACTTTCTCCTCCGAATGCGAAAATAATTTTTTGACACCGACCTACGTAGAGAGGAACGATCATCAAGATAAAATAAGGAAAATCAGAGCTCGTACCGAAAGAGATATAGGTTTTCGTTCTCCCGCGCGCTATACGACATTGGAATAATAGAGAATTGTGAAGGTGGTTCGATGAACCCTCTGCGAGGCACTAAAATGTGAATTGCAGAGTATCGATGTAGATGTAGTTGTAGATCAGCAGTTAATTTTTTTTTTCAGAAAATGTTGATGCAGATACTTTGTGATTGGTTAGTATAATAAATAATCGGTTTATATTTAATTTACATTTTTGTTTGAAGGAGCACATAGTTCTCCTCAATTCACTGATTTATTCTATTGATGAATGGATACTTATATAGTAGGATTACTGCAATTTCCCACCTTGTGATTCTGTGTTAGGGCATTTCAAGATAGCGATTCCGTTGCGTAATTTACGGTTAATATGGAAGCTTAAAGGGAGTGTGACAGAGTCTAGGTAGGTCCATTACTCTGATAGGTTTCACTGTCTCACACATTGTGGGATGTTGCAGCTGTCCATGGTCATAGCTTATCAATTACAGATAAGCAAGTGTATGTGTGGGTGAGATTGGACACTAGGATCAGATTTCTGGCTATACAGCAACTGAAAAAAAGTAAAGCCCACAAAAGGGGATTGGGGGAAGGAAAAGAAATAAAGCTTCACGGGTTGTTATTTCAGTGATTGAGAAATTGAGTCAAATTTACAAATAACGCGGCAGTTTGAGTCCACTCGTGACGTTTCACTGCCTCTGTCCTAGATGCAAGCACTGATTCGGTTCTAATGGCACTGAGACAGAGCTGCCGTCAGAGCTGCTCTCACACATGTTGTATCGGGGACAGATCTGGAGACCTTGCGGGCTACTGGAGTACAAAAACATAGCGCATACAGTTCATAGGAACACGCACAATGTGTGGACTAGCACTGTCGTGTTGAGGAATGGCACCACAATACTATCACATGAGAAGTAACACATGAGTCCACAGGATATACTTGATGTCCCGTCAGTGTTGCGTCGATCGCTACCAGCTGGCATCTGAAGTCATACCTGATGGTTCTCCACATCATGACGCCAGGACTAACATTTCTATGCCTCTCCAGAACACGGGAAGAGTGTGGCATCTTCTCAGATCATCGTCATATTCGTTGACGATCGGCATCTGTGGTAGTGCATAACTGATTCTTCGCTGAACACACTGCGATGCCTTTCATCAGAAGTCCATGATTCCCAGTCACGGTATCACTCCAGATGCAGCCGTTTTTGTTTAGTGTTAATGTCAGCCTAGGCATAGGATTGTAATTACTTAGCCTGAGAGGTGGCATGAGCCCCCTCTCATATTTCTATCTTACTCTGAGTAATTCGATTTGGGGAAGTATAGCCGAGTATAGTCATTACAAGTTTAGTATTGAGAACTCAGAAGATATGAATATTTTCCTCTCTAGTTGCATACGGTGAAAAGCTGCTATTCCTTCACACGCGGACTTCCTACGCAGCGTCTCTCGTCACCCGGGTGGTCCGGTGACAGGCGGGTTCTGCTGATCTTGAAAGGGTTATGCCGACGGGTGTGAGGGAGTCGAGTGGATGCTGTCCAGACGCCGAGATTGTCATAAGAGGGGCGACACGCCCACGGGGGCCTGAAGGAGCGGCTGGGGCTAGAAATTCCGTTACTTCGCAGAAACTTAGTGAAAACACTTTCTGACGGGCTATCAGCGAGGCGTGGGAATGACTTGTGTTCCCAGGCAGTCTTGGCGGGCAAATTCCCGCGTTTTCTGCAAAATCGTAACTGTGATTGGCTTGCTCAGGGGATAGCTCTGCGACGTAGCAAAATCGGCCCAGAAATTGGCGCCAAGTATGTCCATTAATCGAATAGTAGTGCTTCGGCAATAGAGTGGGATTTTCCACCGGTTTTCGATTTGCTGATTGGCACGTTTTAACCACGGCCGCTGTCGTGGGGGCGGGAATGTTCTGTGTTCGGCTTTCACAGGTGCTCTTGTGTAGAGTCGGCTCTCGCCTTTCGGTCGGAGTAGGTTACAAGACTGAGCTCTCGCTGCTCTCGGCAGCCTGCCTTCCGTTGGCTGTCTAATATACTTTCATTTAATTGTAACTGTTTGACGAAGTTGCTGAAGTTTCGACTTCAACATAACTTTCCGAGCACAGTTGGCAGTTGAGCGTTTGGCGTACAAGTGGCCTATGTTGTCTGTCTTGAGCAGTTTCGGCTAATGTTGACTGTATCGGAGTTACTGTGTGACTTCGCTTGTTAAAATCAATCACTGTACCATCAGTGGTTGTGTAGCTAGCCTTCTTCGTCTCCCTCAGAGGCGCATTTGTGTTGCTAGGAAGTTTTTAATCTGGAACAACCAGAACAAGATAATTTGTTTCGGGCTATACTCGCGACATTATCATCACCACGACGGGACGTCAAAGCAACTAGCCATCGCCTCCGGTATGCCAGATCTTGTCCTTGCAGTTAAGAAGACAGCTTGGTAATGTATGTCCGCAGCACCGGCAAATCAGGGAATTTTGCAATGTGACAATCAGAACTCAGCAGAGCGCGCCTGTTCCCGTCTTTTTTAACGTGGTTCTGTCTTGGGTGTGCCGGCCAGAGTGGCCGAGCGGTTCTAGGCGCTACAGTCGGGAACCGCGCTGCTGCTACGGTCGCAGGATCGAATCCTGCCTCGGGCATGGCTGTGTGTGGTGTCCTTAGGTTAGTTAGGTTTAAGTAGTTCTAAGTTCTAGGGGACTGATGACCTCAGAAGTTAAATCCCATAGTGCTCAGAGCCATTTGAACCTGTCTTGGGTGTTCATTGTCTGAGTTCTCACTACTGTAGCAGCAATTAATGTTGGGTTGGCTGGGTGTTTCTCTTAAGATTTGAGTTGCAAGGAATTGGCTCCACATACCACTTGCTCATAAATGTCACAATCTATTTTATGGACAACTTCACCTTCACAGCATTTATTTGAGTATCCAATTTGACGTATTGTAAATGTTTCATGTGTTTTGTTTATTATTTTGAGTTTAGTCATAATAAATCAAACTGTGATTTTGGACAGAACTTTCATCCTGTGGATCGGTAAAGCAACTATTTCATTTCTCACTACGTTGATGAAACTTTCCTTTATCAAATTAAATTATTGCAGGTGCCAAACTCTTTTCTACTCCACTTGTAGGGTCGATTACAGTCAGTTCGCGTTTCTTCTTAATCCATGTGCAACAGCAAAAGTCGGAGTTAGAAAAGGGGGGGCTTAGAGCATCATTTCCATATGAAGATTCTAGAAGAATTTAGTGTTAAATACACTGCTAGCCCCGGCACCTCGCAAGCCTAGTTGCTGCTAGTCTCCGACTAATGTTGTCCTCAAATGGCAGACGCAGACGGAAGGGGTTACGATGTGTTTGTGCACAATACCGCGATCCTTCCTTGTTGAGGTGAGGTGAGGCCGACCAGTATCTTAACGACCAGTAAGGCCGTCCTCACATTCCCATGCTGCCCAATAGTGAACAACTGTCTCACCTGAATGCCCTAAAAATCAGAATGTTGTACAATTCCACCAATTGGCCTACTGGAGATCCACGTTGTGGACCATTTCAAACTCTGTCAGGTGTTGATAAAGTTGTTTCACACAAGTACGTGGCTTCTTCGTGTCCTTTAGTTGATCACTCAACAACTGACGCTGTTCACCCCCCCCCCCCCACCCCCTTACATGCCCTACCAAGTCTGGTAACGACACCAAAACGAGCAACACTAATGCATTCTAGTGGTCATTAAACGTGCCACAGAAAATTGCACCTTTAATCTTTTACACACACGCCGATGGTGTGTGCGTGTACGAGGTTATACTGACATATGGCCATATCTTCTGGATGCTTCACGTTCTGCTAAGAGAATGTAAATTTTTTTGACAATTTATGAAACTAAGTTCTCAATACACGTCATTTCACTATCTTACAAATAACGTATTAACGAACGAAGAACAATTACAGCAGAAAAACATATCATAGAAAAATAAACTTTTAAGGAAGCAGGGAAACCTCATTGCTGTACCTCAATAACAAGCTTATTAATACCACGCTGAATTGTTGTCGGCTGTATCCTCAGCCTATACCTCTCCTATACCTGTTCCTGTATCTATTCCTTGTGTTAACGAGCTCAGAAAATCCTTTCACACACATAACCAGTGATAAGTAATGCAATCACATTGCAAGAATTTCTTTGCTAGAAGAGGATAATTATAAAGTAAAGGTGTCCAAATGCTCGCAGTTATTGCTCCTTGATCATTCAAAGCTCCATCTGTAGACACGTCTATCCAAATCTCTTGTTCCTATAGTCAACACAAGTGTGACCATGAAACAAATCTCTAACGCAACATTCATATGAGTCACATTCTGGAAAGTATATCGAGACAACTTTGTTGTAAATTGCGAACACGCTGTGCAAGAAATTTAATAACATGAATTAACATTGACTGTTTTTCGTAATTGAAGGTCAGTTTTGAGGAATGAGAACTGAATCATAATAGCTGCTTGAGAAATTTTCCTTCACAGTTCCGATTTTTTGAAAACAGCTTCAATCTGGGTTTCCACTTCGAAGTTACTGCACCGAAATCCAGTCACTCACAGACCGTAAAAGTAACTGCTGCGTGTCGTCCTCCGCAAATCCAGCGTCACTTTCATTTCACCTCCTGCCCTTTCTTTCGTCGAGTTCTGCTCGCAGAGCTTCGTCCATCAAGTACGAGTAATGACACTGTTCGGTAGCTAGTTTGGGAGGAAATCAAAGGTTACAATTCATTTGTTCAGGACTAAGTCGGTACAAGCCAATTTAAGAGCGATGTATTATCTGTAAATGCTGATGCGGAATCTTTACAAAATTAACACGGATCCCCGTGGCTTATGGGACCGCAGTTTAACGATCACTGTGTTAAGGTAAACGACGAAGATTTGGGAAAAAAACAAATAAGAGGTTCATAATCAGATTATCGTTCGGTTAAAGTAGATTGGATTCGGTACACTGTTCGTTCTCTTTTATTGATGTATTTATTTATTTATCGGGCTCCTTAGCACCATGCGAGTCAACACTGCTCGATCATGGCATGCGTCGATACATGCGTTACAGATGACTGTTCAGAAAATTCATGAATAAAAGGAACTACATAATCAATAAAACACGAAAAAATTTAGAATGAGCGAACAGATAATACAATACAAAGACACATTATCAATTAATGGGAGTACCTCCTGTACAGAATAGAAGAAGTGCTTTACAAGGTAACTTTCCAACTTAGATTAAGACTTGAAGGTTATCATTCAGTTTTTAGATTCTGCTGGAAGCCTATGAGGAAGTATTAGCCAAGTGAAAATTGTTTTTTCGTATAGTGTTCACTGAATCAGTGTTAGAGAGGCAAAGTGCGGAGATTCTCAAGGATGTGGAACACGTCAGAAAAACAAACACATAACAAGTATTTACAAAATAAATAATATGTCGATGTTACGTTCGCTGGTCCTAAGTGAAGTGGTCCTCAAAGATACGAGAGGAGTAAATAATTTTACATATTTTTTCGGTCAGACATTACTTTTAAAAGCTTACCACAAACGTTTAAATTTGTACATACCAAAGGTGAAACGATGATTCCTGGGCTATCCTAGCTGACCTTCGTTAATACAAACAAGATTTTTAACATACCATTCATGATACGTGTTACATTTAATAATACATACATCATTTGTTTGTGCAAAGAAATTCATCAATGGAGTAGGTGTTGACCACAAAAAATTCTTTACGTTTCTCTTAAACTATACTTCATTGGTAGCGAAACTTGTTATATTTGCTGGTAAGCTATTGAATATGAGAATTCCTGAATAATGGAACAGTGAACACATTTCTGTATCAAAGAGTGCGACTTGGTCTTTATGCTGCTTGGGCTTATTTTTTGTACAGATTAGTGAACTGAGCTGGTTGTTTCAAAGAGATATATATTATTTTTGATAACTTTCATTGAGAAATAGGTATGAACAGATATACTGAGAAGTAATAGTAGTACCCACAGTTCTTTGACCAGGCTTCTGCAAATCTTCTTGAATTTACACCAGATATAATGCGAATCAGAGGCAGATGCTTGCGGACCAGAAAAACTTTAACCTAGTTGGACAATTTACCCTAAAGTGTGATATAGTATGATAATATGGAATGAAAGTAAAGATGTATTGGAGATTTTTTTTTTATTTTTACATCACCTACGTCTGGGAACTATTGAATTGGCAACAAAGATTTGTTTAGACACTTCATAAGTTCTGTCCTATTCTCCTCCTCAATTGATTTTACTATCGAGATTCATACCCAATAATTAGCTCTGTCTGTATCTTTTGTGTGCACGACCTCAAATGGAATGAATATGCTGGAATGATAATCTCTTGCTGGTTCTGAACTGCATATAGCGAGTTTTCCTTAAATTTAATGACAGAGAATTGGTTAGAATGGCTGGGTTAAGCCCACTGACCCACACGTCGACTGTGAACCGTAACATAAGAGTGATGAGGTGCGTAACGTCATACGTGTCCAAAGCCAGATAGAACGGAACACTGACAATATGTTTTTGCCTTTTTTTTGTGATATGTCGACCAGTAGCGTTGCCCGTCGTCTACGTTAGTTTCAAATACACCAATCTGGGTTTGAATTGGCGAAGCCTACGAGTGTGATGTCATAAAAATATGTAAACAAATTTTTACGAGGCGTATTTTACCTGCATCGGTTTTTGATGGCTGATTTATGTCCATCATTTTGACCATGTCATGGAACAAGGCAGACTGATGAATCTGAAAGATCGATATTTCGCTAGAAATCATTTAGTAAGGACCGTGAAAATTTCATAAACAGCTCTGTCCAAAGCTATATCTGATTTGCTATTTATCTCAATGTTTATATAGAACAAACTGTAGCATCCAGTAATGTTAGTGTTGAAATTCGTTAACACAATAAAAGTAAGGGATCTGAGATGGAACGTTATGTGTAATTAATTCCCATTCCACTGAAGACTGACATGTTAATACAGGACATTACGCTTGACAGTTATATCATAGCGTCTAGAAGAAAAGCGCCGTGGTTACATTCCAGCGGAACAGAAATGATCTGTATCGAGCGCCGGGAGGTGCTTTCTCGCGTGGGTGTCACTTTAGCGAGCAGTGTCTCGCGGAAGGTGCTGTTAGGAGAGGATAAATATCCGCCGTGGGAGAGTATGGGCGAGCCAGCGGGCTGTGAAGTTGGCTGGACCTGCGTGCCGCCGATAAGCCGGCGCGCTGCGCCTGCGGAAAATTGAACCCCCGCCCCGCAACTAGGCAGCTTCCTTGCCCCGACATTTATTTCTTAGGGTTCTCCGTCGCTACACGTGCGCCCGAATAGTCTGCCCTGCTTCGTTGCCATCATTCTGTCTTGTCAGCCCTCCCCACTTTCCTTCGACGAGTAGGTCACCATAGCGCCACGAAACGTCATAAACACTACTGTGCCACCCCTATAATATCTTGCCTCGAGGGAATTTTTGTTGACAACGTTGACTCATTCAGAGGAAGCTGCGACATTTGTTCAGCAAACACTAGGCGAAAAAACGATTTGCACTTGGATCTCGCTTGCTTAAGCAGTCTAGAGAAAGGTGTGCACTCTTAAGCGAAAACCAATTGATTTATAAACCCCAAGTCTTCAAATGTACCTTGACAGTTTTCCTTATGCCGCACTCCCATTCTTTACAGAAATTACTCGTAGTGATCAAGAACTTTCCTTTCTAAAATGTGTTATGTATTTGTATTGTCGTTGTTGTGGTCTTCAGTCCTGAGACTGGTTTGATGCAGCTCTCCATGCTACTCTATCCTGTGCAAGCTTCTTCTTCTCCCAGTACCTACTGCAGCCTACATCCTTCTGAATCTGCTTAGTGTATTCATCTCTTGGTCTCCCTCTACGATTTTTACCCTCCATGCTGCCCTCCAGTACTAAATTGGTGATCCCTTGATGCCTCAGAACATGTCCTACCACCCGATCCCTTCTTCTAGTCAAGTTGTGCCACAAACTCCTCTTCTCCCCAATTCTATTCAATACCTCCTCATTAGTTATGTGATCTACCCATCTAATCTTCAGCATTTTTCTGTAGCACCACATTTCGAAAGCTTCTATTCTCTCCTTGTCTAAACTATTTATCGTCCATGTTTCACTTCCATAGCCGGCCGAAGTGGCCGTGCGGTTAAAGGCGCTGCAGTCTGGAACCGCAAGATCGCTACGGTCGCAGGTTAGAATCCTGCCTCGGGCATGGATGTTTGTGATGTCCTTAGGTTAGTTAGGTTTAACTAGTTCTAAGTTCTAGGGGACTAATGACCTCAGCAATTGAGTCCCATAGTGCTCAGAGCCATTTGAACCATTTTTTTTCACTTCCGCACATGGCTACACTCCATACAAATACTTTGAGAAACGACTTCCTGACACTTAAATCAATACTCGATGTTAACAAATTTCTCTTCTTCAGAAACGCTTTTCTTGCCATTGCCAGTCTACATTTTATATCCTCTATACTTCGACCATCAGCAGTTATTTTGCTCCCCAAATAGAAAAACTCCTATATTACTTTAAGTGTCTCATTTCCTAATCTAATTCCCTCTGCATCACCCGACTTAATTCGACTACATTCCATTATCCTCGTTTTGCTTTTGTTGATGTTCATCCTATACCCTCCTTTCAAGACACTGTCCATTCCGTTCAACTGCTCTTCCAAGTCCTTTGCTGTCTCTGACAGAATTACGATGTCATCGGCGAACCTCAAGCTTTTTATTTCTTCTCCATGGATTTTAATACCTACTCCAAACTTTTCTTTTGTTTCCTTTACTGCTTGCTCAATATACAGATTGAATAGCATCGGGGATAGGCTACAATCCTGTCTCACTCCCTTCCCAACCACTGCTTCCCTGTCATGTCCCTCTACTCTTATAACTGCCATCTGATTTCTGTACAAATTGTAAATAGCCTTTCGCTCCCTGTATTTTACCCCTGCCACCTTCAGAATTTGAAAGAGAGTATTCCAGTCAACATTGTCAAAAGCTTTCTCTAAGTCTGCAAATGCTAGAAACATAGGTTTGCCTTTCCTTAATCTTTCTTCTAAGATAAGTCGTAGAGTCAGTATTGCCTCACGCGTTCCAACATTTCTACAGAATCCAAACTGATCTTCCCCAAGGTCGGCTTCTGCCAGTTTTTCTATTCGCCTGTAACGAATTCGCTATATTATTTTGCAGCTGTGACTTATTAAACTGATAGTTCGGTAATTTTCACATCTGTCAACACCTGCTGTCTTTGTGATTGGAATTATTATATTCTTCTGAAGCCTGAGGGAAAATTTTTTCATATTTTATTAATTCTTATGTTCCTTTTTCTACATGTTTTCTAATCAGCGCCCTATAAACTATATACATACGTATTTCGTGACCACCTAACTTGGGCTCACGTGGTTCCAAGGAACGAGATAAATTAAATTAAATTAAATAAATGTTGCAGTAACTGTCCGAAAAATTAGTTACCCAGTTTTTTACTGATAGTCATTGAGTAAAACTTAAGGATATGCAAGAATACCAGTCATCTATAGACATATTTCATCGAAATGGTGATAGTCATTGAGAAAAACGTGAAGATATGCAAAAATGTCAGTCAGCTATAGACATACTTCATCGAAATGGTGAAAGAAGAATAACTGGGGTAAAACATTTCACCCTTTCTGACCAGAATAATATAAAGAAGAATTGAAAAGGAAACTTGGGCTATATTACATGACGGTGATGTGGACTTTAGGAAAATTATAGGCACCAGAAAGGCAGTTCTGGCGTTGCGCTTGATAATGGAAGCAAGAATAAGAACAATCAGTACACTTTCGTAGGGTTCTTTCGAACCAAATAAAACGTTCGTCTCTCTAAGGTGGTGCAAGCTGTTTTAAATCCTAACAAAAACTGGTATACGCTGTAGAGAAAGACGTATAACGCAAAATATACACAACTATACGAACTGAAGGCCAAAAGACATATGCTCTTATTAAATAGGGTGTAACACTCGGACGTAGTCGTCTCCTCTACTGTTCAAAATGCGTATCAGCGAAGAAATTAAGGAAATGAGAGGAAATTTCAGAGGCAGGGTTGTAATTCAGGAAGATTAGCAGACGATATTGCTATCCTGTGTGAAAAATTAGGAAGAATTCGGAACCTTCTGAATGGTATGAACAGTCTACTGAGTCCAGAGCGTAGGTTGGGGTATGAAATGCAGTGTAGAACAACAATAAGATCGTTCCTCTCCTAAAGAAGATACTAATGAGAATGTACGTAGAAGAGATTGGATGCGTCTGAGCAGTGGTGCTATGGGGCGATGCTGACAATTAAGTGCTCTGATAAGGTAAGAAATAAGGAGGCGCCCAGCAGAATTGGTGCACTGGCCTGCATAGATGAAGGCGTCAACGCTCCGCATCCGAGATACGAAGAGGCAAACGTGCCCTATGTCGCTCTTTCATTGCATTCAGTGAACCCATACCGGCCAACTTTTCATCAGTAAACCTATCCATAGCACTGCTGTCTATCACTGTTAACGTACAACGAAAACTACCAGAAAACAAAACCCTAGACAGAACGGAGCAGTACTAAATGCAAGCTTGAGGGCAACGATGTAAGTAGGCCAGATACAAAGCTGATTAGAGGAGGAAAACCAAATGAAATGAAGTAACTCTGTAACGAGCCGCCGGGGATTATGGGTCCTTGTTACCAAAATGCTCAGGTATCCCTGAACAACCTCTGAAAGTTTGTCGGTGGACTTCTGGTTCACCCTGCAAACACGGACACATAGAGAACATTCCATATTTCTAGATTTCTAGAAAGCTTTGGACACCATTCCTCACTAGAGACGTCTAATCAGTTGTGCGACTGGTTTTGTGATTTCCAATCAGAAAGGTCACAGTACGCAGTAATCGACGGAAAGGTATCGAGTAAACCAGAAGTCATATCTGGCGTTCCCCCGGGAGTGTTGTAGACCTTCTGCTGTTCCTAGTATACATAAACGATTTACGAGACAATCTGAGCAGCCCTCTTATATTGTATTCAGAGGATGCCTTCATCTACCGTCAAGTAAAGTCGTCAGAAGATCAAAACCAACTGCAAAATAACTTACTGATATCTGTATGTCGCGAAAAGTGGCAGTTGTCTCTAAATAAAGAAAAATGTGATGGTTCCACAAGAGAACCGCTAAATTTCGGTTACACGATGACTCACAAAAATCTAAAGGCTGTCATTTCAAGTAAATACCTAACAATTACAATCATGAAAAACTTACATTGGAACGATCACACAGCTAATTTTGTGGGGAGGCGAACCAAAGACTGCGTCTTATTGGCAGAACTCGTAGAAAATGCAACAGGTCATCTAATCAGTCTGTCTACATTACGCTTTTCTATCCTCTACGGTATGGGATCCTTACCAGATAGGACTGATGGAGGACATCGAAAAAGTTCAAAGAAGGGCTTCCCGTTTTGTATTACCGTGAAATAATGGACTGTGAGTCACAGGCATGATATGCGGGTACGGGTGGCATTCAATAAAACAAAAGCGAATACTTTTCACGAGATTTCAATCACCAACAATCTCCAATGAAGGCGAAAATGTTACGTTGACGCCCATCTACATAGGTAGAAGTGATCGTCGTAATATAATAAGGGAAGTCAGAGCTCGTACGTACAGATTCAAGTGTTCATTTTTTTAAGTGTTCTCTTTTTTGGAACGGGGGAGAAATAATCTGATGGTGGTTCGATGAACCGTCTGCCAGTCACTTCAGTGTGAATTGTAGAGAAGTTGTGTAGATGTAGATTTAAACGAATTCCGTCCTTGGGGGAGTTGTGACGTCAGGCAGAGCACGCGGCCACCAGATACCAGCCAAAAGGTGGATAATGTGCCGAGCCCGCAGAGAAACGGGGAAAGGCAAAATGAAGTAGAAGGAGAAGAAGAAGACTTAACTAAAGGAAGCGACAGAGTAATAAAGTACGTGTTACCTCATCACGCAAATCTAGAGGGAGCCGTGGAAGGCAAAAATTGCGGAGTGAGATCGGCGCAGTATTTAGGCTGAGCTTATGGCGCGGGACAAAAATGGTTCAAATGGCTCTAAGCACTATGGACGTAACATCTGATGTCATCAGACCCCTAGACTTAAAACTACTTAAAACTTACTAACCTAAGGACATCACACACATCCATGCCCGAGGCAGGATTCGAACTTGCGACCGTAGCAGCAGCGCGGTTTCCGACTGAAGCGCCTAGATCCGCTCGGCCACAGCGGCCGGCTGGTGCGGGACATTGCGTGATAACTCACTTGCGAAACTGCCATTATAGACCAGTTTTCGCATTAAAAGCTTATAAAGCATTGCTTAGGGTTTATAATTTTATTTTATAAAATTTTGGTATACAGTTTGTGATTTCTCGAATTGATGAAGTTGAAACAATGAAAAAACTGAAATCATTAAGATATTCAACATTATTTATTACCATCGCTATGAACAACTAATTTTTTAAAGAAAGAAAAAAGTTAGTATCCATTTCCACGCAAAAATTACCATTTCAATTTTAAAAATAACTGTGAGCAAACATGTTTATTAGGCAAATTTAAGATAACAACAAGAATGAATCAGAGTATTTTTTTATCTGTATGTAATCAAATTCAAAATAATCAGTCTTACAATTAAATTTTAAATAATCTTATTTGTTAATTGGGTTGCGCCTGCATTTCGTACTACTGAAACTACTTATAACATCTGCGTAATTTAGTTATCTTTTATGTATTTCGTTTGTATTTAATCGTTTCTGAGCCACAGCTGTAATTAATTAATAGGCTATATATACTAGGTTACAAATACAAATAAATAATAGGTACACATTCATATATCCATTCAAGATCTTCATATATCGTAAGACGTCATTATTGTCTATAGCAAGGCTCATATCTCTCTCCAGTGTTCGGCACACTTCACTGCAGCGTTGTTGGCCAACCACAAGTTTTGGAAAGTGCATGGGGCCAGCAAGAATGTACAGATCAACAGGTGTGTCTTCGTTTGTTTTCCTCCACATTGGCAGGGCTCTTCTTCGGCGTATGCCCACTTGAACAGGTTGCCCTTTGAGCTTCCTATTTGACACCTAAGTCTATTTAGGCTCTTCCAGACTCTCCATTCCAATTGTGATCCAGCAGGAAGTTTTTCTTTAATGTTCCAACTTTTCAGACTGCTTTTATCCAATTTCTGTTCCCACATTGATTCCCTGGTTGTAGATTGACTTTCGTTTAGTGGACTTTCAACTTTTATGAAATCTTTCCTAGATTTAATTCTTGCACCGCTGGCTGGTGTGCGTACATGGGATGTCTTCTATCTTCGCACTGCCTGCTTCGTTCGGCCATCGCCAACGTTTGCCGTCTGATCTGTGGGTAGCTACTCCAGAACACATATAAAGGAGATCACCGTTTGTAGGCTTCAGGCATCTCGTAATTAATCGACCTGAGTCATTCAGTGCTGCAACTAGCTTCTGGGCTTGTGTCGATATTCTCCATCCGGAGCATGCATATTCAGCTGGAGCAAAGCACAATGCCAGGGATGAAGCATGTAGAATTTCAAGATTTGTTCCCCAGTGTGAGTTGGTAAGTTTGCGGATTATACCGTTCCGTGTGTTGACTTTAGCTCTGGTTTTTTCTACATGTTTTTTTGTAAGACAATGTTCCATCTACATCTACATCTACATGGATACTCTCCAAATCACATTTAAGTGCCTGGCAGAGGGTTCATCGAACCACCTTCACAATTCTCTATTATTCCAATCTCGTATAGCGCGCGGAAAGAACGAACACCTATATCTTTCCGTACGAGCTCTTATTTCCCTTATTTTATCGTGGTGATCGTTTCTCCCTTTGTAGATCGGTGTCAACATAGTATTTTCGTTTTCTGAGGAGAAAGTTGGTGATTGGAATTTCGCGAGATTCCGTCGCAACGAAAAACGCCTTTCTTTTAATGATGTCCAGCCCGAATCCTGTATCATTTCTGTGACACTCTCGCGCACATTTCGCGATAATACAAAACGTGCTGCCCTTCTTTAAACTTTTTCGATGTACTCCGCCAGTCCTATCTGGTAAGGATCCCACACTGCGCAGCAGTATTCTAAAAGAGAACGTACAAGCGTAGTGTAGGCAGTCTCCTTGGAAGATCTGTTACATTCTCTAAGTGTCCTGCCAATAAAACGCAGTCTTTGGTTAGCCTTCCCCACAATATTTACTATGTGTTCCTTCCAATTTACGTTGAATCCAAGATAAACTGGTATTGGCAGTGTTTAAGTTTAACTGAGTTCCATTCCAATTGTAATTCCCTGTTTGCTTCCTTATTGTTCAGATGAAATAAACAACTCTGCGTTTTTGCTGGATTCGGTCGAAAATGGTCCTCTTGTAATATTAAATGAGTACTTCTAAGACATCTGTTAGGTTTCTCTCAATCTGTTTGATTGATCTGGATTGGCAGGCAATGGCTACATCATCAGCATGGATAAAACGTCTTGTCGTTGGTACAACTGGTTGGTCATTATTATACAAATTGAAAATTAGAGGCGACAAAATACTACCTTGTGGGATCCCATTCTTCTGTTTCCTCTGGCATCTTCTTTGCTCTTGAAATTCAACATAGTATGTTCCGTTGGAGATCAGTGATCTCAAAACTTCATTAAGATGGTAGTTTCCCGTCATTTTGAAAATTTTTACCAGGAGGATTTTGTGGTTTATTGTGTCGTATGCTGCTGATAAGTCGACAAACACCACACCAGTTTATTCTCCCTCCTCAAAACCGTCCTCTATGTATTGTGTTAGGCAGAGGACCTGGCCAGTGCAAGACTTATCGGGTCTGAAAGAAAGGGATTGGAATACATCCGTCAAATGATTGAGGACATTGGGAGTGAGTGAACCTCTGAGGCTGAGAGGTTGGTACCGGAGAGGAAATCGTGACAAGTGGCAGAAATCAGTATGAAGACTGATAAACACCAACCGCGGTGGCCGAGCGGTTCTAGGCTCTTCAGTCCGGAACCACGCGGCTGCTACGGTCGCAGGTTCGAATCCTGACTCGGGCATGGATGTGTATGATGTCGTTAGGTTAGTTAGGTTTACGTAGTTCTAAGCCTACGGGACTAATGACCTCAGATGTTAAGTCCCATAGTCCTTAGAGCCATTTGAACCATTTTTGAACTGATAACCCACGGAACAATTTGATGAAAATAGCACCACGTCGTCTTTCGGTTAATGGTACAGCAACGTCTGAAATGTTCAAGGAAGAATAGGCAGTCTCGGTTTCAAAATGGTTTTTTATTTACACTACTGGCCATTAAAATTGCTAACCACGAAGATGACGCTCTACAGACACGAAATTTAACCGACAGGAAGAAGATGCTGTGATATGCAAATGATTAGCTTTTCAGAGCATTCACACAAGGTTGGCTACGGTGGAAACACCTACAACGTGCTGACATGAGGAAATTTTCCAACCGATTTCTCACACAAAAACAGCAGTTGACCGGCGTTGCCTGGTGAAACGTTGTTGTGATGCCTCGTGTAAGGAGTAGAAATGCGTACTCACGTTTCCGACTTTGATAAAGGTCGGATTGTAGGCTATAGCGATTGCAGTTTATCGTATCGTGACATTGCTGCTCGCGTTGGTCGAGATCCAATGACTGTTAGCAGAATATGGAATCGGTGGGTTCAGGAGAGTAATACGGAACGCCGTGCTGGATCCCAACGGCCTCGTATCACTAGCAGTCGAGATGACAGGCACCTTATCCGATAGCTGTAACGGATCGTGCAGCCACGTCTCGATCCCTGAGTCAACAGATGGAGACGTTTGCAAGACAACAACCGTCTGCACGAACAGTTCGACGACGTTTGCAGCAGCATGGACTATCAGCTCGGAGACCGTGGCTGCGGTTACTCTTGACGCTGCATCACAGACAGGAGCGCCTGGGATGGTGTACTCAACGACGAACCTGGCTGCACGAATGGCAAAACGTCATTTTTTCGGATGAATCCAGGTTCTGCTTGCATCATCATGATGGTCGCATCCGTGTTTGGCGACATCGCGGTGAACGCACATTGGAAGCGTGTATTCGTTATCGCCATGCTGGCGTATCACCGGGCGTGATGGTATGGGGTGCCATTGGTTACACGTCTCGGTCACCTCTTGTTCGCATTAACGGCACTTACATTTCAGATGTGTTACGACCTGTGGCTCTACCCTTCATTCGATCCCTGCGAAACCCTACATTTCAGCAGGATAATGCACGACCGCATGTTGCAGGTCCTGTACGGGCCTTTGTGGATACAGAAAATGTTCGACTGCTGCCCTGGTCAGCACATTCTCCAGATCTCTCACCAACTGAAAACGTCTGGTCAATGGTGGCCGAACAACTGGCTCGTCACAATACGCCAGTCACTACTCTTGATAAACTGTGGTATCGTGTTGAAGCTGCATGGGTAGCTGTACCTGTACACGCCATCCAAGCTCTGTTTGACTCAATGCCTAGGCGTATCAAGGCCGGTATTACGGCCAGAGGTGGTTGTTCTTGGTACTGATTTCTCAGGATCTATGCACCCCAATTGCGTGAAAATGTAATCACTTCTCAGTTCCAGTATAATATATTTGTCCTATGAATACCTGTTTATCATCTACATTTCTTCTTGGTGTAGCAATTTTAATGGCCAGTAGTGTATTTAACTTGAGACGCGATTCACTCTCACACGAGCATCATCAGACATCGCGTAAAGCTGACCGGAGTGGCCGAGCGGTTCTAGGCGCTGCAGTGTGGAACCGCGCGACCGATACGGTCGCAGGTTCGAATCCTGCCTCGGGCATGGATGTGTGTGATGTCCTTAGGTTAGTTAGGTTTAAGTAGTTCTAAGTCTAGGGGACTGATGACCTCAGATGTTAAGTTCCATAGTGCTTAGAGCCATTTGAACCATTTTGAACATCGGATAAAAACATTCGAGGACCACTGGAAAGTGTACAGAAATTCTCGCAATCACCAAAAATGGTACGTCATCCAATAGAACTTACAGGACACATTCAGCGGGTAAAAACACTCGAGGACCACTGGCAAGAGTACGGAACGTCCCACAGTCACCAAAAATGGCACATCATGCAACAGAATATACAGGACTCATCCACCTGTGTTCGCGCGTACTCGTTCATAACACAGCGCAGGCATGTTGACAACATAGGCCAGGTGTATAAAGCGTCCTTATGGCACAAGGTAAACGTGTGCCATAAGGACGCTTTATACACCTGGCGTATGTTGTCAACATGCCCTGCGTTGTGTTACGAGCGAGTGCGCATGAACACAGGTGGGTGTGTCCTGTATATTTTATTGAATGACGTGCCATTTTTGGTGACTGCGGGACTTTATGTACACTTGCCAGTGGACCTCGAGTGTTTTTACCTGATGTCTGATGATGCTCCTGTGAGAGTGAAATGCTTCGCAAATTAAATAAATAAAAAAACTATTTTACCACCGAGACTCCCTATCCTTTCTTAAACAAGTTCGTATCAAAATATACATTTACTCTCCACCTCTCCGAAATTCACAGCGTAGAGCGTCGTTGAGGGTCTTACACAGCAATATTGGCGACTTTCTGCCCCACTCCTTTCGTGTATAGAGAAATGACCGCATATTCCTCGATAGGCGCCCTACCCAGCGGTGTAGTGTATTGGTTAACGCACTGGCCTCGAATTCCGCTTAAATTCCACGTCTGGTAAATCACATTTAGCTATTACGTGGTCTATCTATTTTGGTTAAGGTGATTGGCGAGTTGGTTCCCGTCACTAATAACCTCGTCGTTGACGGGACGTTAAAATGCAATCATCCTTCCTTCTATATCTACCCTCACCTCTCATTTAACTCTCATAATCTTCTCCATATTTCTGGAGGACATTTTGATGCAGATCCGTAGCTAATAACACAAAGCTACACTTTATTTCTTTATTTATTAGTCGAACTAGTTTCATTGGGGTTTGGGTTGGTTGGAGGAAGAGACCAAACATCGAAGTCATCGGTCTCATCGGATTAGGGAAGGGCGGGGAAGGAAGTCGGCCGTGCCCTTTCAGAGGAACCATCCCGGCATTTGACTGGAGCGGAACTAGTTTCATGGCGGAAGCCTCATAATCAAGTGCTCGTGACTTCAACGAGCATGAAGCCAGACCTGCATGACTTCACCGAGCATGAGCACATGATTATGTGGCTACTGACCTTATATGGCTTCAATGGGCATGACGAGCTGATAGTGAGGGTTCGGGCTATAAACTGTTTGTTACTAAAGAAATAAAGTGTAACTATGGAAGAGTTATTTCCTCTCTTATGTTATTCTCATAGTCTGTACGCCCCGACATTTGATGAACGAACGAAATTATCGCACAGTCACATTCGATAAACGTTCTCTAAATTTGCCTAACTGGGTTTCGCGACTTCTCCGTCTAAGTTCCATGAGCATCTCCGTTACACTGCATTAATTGACTGTTCTTGGTAGAATATTTTATACATTATGAATGAAACACACAAAACACTGGCGTAATATTCTACAGTATTTATTATTCGTTACACGAACCGGTTTCCGGCTGTTACGCCAACGTTAGGTACAAAGTGTGTGGTGCAATGAAATGTTGTTGGATCAAAGATTTTAAACGAGTGTATCTACAGAGTATCTCCATTTCCAGAGATGAGAAATGTTCATGTTAGAATTAGGAATAAAATAAAAGGAAATATTTTTAAGTAAATGTGATTCACGACTGCTTAACTAAGATAAAATATATTACATTACACATTAACTAATAAACTATTGAATAATGAAATGAAATGAAATGATGTGTGGCGAGGGCCTCCCGGTCGGTAGACCTGATCACCTCGTGCAAGTATTTTGAAGTGACGCCACTTCGGCGACTTGCGCCTCGATGAGGATGAAATGATGATGATGAAGACGACACAAAAACTCAGTAACTGAGCGGAGAAAATTTCCGACACAGCTGAGAAGCGAACCCGGGCCCCCACACATGAAAAGCCGGCGCGTGCTGACTACTCAGCTACGGTGGCGGACAACTATAGAATAATTATAACAGCTGTACATAGAAGATAATTGACCAATAAACTTTGGCAACATATTGCAAAGATGTGGCTGAACAAAATAATCTTGTCTTTCATAGGTCGTAAATTACAGACACATAAGGTATAATAGTGATATTAAGCAGGTGAATGAAGCAACTGTGACTATACAAAGTGAAATTTTTTATGACAATGAGAGAAGTTATAGTAACTGAAATAAATGGAAATGGGGCATGTGAGTAACAGGGGTAACTCACAATATGGTCTGGACAGGATTATGAGTAGTACATGGGTGAGTCAAATGAAAACCTTAAATATTTTTTTTAAATATTATTTATTGTGCACAAGTGGTACAAAGCTGTATCACTTTTCAACATAATCTCCCCCACGCTCAATGCAAGTCGTCCAGCGCTTACAAACTGCATAAATTCCTTTAGAAAAAAAGTCTTTTGGTAGTCCGTGCAACCACTCATGCACCGCGTGGCGTACCTCTTCATCAGAAAGGAACTTCTTTCCTCCCATTGCGTCATTCAGTGTCACTCGGCGGATTTCCTTCACTATGGCTTCAACTGCTGCAATGTTCTGTGGAGTCTCAACTCGTCGTGCCTGACCTGGACGAGGAGCGGCTTCCACTGAAGTCACACCATTTGGAAACTTCCTACTCCATTCGTAGACTTGCTGCTGTGACAAACATGCATCACAGTACTGAACCGTCATTCGTCGATGAATTTCAATAGGTTTCACGCCTACACTACGCAAAAACCGAATAACAGAAAGCTGTTCTTCCCTGGTGCAAGTCGCAAGTGGGGCGGCCATCTTTATACTGATACTGCGACGGTATGTGTGCATCTGCACTATGCTGCAACCTACAGGCCAATCTGCACGCTGTTTGTAGCACGCTTACCAACTTACAGGATAACGGCGCGAAATTGTTATTACAAATTTAAGGTTTTCATTTGACTCACCCTCGTATCTGTAGTTAGAAGTGACAAGTAAGGGAACTGTGTCCAGTCATTCAGTACTAAGTTTGTGGTGATGGACATGTTTATTAATTTCCATTATTCCGAGATAGCTCATCTTCGTTCGAAAGATGATAATGCACAGAAAAACACGACGATAAGGCGAAGATAGTCATTTCAACTTCTTAATGTATCGATCCGTAGGTTTATATAAAATTACTTCTATGACCAATTTTTAACAAATTACACATAGAATTATGCAATTCAGCAATTACACTAACATGGCGGGACTTAAGTTATGCATCACCCAAGAACTTTTTATCTACTGAAGGACTGAGGCCCAAAGTTTTACTTCTGTCCTGGAGTTATGATATCATCTAAAATTATTCGCCATAATTGAATTGGATTTCCTCTTTTAATAATAGGTGTGGAGATGTACACACCTGTTTTCTAATTTCTAAAATTTCTAACTGGTTGAGTTTAGCCCCCTTTTCCTCTGTGTGTAAGAGTTGTACATCTATTACGTATGAGGGTGAGTCAAATGAAGACCTTAAATTTGTAATAACGAATCGAAATTTCGCGCCATTATCATGTAAGTTGGTAAGCGTGCTACAGAGTGCAGAATGGCCTGTAGATGGCAGCATAGTGCAGATGCACACATACCGTCGCAGTATCAGTATAAAGATGGCCGCCCCACTTGCTACTTGCACCAGGGAAGAACAGCGTTCTGTTATTCGGTTTTTGCGTCGTGAAGGTGTGAAACCTATTGAAAGTCATCGACGAATGACGGTTCAGTACTGTGATGCATGTTTGTCACAGCAGCAAGTCTACGAATGGAGTAGGAAGTTTCCAAATGGTGTGACTTCAGTGGAAGCCGCTCCTCGTCCAGGTCAGGCACAACGAGTTGTGACTCCACAGAACATTGCAGAAGTTGAAGCCATAGTGAAAGAAACCCGCCGAGTGACACTGAATCACATTGCAGCGTGTTTACAGATTAGTCATGGGTCAGCACACCACATTGTGCATGATGTGCTCCAGTTTCACGAAGTGTCTGCAAGATCGGTGCCACGGCAGCTGACTCCTGAAATGAGAGAACGACGTGTTGATGCTTGTGAAGAACTTCTTCGGCGCGTTGAACGAGAAGGTGGTGGCTTCCTTGCAAGAATCGTTACTGGGGACGAAACCTCGCTTCACTTCCACCAACCGGAAACGATGAGAGTGAGCAAGGAATGGCGCCATTGCTCATCACCAAAACCAAGGAAGTTTCGAACAGAACCATCAGTAGGGAAGGTTATGCTGACTCTCTTTTGGGACGAAAAAGGCGTCATTTTGTAGCATTAAATGCCAAGAGGGACCACTGTCACCAGTGCATTATACACAGATCTCCTAAAAAATCATCTGCGACCTGCAATCAAATCAAAGCGACGTGGATTGCTGTCAGCAGGTGTCCTTTACAACATTACGATGCAAGGCCCCACGCTGCCCGTACAACAGTTGCAACAATCACAGACCTGCATTTTGAGTGTCTTCCTCATCCACCATACTCACCAGACCTTGCCTCAAGTGATTTCCATATGTTTGGACCACTCAAAGACGCAATAGGAGGAAAGAAGTTCCGTTCTGATGACGAGCTACGCCAAGCGGTGCATGAGTGGTTGAGCGAACTACCAAAAGAATTTTTTTCTGAAGCAATTTATGCGCGTTGTAAGCGCTGGAGCACTTGCATTGAGCATGGGGGAGATTATGCTGAAAAGTGATACAGCTTTGTACCATTTCTGCACAGTAAATAATATTTAAAAAAATATTTAAGGTTTTCGTTTGACTCACCCTCGTATTTGTAGTTATTGTTTAGGCAAAGTTTCGCAACGGCTGAATCAGGCTTCTTCAATCTCCAGCTTCTATGATGTTCTTTAAGTCTGGTGCAGAGTGACCTCCCCATCCATCCAATGTAGCGAGACTGACACTCGCGGCATGTGATTTTATAAAACCCACTTTTTGTGATGGCTGGCTGATCGTCTTTTGCATTGTACAAGCAGCTACCTGTTGACAGAGGGACATAGAAAAACACAGAGAAACTATTTGTCTTCAAAATGTTACTTATCGCATTTGATGTTTTCCCTATAAAACATAAACTGCACCATTTCTTTTCCAGTTTGTCTGTGTTTATCTTTGGGGACGGTAGGGATCTGCTTGCTTCTTCATCTTTTTACCTAGTATTTTATCAATGAGGTTGGGGTTAAATTCATTACGTGTCGGTATTGTTTTTACTGTATTAAGTTCATGGTCAAGATCTTCTTGGGACATAGAGATAGAAAGGAGATGGTAGATCCTGTGGTGGAATGCTGCATGTTTATAGGCTGTAGGATGTTGAGAGGAAGCCGGGATGACTGTGTCAGTGAAGGAGTGTTTTCGATAAATTTCATGTTTATGGTTGCTGTCTTCTATCTTTAAGCTAACCTCAACGAAATTTCTGCTGGGCCCCATCAACTCCATGCTGACCTTTATGTTAGTGCACCACTGGTTCATATTTTCCACAAATTTGTGGAGTTGTCTATTGGAACTTTTCCACATGCAAAGAATATCACCTTAATATATGTACCTATACACAACATGTTTTGCCAGTGGTTGCCTCTTAAGGAAATCAGTCTCCCACTCAATAGCAGTCAACTTGAACAACTGGTAGTTAATCTGCAAACAAATGTGGAAGAATTATTACATTCATTAACAAAGTCATTGAAGTTGAAGAGGAGGGAGAGAAAAAGGTCACTAAAATTGGCATCAAAATGTTTATATCCAAAATATTGCAAACAAGTAAGACCCAGACAGTAATCGAATACATTGTTACTAGTTGTTGTGACTTTGACAAAACATTATAATATTTGACTTTAAACTTAACATAAAAATCCGTATATAATTATCTCACCGTAATAAAGCAGTGTAAAATGAAAACTAGAGCTAATTTTGAATTGCCTTTGTGATATTCGCGATCAGCACATTATAATTTATAGGAATTGGCTATTTTCATTCGATTTACATTTTCATTGTTGCACAGTGTCATTAAACAAACAAATCCAATTCAATTATGCATCTCCTTGATGATATCACATCTCCAGGATTGAAGTAAAACTTTGGGCCTCAGTCCATCAGTAAATAAAAGTTCTTGGTTGATGCATAACTTTAGTCCCGTCATGTTAGTTTAATTGATGAACTGTGTATAATTAATTATATATGTAATTTGTTACAAATTGGTCATTGAAGTAATTTTACATTAACCCACGCAACGATAGATTAAGAAGTTGGGACGACTATCTTCGCCTTATCATCATGTTTAACTGTGCATTATCATCTTAGGGAATCAGCAATGTACTTGAAAATGGGCTTATAACCCGAAATTTAGGTTGTGCAGTAACAGTAATAAAATTTCTGAAACAATCCAAAAAAAAGTGTTTGTTTAGCCAATGTGGTATCACTTGCGTCTTGAATTTAATTTCCTTTAAATACACAAAACACATTCGTAGAAATCCCACAACAAATTTAAGAATTCTATTCGCCTTCCATACTATTGATTTTACACGTTCGGCCCATTTAATTCTGTTTCGTAAAATCACTCTAATTTTTTAACGTTTGATGGCCTCTAGACTTTTACGACTAATCTTATAAGCGGATACTATTGCGCTTCTCAAGTGTAGTGGCGATATTCAAAAAGTTGATGGTTCGGACTGAGTAGTTACTTAAAGATGTGAAAGTCAGACGACCCACAAGGAAATGTGCGTAGCTGGTAACTAAATGCTTCAGTTGCCGTTAGCTGAGTCTGAGCCATCCTGGCGAGGTGAAAATTGAGATACGAGCGAGGAATACTAATCCATGCCGACTGAGTAATTATGTTTGAGAGGATACAAATGCAAGACCTAAAAAACGAAGCGTATGAGAAAGTTTCGACGGTTTATAATCATGGAGCGTGTTTGGGCACTGGAATAACGATGAACTCAGAAGCAGAAGAAGTTAGATATTGGTTTGGCCGTTATGATTTTCCGTAATTGTCACGTATCGTTCAATGTATTAAGCCTGTCTAGGAGACAATCGTTGCTCCCTGACCAGTTGCAATATTGGTGAATTCGTAAATCAAGCAAATCCCTAAAGTGCACCGACTGCACGCTATTTTACGGCTATAATGGTGAGCTTAGCCCTCAAGCGAAATTCAGTATATACGCCAGGTAACGTTTGATTTGCGTTTGTTGTCTGGAGATGACAGGCCGTCTTTAAGAGGGCACTGACTTAGAATTTTGGAATAAAATTTTGTCAACAGTTTCAATACTGGTAACCCGCAACGATAAATTATTGAGGAGTGACCTATCCCGATTCCTCGTTTCATTGAGCAACCCTACCTGACGTTTTGCTGTCGCCGACTGAAACATAGCGTGCCCACTGTGTGTGGGAATATTTTCCTGAAGCCAGTGCCACTGACGCCTTGTCTGAACAGCATGGATGGGTGCCTCCATTGCTCCTACGTTAGTTTGTTACCTAAGGCGTCGATAAAGGAATGAGGCAGGGTTGGAGCTTATCCTCCTTGTAATTCAGTCTGTAAATGGAGCAAGCAGTAAAGGGAACTAAGAAGAAATTTGAAACAAAAAGTTCAAGTAAAATAAATAAAAATATCATCGACAGTCCTCACACAAGAAATGAATACGGTCTTGAAAATAGGTTATAAGATCAACATTAATAAAACAAAACCAAGGGTAATAAAATATCGTGAAATTAGATCAGGTGATAATGAGGGAATTAGATTAGGAAATGGGGTACTAAAACTATCAGAAGAGTTTTGCTATTGATGTAGTAAAATAATTGAAGATGATAAATGCCGGCCGGTGTGGCCGTGCGGTTCTAGGCGCTTCAGTCTGGAACCGCGTGACCGCTACGGTCGCAGGTTCGAATCCTTCCTCGGGCATGGATGTGTGTGATGTCCTTAGGTTAGTTAGGTTTAAGTAGTTCTAAGTTCTAGGGGACTGATGACCTGAGAAGTTAAGTCCCATAGTGCTCAGAGCCATTTGAACCATTTGCAGCCAGTCGTAGACTTCATGTTCCTAAACAACGATGGAATTTTTATGGATGACAATGCGTCACGTCACTGAGCAACAGTTGTTCGCGATTGGTCTGAAGGACATTCTGGACAATTCGAACGAGCGATGTGACCACCCAGATCGCTTGACATGAATCCCGTAGAACATTAATGGAACATAATCGAGAAGTCAGTTCGTGCGCAAAATCCAGCACCGACAACACTTTCGCAATTATGGGTGGCTATAGAAGCAGCTTGGCTCAATATTTCTGCAGGAGACGTCCAACGGCTTGTTGAGTCCATCCCAAATGGAGTTGCTGCACTACGCCAGGTAAAAGAATGTCCGACACGATATCAGAAGGTATCCCGTGACTTTTGTCCCTCAGTGTAAAGAAGTAATTAATACGAAATGGAGGGAAGTAAACAGTTTGCAGTTGTCATACGGAGAGGAAGAGATTGCACAGGATGGTGTAGAGTGGAGAGTTGCGTCAACCCGCTCTGCGGCTGAAGACTGCAGCAACAAGAGCTGGAGGAACAGTTAAGCAGCTGCCAGCAGACATGTTTTTCCCCGGCAGTATGGAAGGTCACGCGAGTGGTGGAGGCGCCGCATTGCCTAAACCATTGCTTCAATGGTTTCCGTAAACATCGTAATCTCCCTGCAACAAGCGAATCACGTGACGGAGGCCTTTATCTTCCTACAGTACAGCATCAGAAATTATACACATAATCCTGTATTCACACACACACACACACACACACACACACACACACGCGCGCGCGCGCGCGCGCGCGCAACACCATTCGCGCGCCTTTTTTATTGACTATGTTCAATAAAACTTTTATTTTCGCAAAATCTACATGAGCAAGGTTTATCGTAACGAACTGTAGGTAATCGTATTGAATCTATGTCATCAAATGAAACGTACTGCGTATAAATTGTCTGTTATTGCAAACAGGAGAATGCGTAGGAGCGATTCAAAGTGCAGCGACCACACAAAACTATCTTCCGTAGAAAGAATCTCAACTGAGTTTAATTCATCCAGAAAAGAGTGGCCTAAACACACGCTCTACTAATATTTGAGTATTGCTTGTCAATCTGGGACCTTTACCCGTACCATTAATAGACAAGATTCAAAGAAAATCAGCGTGTTTACTGCACAGATGTTCATCCAAGTTCAGTGGCAGGCGCTGCAGGCGATGCATTGCATGTCACCGTGACGTTTTCTGTAAAATTTACGAGGAATGACGTTCCAGTAAGATTGAAGTAACATATTTCTTCCTTCAATATTTAGTGCCGCAATGAAATGATGCTATGGCATTATTGGCCGGAGTTGTTCGGTCGATTGAAGCAAGTCTTTATATTTAGTACAAGTCTTCATAGCCAAGATAATGCGGAAATCAGAAAAAGTAATTGGAACATATTGCATGCACACACACACACACACACACACACACACACACACACACACACACACACACACACTTCCACATAGGATTAGTTAATGACAGACATAGCCATAACACTGCCAGTAGTACCAATTTCGAAATAAATAATTGTTCTGCATTAAGTTCTATATGGTTGCAGTCGACAAACTGTGAAACAAAACAACTGCACTAAAAAACATTACAATCCAGGAAAACCACAGCATAAATGTAACAAGATTTACTATACAAAACTTTGTGTGTTTTTCAAATACGTTATTACTCTCTTAAAAACTCAAATTTATGTGTACAGGTAGTAAAGAGCATTTTTCCTGTTTTATGGAAAGATAATTAAAAAGAACCACTGATGGTGCTGAAATTTCTAAAAACATTTCTGGTGAATAAAAAAAAAATAAAAAAACTGTTTTGCTTAAGGCGGACCCTCTCCAAAATCAAATCTATTTGTAAGCAAACGCTGACAGAAGAGCTTCAATCTCAAGATGATTACTTTATATTTAACGCCGCTTAGGAGACTTGAGCGTCGGTGAAGATAAAATGAAATGAATAGGACATAACAAGCACCCAGTCACCCAGAGAAGAAAATCTTCGACCCGGCTGGAAATCAACACAGGACCTCACGATTTTAGACAGCGACGCTCATCACTCTTATTAAAGTTACTTACAATCCGTCTTGATTGTAAAAATGTTTGTTCACATGATCGGTTTCGGTTCCTCTAGAAGCATCTTCAGAACTGAAACGACAGTGATACTAATTTACTATTTCACAAATGCAAACCTTTTTCATCCTATCCGATCAACATCAAATGTACCAGAACGCACATGCAATTTCGGTTACAGGAGTAACCCGGTCACACACAGTAGCCTTCATATGCTGCGTCACATTAAATTGGTTGGCAGAATGCACGTCATTTATATTAATTATAAAACTATTACCGACAAGTGGCGTCTGCTACTTTTGTTACATTACATGCGCACATACTGTATTAAGTAGATTTTTCTAATTTACTTTTATCTCTAAACATACTAAGTTAAAATCTATAGTTGTAAAGGTTAAAATCTGTACTTGTCAAAACTAAAATACACAATAAAATTATCATGTTTGTACGATCGAACAAGTACAGATTTTAACCTTTACAACTACAGATTTTAACTAAGTATTTTTAGAGATAAAAGTAAATTAGAAAAATCTACTTAACACAGTATGTGCGTATGTAATGTAACAAATGAAGCAGACGCCAACTGTCGCTAATAGTTTTATAATTAATATAAATGACGTGCATTCGGCCAACCAATTTAATGTAATGCAGCATGTGAAGGTAGCTGCCGGCCGCTGTGGCCGAGCGGTTCTAGGCGCTTCAGTCTGGAACCGTGCGACCGCTACGGTCGCAGGTTCGAATCCTCCCTCGGGCATGGATGTGTGTGATGTCCTTAGGTTAGTTAGGTTTAAGTAGTTCTAAGTTCTAGGGGACTGATGACCTCAGATGTTAAGTCCCATAGTGCTCAGAGCCATTTGAACCATTTTTTGAAGGTTGCTGAGTGTGGACGGGTTACTCATGTAAAAGAAATTGCATGTACATTCTGGTACATTTGATGTTGATCGGATATAATGAAAAAAGTTTGCATTTGTGAAATTAAATTAGTATCATTGTCGTTTCAGATCTGAAGATGTTTCTAGAGGAACCGAAATTGGTCATGTGAATAAACATTTTTGCAATCAAGACGGATTATAAGTAACATAAGCTCATCACTCTGCCACATCACCATGATACTAAAACCACATTATTTCGAAATCATGGGGGAGTTTAACCAACAGTCATTCATCTCGCACGCCATTCGCGAAGGAACTAAGAATATGTACGGGTTATATAGACTGTGTATAAAAATGGTTCAAATGGCTCTGAGCACTATGGGACTTAACATCTGAGGTCATCAGTCCCCAGAACTTGGAACTACTTAAACCAAACTAACCTAAGAACATCACACACATCCATGCCCGATTCAGGATTCGAACCTGCGACTGTAGCGGTCGCGCGGTTTCAGACTGCGTATAAGACAGTGTCTGCAGAATAAGTGCATTATAAGACAAAAAAGAAAGGTGAGCCGCGAAGGGGTTATGGAAATTGGCGACAAACTGATATTTATCGACGAAAAATGCAAAATTGTAAGTGGGACACATACCGATACCAGGGCTAATTTCATTTCGTGTAGTCAGTTACACAGCAACTATGCCTCAAAGACAGGCATGTGGACGATATAGCCTACCCAGCTGTCAGCATTTAGGAGAAGACTTGTAGTTTGGCTCAAAGAAGCTGATTGGAGTTATCGGTGAATCGCTCGACATCTGAATAGGAGCCATGCCGCTATTCGACTATGTTGGCAAGAATGAGTGAACCATGTCGTAACACAGCGACAAGAAAGAAGCGGTCGACCTAGAAGACGACGGAATGTGAGGACCGATCAGTCGTCAGAGAGCTACTCAGAGACCTGGGTTCATCAAAATTGGTTCAAATGGCTCTGAGCACTATGGGACTTAACATCTATGGTCATCAGTCCCCTAGAACTTAGAACTACTTAAACGTAACTAACCTAAAGACAGCACACAACACCCAGACATCACGAGCTGGGTTCATCATTATCACCGATCCGACGTGCAACTGGTGCTTGAGTGACCAGAAGGACAATTAGTAGGCGGCTCACAGAAACGGGGCTGATCTCAAGGCGCTCTTTGCGCCGACTACTATTGAGTTCTGTATACCAACAAGGCCGTTTGCAGTGGTGTCTTGCACATTCAGCCTGGAATCTCATTGACTGGAGAGAAATTGTCTTCAGTGATGAGTCCCGCTTCGAACTGAGCCCCGGTGACCTGCGAAGACGTGTCTGGGGCTCCCCGAACAGCGGTCGGATACCAGTCTGACGGTCGCCCGCCATGTGGTCCGACAGCCAGGAGTGATGGTCTTGGGTGCCACTTCATTTCATAGCAGGACCCCTTTCGTAGTCATCCGCGGCACCCTTACAGCACAGCGGTACGTCGCCGATATTCTACGCCCCGTTTTGTTGCACTTCATGGCAAGCCATCCTGGGCTTACATTTCAGCAAGATAACGCCCGCCCGCACACGACGAGAGTTTCTATTGCTTGTCTTCGTGCTTGCCAAATCCTATCTTCGCCAGAAAGCTCGCCGGATGTCTCCCCAATACAACGTTTGGAGGATTATGGGCAGGGCCCTCCAAATATTTCGCGATTTTGACGACCACGCGCCAGTTGGACAGAATTTGGCACTACATCCATCAGGAGGACATCCAACAATCAATCCATGCCAAGTCGAACAACTGCTTGCATAAGGACCAAATGCTCAGCCTGTGAAGCTCTTTCTCTTGCATAGATCATCCAGTGTTTCTAAAACTGTAATTGGGCATCACATCTACCGATTTCCGTCCCATTTGGATAATTCATTCATGGGGCGTCGTTTCTTTTTCTCTGTCTTAGAGTGTATTTAACACTTCGGCAACTTGCACGTCGATGAGGATGAGATGAAATGATTAAGACATAACGAACATCCAGTCCCCGATCAAAGAAACTTTCCGCCACAGTCTGGAATCGAACATGGGACCTCGCGATCTAAAGGCTGCGACGCTTGACTACGAGCTGCGGACGTACTTGCTGGCATGACCATGACGCTAAAATCAGATAATTTCGGAATCATGCTGGAGTAATTCATTTTGCACACCATTCGCGAAGAAGCTAAGAGTATGTACGGGATACACTGAACAGCCAGAACATTATGACCACCTATCTAATAGCTGGTATGTCCATCTTCGGCACGGATAACACCGGCGACGCGTCGTGGCATGGAAGCAATGAGGTTTGGTAGGTAGCTGGAGGGACTTGGCACCACATCTGCGCACCTAAGTAACCTAATTCCCGTAAATTCCGGGAAAGGGAACGATGAACTCTGACGCCACGATCAGTCACAACCCAGATGTGTTCGATCGAGTACGAATGTGGCGAGTTGGGGGGGGGGGGGGGGGGAGGGGACAGTACATCAACTGCAACTGGGCATTGTGTTTCTCGAACTACCCCGTCACAGAAATGACCTTGTGACAAGGCACCTTATCTTGTTGAAAAATGCCACTGTTGTCGGGAAACATGAAGAAATGCACGTGATCTGCAACCAGCTTACGATACCCCTTGGCCATCATGGTGCCTTGAAAAAGTTCCATTGGACCTATGAATGCCCACGTGAATGTTCCCCAGAGCACTACGGAGCCGCCCCCAGTTTGTCTCTGTCCCGCAGCACAGATTCAAGGAGCTCTTCCTCTGGAAGACAACGGATTCGTGGCCTTCCATCAGCATGATGAAGGAGGTATAGGGATGCATGCAACGCTCGGTCACTTTTCCAACGTCCAGTACCGATGGTCACGTGCCCATTTTAGTCGTAGTTGCCGATGACGTGGTATAAATATTGGCACACGGATGGGCCGTCGGCTGCGGAGGCCCATCGGTAGCAGTGTTTGGTGCACTGTGTGTTCAGACGCACTTGTAGTCTGCCAACGACATCCGACATCTGTAATGACGGCTGACCGCCCAACTATATGATGTCCGGACGTGGTTTCGTTTTGGTTCCGCCACTTGTTGAAGACACCACAGTACTCCTCGAACACCCAGCAAGTCGTGAAGTTTCTGAAATGCTCTTGCCGAGGCTCTAGGCCATCACAATTTGCCCTCGGTCAGATAGATTGCGCGCCCTTCTCATTTTACGCACGAACAGCACGCTCACTCATACTACATGCACCGTGCGTGTGTTTGGCTACGACTCATTCCTCGCCAGGTGACAATGCTATTGCCTGGACGTGTTTATAACGATAGTATGTCGGGGGTCATAAGATTCTGGCTGATCAGTGTATATCGATTGTGTATAAGACAATGCCCACAGAAGAAGTATTTTTACGCAAGGTGAAATTGCGATGTCATGTCGCTTGTGGATGCCAAGTATACATTTACCTTTACAGTAACAGAATCATCAGCTATACACGCCTTTAAGCCTGATATCTACATGGCACTTGATGATTCCGTTGTAGCATTAGAATGATTGTTAACACAGCAACAAAGCTAACTTCAGTTCAGGCAGGATTCGAGCCTGCGACCGTAGCAGCCGCGTGTCTCTGGACTGAAGCGCCTAGATACGCTCGGCCACAGCGGCCGGTAGTGTGGAAAATTAAGTTTTATATCGCGCTACTTACATGAATTGAGCAACCAACATTGTTTGGTCATTTTGAGTCAGTCCACCAGGGCATGGAAGTACTTTGATATTTTTAATTTCCAGGATCCCTTCTCCACTACATTTGTCCTTTGTGGCTCATGCAATATTACATGTAATATAGACAGTAGGCTTAATCTCGGATGTTTTCTTCTAAGAGCGGTGCAGTATCTAGCTGTAATGTTACTGAAGCGTGTGCAGTATGAACAAAAATTTCAGTAATTACAGGAAACTGTATGTTTCAGCACGTTGCCATCCCGACCCCCTCCTTCTTAGCTAAGACAAGGGAACTGAGTACTCGTTTACATATTTAATATAGTCAGTTAAGAACCTGGTACAGTGAATTTGCGCATTTCTGACTCATTACTGGAAGGATGATTATTAATTGTAAGAGTAATATCATTATTTGAATGACCTTATACCTATTACATGTTACTCCTAGGGAAATTACTCCGCTGAAAACAATTAAAAATATCACACGTGTAAGGCAGAAAACAGAGAGCACCAGCGTTACGTTACGTGTGCATTACTGTATATGATTTCTTAAAAGGCAACAAAATCCCCGAGGAAATTTGCTCAAAACATCATGAAGACTGAAGGTTGTCATTTAAAAAGATTTGAGACGTCGATTGCTGATGTTAGCTACCAACCTTACAGAATACTGCGTTACGTAAAGTAATTCGAAATCTATCCCAACCTACATTATTCAGTATGAAACTTACCTTGTGTTCATTTAGTGCCTACTCAAGACCGAATATGAAACATAAAAGTATGCGATAAATCACAATCCTGGAATTGTGGGTAAACACGTCTGGTTGAAAACAAAATAAATATTATGTAGATGAAATTAATGTATAGTGTGTTGGAAAGAGTTTATAATATGAACTACAGAACTAAATCACGGGTAATGGAATCTAATAAGATTGAATTGGGTTATGCTCACTAATTACATTAGTAAATGAGATACCAAATGCAGTTGACGTTTTTTTTTATATTTGAGCAATAACTTAATTTACGATTGCAGAAGCAAAGAGGATGTAAAATCCAGACTGGCAGCAGAAATGAGAAAGAGAAATTTATTAACATATTCTAGTAGTTAGGAAATATTTACTAAAACTATTTTTTGGAATGGTGAGTTGTATGGAAGTGAAACGTGACCTTGAAAAAATACGTGTAAGAATAGAATAGAAGTTTCTGAAATGTGGTGCTACAGAAGAATGCTGAAGATTAAATGAGTAAGTCGGGAACTACCGAAGAGGCACTCAATCGAATCGGGGGGAAAATAAATTTATGTCAGAAATAGACCGAAAGAGTGATACGACACATCCTGATATATCAAAGTATATTTGATTTGGTAGTGAAGGAAATTGTGAGGGGCTTCATATTCTAGAGGAAAACCAAGGCTTCGTGGATGTATGCTGCAATAGCCATGCAGAGATGAACCCTGCACACAATGGACTAGCGTACATATCTAAATGAAAACCCGTCTTCGGACTGAAGACCACATCAACAACATAAAAGACTTGAAACGAAAACGAGCGGAGTACGCCTTGTTTGTTTAATAGCTAAATGACACAAAAATTCCCTGGGAGTGGGTTAGGAGTAGATGCGATTGCGACTTACAGAAAGTGTAATAAATTGGAAAACATTGAGCAATAGTTCTAGTGATGTTTCAGTCATAGACTTGACACAGTAGGACCAATAAGAAAGGAATTTTGGTACCGTAAGATGAGGAAATATCGGACACAGGTGTAATAACGGGCGGGAACAGAGTGTTTCTCTTCTTACGTTGGTATCACTGAATGTAAGCTTTTATTTCGCGTGTTTTGCTGTTTACACTGTACGTATTGTCAAACATATACGAACACACATTGTTGCAGTTGGAAGTTGAAACAGTGGTGTGTAGCGGATTACACTGCAGTGTACAATTGTTGCTAGTTATCTTTATGCAAATACTTTCGTCATTGTACAAGAAGAGAAAAAATTGGTAAGCTTAATTTGCTTATAGTTTACTTACTTGAATGTTAAGAAGGAAATGACAATACAGTTTGTCTCCACATATCACTTTCGCTGATGTCTAGTGAACTATTTACAAAGTACACACGTTGGGGTAATATCGGACAATGCCGAGTATTTACAAAAGGAGGCTTGGTGCTCTTCCGAGGCTCAATTATGATCCTGAAAATCTTGAAAAGGCGGTTGCTGCTGTAAGGTCAGGGAAACTATCGTACAGAAAGGCGTCAAGCAAATTTAATGTACCACGTTCAGCGTTAGAGAATAAAGTTAATAATACAAACCCGTTACTGACTGGAAGGTCTTCTGTCTTAAGTACCACTGAAGATAACACACTTGCCCGTGGTATTTTAAGGGCTCCACACTGGGGTTTTCCTTTTACCTCTGATGATGTTAGGTACACAGTCAAAGGGTATCTTGATAAATGTGGACGAAGGGAAAAACGATTTCCTTGTAACATTTCAGGTATTGACTGATCGCATTCATTCTTACAGCGTCACTCTGCCACATTTAGCGTCCGGCTATCTGAGAACATTAAAAGACTACGTGCTGAAGTGAGTTATGAGACAGTGAAATCATATTTCCAGAACGTTGGGGAAAAATGGAAAATATCGATCCCAAAAATGTAATCAATTATGAAGAGAAATGTATGTGACAACCATGAAAGGAAGTATGTTGTAATTAGAAGGGGAACAAAATATCCTGAAAGGGTCTTAGATTCTTCTAACAAGGGAACCTCCCCATCGCACCCCCCTCAGATTTAGTTATAAATTGGCACAGTGGATAGGCCTTGAAAAACTGAACACAGATCAATTGAGAAAACAGGAAGAAGTTGTGTGGAACTATGAAAAAATAAGCAAAATATAGAAACTGAGTAGTCCATGTGCAAGATAGGCAACATCAAGGACAATTGAAGCCCATGGGCGCAGTGGTCCCGTGGTTAGAGTGAGCAACTGCGGACCGAGAGGTCCTTGGCTCGAGTCCTCCCTCAAGTGAAAATTTTACTTTCTTTATTTTCGCAAAGTTACGATCTGTCCGTTCATTCATTGACGTCTCTGTTCACTGTAATAAGTTTAGTGTGTGTGTTTTGCGACCGCACCGTAAAACCGTGCGATTAGTAGACGAAAGGACGTGCCTCTCCAATAGGAACTGAAAACATTTGATCGCAAGGTCATAGGTCAACCGATTCCTCCACAGGAAAACACGTCTGATATATTCTTTACGACACTGGTGACGGCATGTGCGTCACATGACAGGAATATGTTGTCGACCCACCTAACTTGCAGACTTGGCGAATGGTAAAAAGATTCTTCTACCTTGCCTGATTTAGGTTTTCTTGTGGATGTGATAATTACTCCCAAAAAAGTGATGAAAACATAAGAGTTTGTCACATAAACTGTAACAAGTGAATGCAACAGTTTCACAATCGCACAGTTTTCCCTGTGCTTTGTCAAAACATATGTTTTTTACGTTTTCAAATGTTTCCGTGCGTAGACCGTCAAATCCTGTATATGTCCAAGCAAATCTGAACATGTCCTGGAATTTTGGAGAGCGAAGTTGATTATGTGTGAATGCCTGAACTTTGATAATTATCTGAAAATAAAAAATTGAACTTTTCACTCGAGAGAAGATTTGAACCAAGGACCTCTCGTTCAGCAGTTGCTCACGCTAACCACGGGACCACGGCGCTCGTAAGTTGACACTCTCCTTGATGTTGCCTACGTTGCGCATGGACTTGTCAGTTTGTATATTTTGCTTATTTTTTTCATAGTTCCACACAACTTCTTCCTGTTTTCTCGAATGATCTGTGTTCAGTTTTTCAAGGCCTATCCCTGTGCCAACTTATAACTAAATCTGAGGGGGGTGCGATGGGGAGGTTCCCTTGTAAGAGTAGTATTCCAGTAATGATGAGTGCCACTGGGGACGGAAAACTATTAGCTCCCTACGTGGTCTATAAATCATGGGACATCTGGCAAAAAGGAGGGCCCAAAGCAACCCGCTATAGCCGCAATACAAGTGGATGGTTTGATCTGTCTACGTTCGAAGACTGGTGTATTACTACTGCCCTGCCTTACCCGAAGTCAATCAATGGAGGGGGAGAAAGTTATGATAGGAGACAACCTTTCAAGTCACATTTCGCTGCGAGTAATTGATGAACGTGAGACGAATAAAATCTCTTTTATTTTGTTGCCATCAAACAGTACTCATATTTTATGGCCATTGGACGTAGGTTTATCCTGCCCTTTAAAAGCTGCTTGGCGGACAGTGCTTATACAATGGAAGAAAAGCTCGCGTAGGCCAATATCGAAAAATGCTTTCCCCTCACTTTTGAAGAAAACGCTTAAAAAGTGTCAGAAACTGAAGAAGACATTATAAAAAATGCATTTCGTGCAGTGGGATTAATTCCATTTGACCCTGAAAGAGTCCTCAAAATATTGCCTAATGGAGTTAATTCTCAAAACTATTCTTTAGAGGCCTGGTCTTCGAGCTTGGAAAATATACTTCAGAATGTTCACTATCATCGATATGAGAAGGAGAGACAATGCTGACTCAGTGTCTGAATTGTTTGTGAATAATGATGCAACACCCACTGTTGAGGAAAGCAGTAGAGCAGAGGAAGCTTTTGGAGGCTTTTGTTCTTCTGAATTACGCACGTATGATTGGGGGGAAACTGCGAAATAGGCAGTTTGTCGGAATCGTAACAGAAATGGGCGCAAAAGTAGTGGATGTCAGATTTCTGCGTCGATACCAGGGCAGCAAAACTGTGTTCATTTTTCGTACCATTCCAGACGATGATACTGTAAACAAAGGACAAATTGTAAGAGTGTTGCTGACTCCAAGAGAAGAAAAGGCTGAGTTTTCTTTCACTAAGAATATACTGTAGATTATTATTGATTAGAAGAAAAGGCGGAGTTTTCTTTCACTGAGAACATACTGTAGATTATTATTGATTTGTTGTTTGGACAGATTGTCTTTATTAATAAAATATTTTGTAAATATGTCTGTGAAATTTTCTAAATATGTGTCAAATGTTTACTGAAGAGCTGTAGAATATTTTGTAACCATCTGCAAAAAATGTTTTCTAAACATGTAAAACACGTTTCTAAGTACACTCCTGGAAATGGAAAAAAGAACACATTGACACCGGTGTGTCAGACCCACCATACTTGCTCCGGACACTGCGAGAGGACTGTACAAGCAATGATCACACGCACGGCACAGCGGACACACCAGGAACCGCGGTGTTGGCCGTCGAATGGCGCTAGCTGCGCAGCATTTGTGCACCGCCGCCGTCAGTGTCAGCCAGTTTGCCGTGGCATACGGAGCTCCATCGCAGTCTTTAACACTGGTAGCATGCCGCGACAGCGTGGACGTGAACCATATGTGCAGTTGACGGACTTTGAGCGAGGGCGTATAGTGGGCATGCGGGAGGCCGGGTGGACGTACCGCCGAATTGCTCAACACGTGGGGCGTGAGGTCTCCACAGTACATCGATGTTGTCGCCAGTGGTCGGCGGAAGGTGCACGTGCCCGTCGACCTGGGACCGGACCGCAGCGACGCACGGATGCACGCCAAGACCGTAGGATCCTACGCAGTGCCGTAGGGGACCGCACCGCCACTTCCCAGCAAATTAGGGACACTGTTGCTCCTGGGGTATCGGCGAGGACCATTCGCAACCGTCTCCATGAAGCTGGGCTACGGTCCCGCACACCGTTAGGCCGTCTTCCGCTCACGCCCCAACATCGTGCAGCCCGCCTCCAGTGGTGTCGCGACAGGCGTGAATGGAGGGACGAATGGAGACGTGTCGTCTTCAGCGATGAGAGTCGCTTCTGCCTTGGTGCCAATGATGGTCGTATGCGTGTTTGGCGCCGTGCAGGTGAGCGCCACAATCAGGACTGCATACGACCGAGGCACACAGGGCCAACACCCGGCATCATGGTGTGGGGAGCGATCTCCTACACTGGCCGTACACCACTGGTGATCGTCGAGGGGACACTGAATAGTGCACGGTACATCCAAACCGTCATCGAACCCATCGTTCTACCATTCCTAGACCGGCAAGGGAACTTGCTGTTCCAACAGGACAATGCACGTCCGCATGTATCCCGTGCCACCCAACGTGCTCTAGAAGGTGTAAGTCAACTACCCTGGCCAGCAAGATCTCCGGATCTGTCCCCCATTGAGTATGTTTGGGACTGGATGAAGCGTCGTCTCACGCGGTCTGCACGTCCAGCACGAACGCTGGTCCAACTGAGGCGCCAGGTGGAAATGGCATGGCAAGCCGTTCCACAGGACTACATCCAGCATCTCTACGATCGTCTCTATGGGAGAATAGCAGCCTGCATTGCTGCGAAAGGTGGATATACACTGTACTAGTGCCGACATTGTGCATGCTCTGTTGCCTGTGTCTATGTGCCTGTGGTTCTGTCAGTGTGATCATGTGATGTATCTGACCCCAGGAATGTGTCAATAAAGTTTCCCCTTCCTGGGACAATGAATTCACGGTGTTCTTATTTCAATTTCCAGGAGTGTATGTGTATTTTTTAAAAAGACAGTCACTGTCCGAAATTACCCCATTACAGGGTAATATGGACTTTTGCATGGAAATTCAATTTAATGTCCGAAATTACCCCATCAAAGCGGTAACATCGGACAGCTTTATTTGTCATATTCTGACTAATTAAAAAATATTTTTGACATAAGTTCTTTGATCATATCATTCTCCAATGTCATCCAAAATATCTCGCACTTTTTTCCGCGTGAATTTAATGTTCTTTACGAAGTTACCTTAAAGAATGAAAATTCCGTCCTTACAGTATGATAAGAATTTGTGATAGGAATATAATCACGAAATCTCTGTGAAGGGTAACGAAACATAACTTTAGACAATAATAAATGAGAATCGCTTTGCAACTTAAGGCCAAAATCCAATTGTTTCAGCCGGCCGTTGTGGCCGAACGGTTCTAGGCGCTTCAGTCCGGAACCGAGCGGCTGCTATAGTCGCAGGTTCGAATCCTGCGTCGGGCATGGATGTGTGTGATGTCCTTGGGTTAGTTAGGTTTAAGTAGTTCTAAGTCTAGGGGACAGATGACCTCAGATGTTAAGTCCCATAGTGCTCAGAGCCATTTGAACCAATTGTTTCCTCAATTCTTGGCCACGGCCATGCCTATAGTAATACCCCCTCTTGCCCTCAAGCATACTCTAATGTCCTAGTCCAAGGGGCACTTGCAAAAATGAAAGCTTCGATTTTTTCGAGACAGCGTGTCTGCGTTTTGGGTTCGACTCCCAACTCGGACATTCATATGGAATTATGCATATATATTACATAACACAAATGTATGGAAAATCAATCATCATAAGCAATTGCATAGTATTTTCAACTCATTTTCTTCATTTTATTAAAAAGAGTCATATGTTAAATGATGCTAAGCTGGTAAACAGCTGCCACCATTCACATCCCGGGAAGGAGATGAACGCTAACGTAAAAAAAAAGTAAAATGACAAACAGAACCAATTCCTTTTGAACTGCCTCAGTATTACCATTTCACAAGACGCGCTTCATGCATAAAAGATCCCTCGACTTCAGCCCGCCAGAGTGATGCAATCAAAACATCGCCGTACTTTGCAGAATAACTCATTCGGAGAAGTTTGTTGGGCTAATACACATTGCGAAATAATACAGCAGAGTGTATATCAGGTATCTTGCTATTAAATGTCCCCGGAAGGCAGGTCTCGAGGAAATAACTTTCACTCTGGTTATTAAAAATAATTTTCGTGGCGCTACTGCGCTAAATAACAACTTTACGTTCTTAGACAAACCACGTAGCAGCCTTTACACCACACCCACGGATGAAAGCGTTTTTATAATGAGCGCCAGCGCGAGAGTTGTTGGACAGGTTTCAGAATGGTCCAAATTTGCGGGAGCATTTCAGTCGTGGCTGGCGGCCGACTGACATTACAAAAGTGTGCTTCGCTGGAGGTATAGTCTAATAGGCCACACTTCTTCCGCCTACTCGACCATCCAGTGTCAAAAATCTGCCATCTTTTGATAAACTCTTCGTACACTGTTTACTTCTCACAATTTCCTTAATTTCATTTGAATTCCGTGTGGTACATATAGAATATATTTATAGTACAGGGTGTTTCAAAAATGACCGGTATATTTGAAACGGCAATAAAAACTAAACGAGCAGCGATAGAAATACACCGTTTGTTGCAATATGCTTGGGACAACAGTACATTTTCAGGCAGACAAACTTTCGAAATTACAGTAGTTACAATTTTCAACAACAGATGGCGCTGCAAGTGATGTGAAAGATATAGAAGACAACGCAGTCTGTAGGTGCGCCATTCTGTACGTCGTCTTTCTGCTGTAAGCGTGTGCTGTTCACAACGTGCAAGTGTGCTGTAGACAACATGGTTTATTCCTTAGAACAGAGGATTTTTCTGGTGTTGGAATTCCACCGCCTAGAACACAGTGTTGTTGCAACAAGACGAAGTTTTCAATGGGGGTTTAATGTAACCAAAGGACCGAAAAGCGATACAATAAAGACTCTGTTTGAAAAATTTCAACGGACTGGGAACGTGACGGATGAACGTGCTGGAAAGGTAGGGCGACCGCATACGGCAACCACAGAGGGCAACGCGCAGCTAGTGCAGCAGGTGATCCAACAGCGGCCTCGGGTTTCCGTTCGCCGTGTTGCAGCTGCGGTCCAAATGACGCCAACGTCCACGTATCGTCTCATGCACCAGAGTTTACACCTCTATCCATACAAAATTCAAACACGGCAACTCCTCAGCGCCGCTACCATTGCTGCACGAGAGACATTCGCTAACGATATAGTGCACAGGATTGATGACGGCGATATGCATGTGGGCAGCATTTGGTTTACTGACGAAGCTTATTTTTACCTGGACGGCTTCGTCAATAAACAGAACTGGCGCATATGGGGAACCGAAAAGCCCCATGTTGCAGTCCCATCGTCCCTTCATCCTCAAAAAGTACTGGTCTGGGCCGCCATTTCTTCCAAAGGAATCATTGGCCCATTTTTCAGATCCGAAACGATTACTGCATCACGCTATCTGGACATTCTTCGTGAATTTGTGGCGGTACAAACTGCTTTAGACGACACTGCGAACACCTCGTGGTTTATGCAAGATGGTGCCCGGCCACATCGCACGGCCGACGTCTTTAATTTCCTGAATGAATATTTCGATGATCGTGTGATTGCTTTGGGCTATCCGAAACATACAGGAGGCGGCGTGGATTGGTCTCCCTATTCGCCAGACATGAACCCCTGTGACTTCTTTCTGTGGGGACACTTGAAAGACCAGGTGTACCGCCGGAATCCAGAAACAATTGAACAGCTGAAGCAGTACATCTCATCTGCATGTGAAGCCATTCCGCCAGACACGTTGTCAAAGGTTTCGGGTAATTTCATTCAGAGACTACGCCATATTATTGCTACGCATGGTGGATATGTGGAAAATATCGTACTATAGAGTTTCCCAGACCGCAGCGCCATCTGTTGTTGAAAATTGTAACTACTGTAATTTCGAAAGTTTGTCTGCCTGAAAATGTACTGTTGTCCCAAGCATATTGCAACAAACGGTGTATTTCTATCGCTGCTCGTTTAGTTTTCATTGCCGTTTCAAATATACCGGTCATTTTTGAAACACCCTGTAGATTATGGCTTAAATTCTTCATGAGGCAATGATTGAACCCTGAGACCATCATGACGCTGCTTACGTTTATTATTATCATCATTATCATTATTATTATTATTATTATCATTGCTGTTATTACACTGAAGCGCCAGAGAAACTGATATAGGCATACGTATTCAAATACAGAGATATGTAAACAGGAAGAATAATGCGTTACGCTCGGCAACGCCTATATAACACAACAAGCGTGTGGCGCAGTTGTTAGAACGGTTACTGCAGCTGCAATGGCAGGTTACCAAGATTTAAGTGAGTTTGAACATGATGTTATAGTCGACGCACGAGCGATCGGACACAGCATCTGTTATATCCTAGCCAGTAATGCCACCCGAGCCCGCTGCCAAAAGGTTGGCAGCATCAAAGTCCGGACGCCGTCCGCATAAGCAGCGCCAGCGATACAGGAAATCGCGGCAAGTCTGCGCGCGCCACCGCTGGCTTCTGGCTTCTTAAGCGCTGGAGTCGCGAGCGCTAGGACAGTTCTGTATTCGCCGCTCAGTTGTATACTCGCCACCGAATTGTGTACTTGCTAGTCAGTTGTGTGTTCATCGCAGCAGAGTTGTTGTTTGTCGTCAGTCGACGCCGACCTAGCCGCTCCGACTCGAACTAGACAGATTTCTGTTGACACGGAGTTCACTACTGTGTTTCTGTATCTTCGTTAATAAAGATAAGTACCGACTTTTATTTAATCAGAGTGTTTGGGTTTTCATCTTTCTGTTCACTGTTCCAGCGGACCGGTCGGCCCGCTATTAAAAGTGTGGCGGTGACTTCGTAAGCCGTTTCTACAGCGAATTGTTTGTCGCTACGAACGCCGCCACAAAAGCATCTCTGACGTAGCGATGGAGTGAGCCCGTACGACCGTTTCATGACTGTACCGTGAATATCAGCAATCCAGTAAAACATCAAATCTCCGATATCGCTGCGGCCGGAAAAAGATCCTGCAACAACGCGACCAACGACGACTGAATAGAGTCGTTCAACGTGACAGAAGTGCAATCTTTCCGCAAATTGCTACAAATTTCAATCCTGGGCCATCAACAAGTGTCAGCGAGCGAACCATTAAACGAAACATTATCGATACGGGCGCACTCGCGTACCCTTGCTGGCTGCACGACACAAAGCTTTACGCCTCGTTGGGCCCATCAACACCGACATCGGACTGTCGATGACTGGAAACATGTTCCCTACTCGGACGTGTCTCGATTCAAATTGTATAGAGTGGATGGACGTGTACGGGTATGGTGATAACCTCATGAATCAATGTACCCTGCGTGTCAGCAGGGGACTGTTCAAGTTGGTGGAGGCTCAGTTATGATGTGGGGCGTGTACAGTTGGAGTGATAAGGGAACCCTAATACGTCTAGATACGACTCTGACAGTTAACACGTACGTAAGCATCCTGCTTGATCACCCGCATCCATTCATGTCCGTTGTGCGATTCGACCGACTTGGGCAGTTCCAGCGGGACAATGCGACACCCCACACATCCAGAATTGCTACAGAGTGGCTCCAGGAACACTTTTCTGAGGCTCAAGACTTCCGTTGGCCACCAAACTATCCTGACTGGAACATTATTGAGCATATCTGTGATGCCTTGCAACGTGCTGTTCAGAAGAGATCTCCACCCCTGGTACTTTTGATTTATGGACAGCCCTGCAGGATTGATGGTGTCAGTTCTCTCCACCACTACTTCACACATTAGTCGAGTCCGTGCCACGTCGTGTTGCGGCCCTTCGGGAGGATTGGGGGGGGGGGGGGGGGCTACACGATATTAGACAGGTGTACCAGTTTTTTGGCTCTTCAGTCTATTTATGTATGATTTACTTATTTAACATGCAGTTTAGATTGTAATAATAAACATTTGTAGGTTAACTTCCAAAAACCTGATCATGTTGTTTAAAGCACAGTGTAATGGCTAGCGAGAGAAGAAGGCGAGACAGGCCCAGGTCGATTAACGACCTTTGGCCTGGTCCACCAGCCGGCCTGTGTGTGGATTTCTGGTGGTTATCCACATTCGTTTAATTCAATTCTGGGCTGGTTCCAAACCTCTACATCAGAAGATACTGTACACAAAAAGGCAAAATGTGGAAAAGGTTCATACGATTCATAGACAGATGGTGCATACGACTTTCCTCCATTAGGTCCTGCTGTGGTGACAGGCGGGACATCTGGCCGCAAAGTTAAGAAACACAACTGCCAAATCATAACAACAGCGGACCCAATACGATGGAATAAATTCTATAAAAGACTGTTTATTAGCTTATAATGTTATTTGTAGAATCTTAAAGCAACAAAGGGAAATTAGCATAGTATTGTCGATGGCGCGAGTGGGCTGAAGACAAGTAAAACATTCCTGTAAAAGAGGCCAGCGATCTAGAACGCTCTTGTCACTGTCGTGGAACAGATACGATATATACATTCCTTTGATTCTTTGATTCTAGCGAAAAAGTCTCATCCAGGAACAAAAGTGGCTATGGGAACACTGCAGAGTGGAGTCGCCCATATTAATGGCACGGAACCGTTGTCGCGTCATATGTTTTGGTCAATCACGAGACACCAGATCACCGGGGCGTCTGCGTCGAGGAGGGCCTGGTGTACTGAACATCAGACCACGGGTGACACTATCATAGCTTGACATATTCCGGTTATGTTCTCTCATCATCAGGCGGTAAACATCATGCGCCGTAGGGGCCCTGGTGCTCGGGAGATCGGCGTGGATGTAACAGTACTCAACGAAAAAAGTCTTGACGTGGGAAAGCGATGAGGAAATATGCGCCACAGCAACAGGCAATAGGCGGGAGGGGGGAGCCATCTCTTCTATAAGGGTGCCGATTAAGCTTAGACGACACTGGGTCCACAACGTTCATATTGATACACAGGGCCGCCGCTCTAACTGGGCGTTGACAAAACCTAGGCTAGTGGATAGGATTAGTGTATTGTATCATACTTCTAGGATCAGACCCGCGCTAATGAAATAGCCAAAGACCACCATCAACCTGTGAGTCATTGTCTTCGGCATTGGTAAAATGGTGGCCAATGGGGTATCTGGACGTCAGGTGAACCTTGACGTAGGCAACACTTAGAATCACGTTTAAGATCTGGAGTCGGTTGCCTCGGACGCTCGTGTGTATCACTTGAAGAAGGCGGGTGTAATTAATCCCCTCTGTCTGCCTGACGTTGTGTGTGAAGACAGTTCCCAAGTATTTATGCGTTTCTTGCAATCGGAACGGGGCCACGCTCCCTTCCGGGAGATCCCTGCCGATTACCATTGCTCTGGACTCCATTAAATTCATACGCCTGCCGGCTGCAGTTCCATAATTGGTAGTCCATTCCAGCGTACCTTGCACTTTGTCTCCCGATAGCGCAAAAACCACCAGGTCGCCCGCGTACGAGCGGCAAATGAAGGTGGTGCCTCTCAGTGTAATTCCCGTCAGCCAGCACCGCAGCCCACGTAACAGTGGCTCGAGGGATATGGCGTACAGAATCACCGATAATGAGCCTTCCTGCCGTACCGACCTCGAGAGGGTAATCGGGTCTGCCGAGCGTCCATTGATCGTCACTCGCGACGCATGACAATTTAAATAAAGGCCGAGGGGGAGGGCCAACCACCGCAACACCGCCTCCATGTAGTCGTGATTCACCCTATAGAGGCGTGGTCGAACTCCACCGACACCATGGCTCCGCTCAAGCGACAAGCCCCTTCCAGAGCGATGACATCCCTATAAACTCCGAGTGCCGTCTATATATTACTATCACCACACAGGCACGTTTGGTCCAGGGAGACAATTTGGGGCAGGACACCACGAATGCCAGCGGCTAGAACCAGGTTAAAAAATTTGAAGTCACTGTTAAACATAGAGAGAGGCCCATAATGTTCAAAGCCCCTGCCACATGACGGCTTGGGGACGGGGAGAAGAAGTTCTTCGACGAATTCAGGTAGTGAGGCAACGCCGGGGGTCATCAGTTCTTGGTACATCGTTATCCAGCGAGGAGCCATATGGTCTTCGAATGCGCGGTAGGACTCTAGCGGAAGTGGTGATTTGTTGGCAGCCCCTTTGAGAAGAGCGTAATCTACGTCATCCGCCGTGATCGGCTCTGTTAGGATCGTCGCAGCCTCTGTATCGAGAACCCCAGTTAGCGAAGGAGAGCATCGCGGCTTCGGTTTTCCGAGCACGCCTCCAGGACCGATCCAAACTTCCATATGTCACATAGTCACAGCCCTTATACTCGCACAATTCGTGATTCCCCCGTAGCAAGACAAATATTATAACGTTATTTTAGCCCATCGAGGCATGGCTACATCATCGTTGATGGCTATAATGTGTCTATCTTCACAATACCATTTCCTTCAAGCATGTGTGTATATGTGAAGAATACTGTATTTTGAAGATACAGGCACTGTAAAAACACAGACATTGTAACCATCAATGATGCTTAACAGTTTATTCCTTTTCTAACAGCAGTAATAAAGCGACAGAAACTGATACACCTGCCTAATATTGTGTAGGGTCCCCGCGAGCATGCAGAAATGACACAATGAATAGTGCAGGGCTGTCCATAAATGCGCAAGAGTACGAGGGGGTGGAGATCTCTTCAGAGCAGCACGTTGCAAGGCATCCCAGGTATGCTCAATAATGTTCTCGTTTGGAGAGTTTGGTGGCCAGCGGAAGTGTTTAAACTCAGAAGAGTGTTTCGGGAGTCACTCTGTAGCAATTCTGGATGAGTGGTGTGTCGCATTGTCCTGCTGGAATTGCCGAAGTCCGTCGGAATGCACAGTAGACATGAGTGGATGCAGGTTGAGATACGTGATGTTTACGTATGTGTTACCTGTCAGAGTCGTATCTAGACGTATCAGGGGCACCATATCACTCCATCTGCACACGACCCAAACCATTACTGAACCTCCACCAACTTGAACAGTCCCCTGCTGACATGCAAGGTCCATGGATTCATGAGGTTATCTCCATATCCGTACACGCCCATCCGCTCTATACAGTTTGAATCGAGACTCGTCCGAGTAGGCAACATGTTTACAGTCATCGACAGTCCAATGTCGATGTTGATGGGCCCAACGAGTCGTAAAGCTATGTGTTGTGCACCCAGCAAGGGTACGCGAGTTGTCCTTCGGCTCCGAAAGCCCATATCGATGACGTTTCATTGAATGGTTCTCACGCTGACACTTGTTGGTGGCCTAGCATTGAAATCTGCAGCAATTTGCGGAAGGGTTCACTTCTGTCACGATGAACGATTCTTTTCAGTAGTCGTTGGTCCCTTTCTTGCAGGATCTTTTTCCGGCCGCAGAGATGTCGAAGATTTGATGTTTTACTGGATTCCTGATATTCACGGTATGCTCGTGAAATGGTCGAACGGGAAAATCCCCACTTCATCGCTACTTCGGAGATGCTGAGACCCATCGCTCGCGTGCCGTCTATAACACCACTTTCAAACTCTCATAAATCCTGATAACCTGCCATTGTAGCAGCAGTAACCGATCTAACAACTGCTCCAGACACTTGTTGTCTTACATAGGCTTTGCCGACCGCAGCGCCGTATTCTGCCTGTTTACATATCTCTGTATTTGAATACGCATGCCTATACCATTTTCTTTAGCGCTTCGTGTATATCTTGTTCCTAAGGGAGATTTTTTAATGTAAATGAAAACGGAAATGTTCATTTTTCTGGTATGGAACAGTCTAATAACTAGTCAACGATCGTATGAGCGATGATTAGAAATCTGTTACCCTTATGGCATATATCGTTGCTTTTCAGAGTCTGCGAGAAGTTACAGCTAAAACCGGCGCATTTCAGAATCCTGCAAAGCTGTTGTGAATTACCGAATTAACTCAGTCGTATTCCATATTTCATAATTATTTGTTCACCGATATTATCTCACAATTTCATTAAATTACTACAGGTAGTCAAAAGATTCGTCTCGCCTGTGACAAGTGCAAAGTGTGCTTACAGTAGACTTTGTTATCCATGGCCTGCTAACATGGGTGTGAAGTACGCTGATAGGGGTTATTTAACAGTTAGCCGTTGAAGGCTCGTAGGAAAATGTTTAATTCGTTACCACTCAGTGTATTAGATTCGCTACCACTCAAGCGCGAGTATTAGATTTCCCTGTATTGCACTTGCAGATATTATAATATAACGCTTCTCCGTGATCGGAATTATCTCTAACCTGGATTATCAGCTAGTTCATTGCCTATCGCCCATGTCTGCGTTTTAATCCATCCGAAATTTAAATGCTAGTCATGCATCGAATTTCTTCCAGAAAGAAGTCACGATTCTTCAGATCTAGTAGCGAATCCAACATTATCTTGGTATCATTATGGATCACAGCAACTCTGTCAATATTCGTTAAACTGATCTTTTACTCGAGGTCATTTAGAATGGCAGACTGCTCTATTTAGTTAGTTGAGACCATGCAAGTAGCCTGCCGCGGTGGTCTAGCGGTTCTAGGTGCTCAGTCCGGAACCGCGGGACTGCTACGGTCGCAGGTTCGAATCCTGCCTCGGGCATGGATGTGTGTGATGTCCTTAGGTTAGTTAGGTTTAAGTAGTTCCAAGTTCTAGGGGACTGATGACCACAGATGTTAAGTCCCATAGTGCTCAGAGCCATTTGAACCATTTTTGAACCATGCAAGCAGGTTAGGGAAGCGGAAAGTCAACAACGCCATACAAATCCCCAAAGCACAGAGGAGAGCCTCGATGCAGATATAAGTCGAGTGGCTATCCTTGTTTCTCCAGACACGGTCTTCGCTTCATTGCAACTTCTTGCGGTGGACAGTGCTCAAAATGTTTTGTGTGCTAAGGCTGGAGTGGAATTTCTTTATGTCGTGTTACAAGTGGTAAATTTTTGCCAAAGCCCGACGAGGCAGTCCTTCCTATATTTTCGTTGCAATAGGGTCGTTAGTCGCGATAAAATTTATGAAGAATAACGTTCTACCGCACTAGCTGGATTAAAATACTGTTTTATTTTTCATTGAAAATTACTGCACAATCCAACGGATTACAGCCACTGTGGCAGATTATTATTCAAAAACTCCTTATGACATGGAACCAATCCTAACTAAATATTTGTGAAAGAAGTCTAGGGCAACGCCGCCGCCCTCCCCCCCCCCCCTCCCCCCTTCCTCCCCCCTCCCCAGCGAGAAAAAGTGTCCATTTCCGCTTAATTTGAAGGCTATTATCTGTATGAGTTAGATGTTGGTTAGTTATTAGGTGTATAGATGTAGAGCTACGTTAGTGTACATGTGAAATTTAACAATTACCCTTAAAACTGGTCTCTGTCTTTACTCACTTCATAGAAATTCAATTTTTCATGGCTTGTTACTGTCGAAGTACCGAAATTCTTATCGGTTACAATTTTATGCGAAACACGATCTAATTCTAATCTTGATAATGGGTTACGCCTCTGACAGAGGTGACAGGTTCAAATGGTTCAAATGGCTCTGAGCACTATGGGACTTAACATCTGTGGTCATCAGTCCTCTAGAACTTAGAACTACTTAAACCTAACTAACCTAAGGACATCACACAACACCCAGTCATCACGAGGCAGAGAAAAGAGGTGACAGGACACGGAGAATTAGCTTCTTAGTCTAGCATACGGAATCAATTCTGCACAGTATTGTTGTAGAAGCTAGCCTGGCACAAATGATTTTAGCAAGCCAAGGGAAACTCTGATCCAGAATGGGCAAGCGGACGTTTTAATGAATTAAGTCACTTCAAGTAAGTGTTATAGTGATTTAAGTTCCTCAATCAAAATTAAAGCTCACCAATCTGGCGCCATAACGGTCGGTTTAACATAAACAGTACTTCCAGTGGAAACAAGTTGCGACTTTACAAAAAAAAGTGGTTCAAATGGCTCTGAGCACTATGGGACTTAACATCTGAGGTCATCAGTCCTCTAAGAACTACTTAAACCAGACTAACCTCTGGACATTGCACACATCCATGCCTGAGGCAGGATTCGAACCTGCGACCGTAACGGTCGCGCGGTTCCAGACTGAAGCATCTAGAACCGCTCGACCAAAGCGGCCGGCGTGACTTTACAAAGAAGACATATACGAGTATATGTATCCACAAGGATAGGTTCTGGCCACATCCTAAGCTGAGAGTAAATCACTGGGGACCGACATAGTATGGTAAATAGGCTAGAGAGTCATTCCGCAAGTGCAATATTCGATGCTGATCTACAGTTAGCTAAAATAAATCCAATGTTACATTTATGTGAAAGAAAGTGAAATCTCTTTCATCTGTATGACTTCTCCTTATTATATACTGGTTACATTCATTTATATATTTAGTTAACAATTTAAGACATTTTTTTATTATTTCCATATGTTTTGTGATTTTTTTTCTGCAGTTTAAGCACGAGAAGGCCAACAAGGCGAATATTGCACCACACCTTTATTATTTAATGCTGCGTTGTATTCTTTATAGTATTAATTATGTGTAGCATCATGCTATTGTAATTGTGGAGTTTGTAGTAGTAAGATAACTCAGCAGTAAAAGAAATGTTATCCCGTCTCGTCTCGGATAAGTGTACAGCGCCACCAGGACGTTTGATGAAACTTACCTGAGATATTCCCAAGCAGTGTTTCAAACAAGCTTTGCTGATCTCATGTAAGAATTCTTTTTTCCTGCCTGAGATATTTTTTCTTTGAAATAAATACTTTACTTCTTACTAAATTAAGAAGTGTCACCCACTTTGGGCGTTATCAAACAACACCACACAAAAATTTGTTATAAGCCTCCGTTTGGATGCATGTCGTGATCTGCATAAAATATATTAACAGATAACAGCATCTTGTGCAGACATCAAGCACCGTAGTACGGTATGTCCACAGACACTTGGTTCTGTACCAGAATATGTTGCACTTGTTTGTCCTTCATGTAGAACCAAGTATCTGCGAACGCACCATATTAAGCCATTGGGCGCTGATACGGGACGCTGATATGTTGTGATATATTCCAGACTGCAGTGTGAATCAAGACATATCTCACGCAAATGGATGCTTATTACACATTTTGGTGTTATATTGCTTCGTAATGACTAAGGGAGAGAAATTAGCTAATTACGAAAGATATAAAGTTATTTTTTTCAACAAAAAATGCAACGTCATCCACTGAAAATGACTTTGTGCAAGGGATTGAAACGGCTGCAGGGGCAGGGTAACGGGAGCCGACTACGAACTTCGCGCGCTCAAGGGTAGAAGACCATCCGAGAGGACAGACAGGCCGATGCATCACTTGCATCACGACGAGAAGTGAAGCGCGTTTCTCAAAGACAAGAGCTGGGAGAGCTCACTGCTGTTGACTCCGAAGTGTGCACACGAATGACATTGAACTCCGGAACAGTTTGTGGAAAGTAGTGTCAGCCGTTACGTGACTGCTCTAAATGCCACCTGATTTCAAGCAGACGAAAGTGGGTTTCCAATAAAACGAGGCACAGCGCTGCCCGGTTCGTACGCTGCAGGGTCAATTTATGCAGGCCTTGGGCAGCGCAGCGAAAGATGTGTTGCGTAATGCGAACAGTAAAATATGCGACACGGGAGAAAGCTGAGACGGCCTAGGTATTGGCGGACAACCGCGCAACACAGAAATGCGACGGAACTGGTGGACTTGCATTTGACGTTTACTGGCAACATTCCTGAAGTTGTCAACGAAATTACGGCCACACATTGAGTAAAAGCCGAAAATAACAGACACATTCGTAAGTAGGATTCACTCCGAGAAAACAGTGGCACAAATAAACACAACAGTCCTTGCGGAGGCAGGCAGACGTTTCCACACGTAAATGGGGATACAGGTGTGTCCGTTCAATCTATTAAATCATTACTTACGTGAATGGCACGTATAGGAAGTGAGAAAATCACGCAAAAAACATTTCCAATATCAAAACATAGCACGTCTGCAGCGTTCATTGAAGTCGGTCGATAGAGTTTTGCACGTAACAACTAAATATGAAAGTCGTAACACACAGCGAGAAACACCGATGAATGAGGACACTTTTCGGAAAAATGTTGGAAATTATTTAAAAGCTTCTCAGCTAAAAATAGTTAGGGCTTTGTAAGGAAAGTTAGCAACCAGAGGAAAAAAAAAGAAAAACGTTATGATTGTTGTGCATGGTTGTCATAAGTGTCGTGATCAATTATTAATGAGTTAATAAATTTAAATTTTTAAACTTATGAGTTTCCCATCTGAAGTAGAAATAATGATTGAAATGATGAGTCCTTACCGAAAAAACTTCGAGAATTAACAGAGCAGTGGAAAATGGATACGACATATATTTACACGAGGGCGTGCTGAAAAGTAATGCCTCCGAATTTTTTATGTGAAACCTCTTAAAGCTTTTTAAATAAAACAAACGCTGTTAACGTTCTACATCATTATTTTTCATGTCTACATATCTGTTTCTCAACGTACTCACCCCGACAACGAACACATTTCTCCCAACGAGAGACCATTTTGTTGATACCATCACGGCAGAAAATTTAACTTTTTTGACGGAGCCACAACCTCACCTCTGCTTGCACCGCTTCATCACTATCGAAGTGAAGTCCTCGAAGGTGTTCTTTAAGCTTCGGAAATAGATGAAACTCGGGTGGGGCGACGTCGGGACTGTATGGAGGATGACCAGTGACAATGAACCCAAGGCGTCGGACTCTAACAAATATCGCCGCCATAGTGTGTGGTCTGGCGTTTTCACTCTGAAGGACCAGGTCCTCCATGTTGGACGAACTCTTCAGATTCGAAACTTGATTACAGGACGCCGTTTCTCACGCAGAGACATGATTATGTTACACACCACAATGTTACACGCTACAATTCGGAGCCCTCTAGTGCAGAAGGCTGCAGATATGTAGATATGAAAAATAAAGACGTATAATGTTAATAAAGTTTGTTTTATTTAAAAAGCTGTAAGAGTTTTCACGTAAAAAAATTCGGAGGCATTAATTTTCACCGCCTCGTTTATTCAATTTCAGGCATTTGATATCTACAGCATCCCATGTATTGTGATCTTCGAAGATATGTGTCGATTCTGCTCTTGCATGTTTATGTTGCCATTTAGGTACTTCCCACTGGGCTGAATCCTATTACTTGGAACCTAGCAACCAGCACAAAACTCCCACCCATCTACATATCCCGCCCACCTCCGCTTCATTTTCGCCGCGCGGACTGGCCGTGCGGTTTCAAGCGCCATGTCACTGATTGCGCGGCCCCTCACGCTGGGGGTTCGAGTCCTCCCTCGGGCATTGGTGTGTGTGTGTTGTTCTTAACATAAGTAGTAATGTGTAAGTCTAGCGACCGATGACCTCAGCAATTTGGTCCCTTAGGAATTCACACACACACCGTACCTTACTTCCATCCAATCTTTACTGATGTCAGATCTGCTGGTAAATTGATTTTTTTTAAAAAAAGAGGTGGAGCCCCTCCACGCCCACACCGGCAAGATGGCCAACTCAAAAGGTCTACTGCCATCTGTGCATAAGGGTTAGTTTTCACTAAAGTGAGGTGTCGCAGGCTGTGGGTACTGCGATGTTTGCGTACGTCTGGTTAAGGTTAACTACACTCCTGGAAATTGAAATAAGAACACCGTGAATTCATTGTCCCAGGAAGGGGAAACTTTATTGACACATTCCTGGGGTCAGATACATCACATGATCACACTGACAGAACCACAGGCACATAGACACAGGCAACAGAGCATGCACAATGTCGGCACTAGTACAGTGTATATCCACCTTTCGCAGCAATGCAGGCTGCTATTCTCCCATGGAGACGATCGTAGAGATGCTGGATGTAGTCCTGTGGAACGGCTTGCCATGCCATTTCCACCTGGCGCCTCAGTTGGACCAGCGTTCGTGCTGGACGTGCAGACCGCGTGAGACGACGCTTCATCCAGTCCCAAACACGCTCAATGGGGGACAGATCCGGAGATCTTGTTGGCCAGGGTAGTTGACTTACACCTTCTAGAGCACGTTGGGTGGCACGGGATACATGCGGACGTGCATTGTCCTGTTGGAACAGCAAGTTCCCTTGCCAGTCTAGGAATGGTAGAACGATGGGTTCGATGACGGTTTGGATGTACCGTGCACTATTCAGTGTCCCCTCGACGATCACCAGTGGTGTACGGCCAGTGTAGGAGATCGCTCCCCACACCATGATGCCGGGTGTTGGCCCTGTGTGCCTCGGTCGTATGCAGTCCTGATTGTGGCGCTCACCTGCACGGCGCCAAACACGCATACGACCATCATTGGCACCAAGGCAGAACCGACTCTCATCGCTGAAGACGACACGTCTCCATTCGTCCCTCCATTCACGCCTGTCGCGACACCGCTGGAGGCGGGCTGCACGATGTTGGGGCGTGAGCGGAAGACGGCCTAACGGTGTGCGGGACCGTAGCCCAGCTTCATGGAGACGGTTGCGAATGGTCCTCGCCGATACCCCAGGAGCAACAGTGTCCCTAATTTGCTGGGAAGTGGCGGTGCGGTCCCCTACGGCACTGCGTAGGATCCTACGGTCTTCGCGTGCATCCGTGCGTCGCTGCGGTCCGGTCCCAGATCGACGGGCACGTGCACCTTCCGCCGACCACTGGCGACAACATCGATGTACTGTGGAGACCTCACGCCCCACGTGTTGAGCAATTCGGCGGTACGTCCACCCGGCCTCCCGCATGCTCACTATACGCCCTCGCTCAAAGTCCGTCAACTGCACATACGGTTCACGTCCACGCTGTCGCGGCATGCTACCAGTGTTAAAGACTGCGATGGAGCTCCGTATGCCATGGCAAACTGGCTGACACTGACGGCGGCGGTGCACAAATGCTGCGCAGCTAGCGCCATTCGACGGCCAACACCGCGGTTCCTGGTGTGTCCGCTGTGCCGTGCGTGTGATCATTGCTTGTACAGCCCTCTCGCAGTGTCCGGAGCAAGTATGGTGGGTCTGACACACCGGTGTCAATGTGTTCTTTTTTCCATTTCCAGGAGTGTATTAATACGCGCTCATCTAGAGATAGATCGGGTCGAAGTCGAACGAAGGGTAGCGGTTTGAAGGGCAGAGGAAAAAAAAGTGTCATGGCAAGAGCCAGGGGAAAAAAACCTCTGCGATAGTTAGGTCGGGTGGTAAGAGCAGTAGCGGATGTCTTGCTGCCTGCGATAGGTCGGGCAAGGGTAGGCTTTGTTAGTAGTGGGTATTATGCATCTTGATACCTTTGACGTTGTGCGGTGGTGTTGCTCGGAGGCTGCCGCTGGGTGCCGGTGTAGAGTTATCGTTCAGCGTCCGCAACCTGCAACAGTTAGGGATATTATCGTTTTTGTGTCCGATAGGTAATACATCGGATGCACAGTGTAGGGTGATGTTGGCGAATTGTTTGTGCGTCAGTGGGCGAGCTCGTCGGTGTCCCTGCTGTAGCCTTTTGGTCGGCTCTAATAGCAGCTGGTAATTATCAGTCAGTGTTGCTGATTTTAGTTTACCATAGGTGACTATGCCCTAGCTAGTAGTGTCTTTGGCCGCTTGTGCTACCACCTATGGTTGTGATCGTAGTTTCCCAGAGTGAGGATGAAACGATTGTTCGAGTGTCTCGAGTTCCTGTATAGTCGTGTGGCGTGTTTTTAAAATACTTCCTTGAGGGTTTCAAGGCGGTATTCTTGGTGAAGATCCACGGTGCGTGTGTAGCGTTGCTTATGATTCGTAGCACTTTGTTCTGTATGATCTGCAGGCGGCGCAGTCGTGCAGGAGTTGCATATCCCCAGACGGGAGCTGCGTACGTCATCAGAGGTCTAATCAGTGTCATGTATATGGACCTCGACACCCTCCTATTCAGTGTGCTTTCCCTGTTGAGCATTGGGTAGAGCTGTTTGAGCCTCGCGTGCGCTTTGTTGGCAACGTACTCGACGTGGTCCCCCCATATAAGTTTCCGGTCCAGCCAGACACCTAGGTATCTGGCTTTCTCTCGGAAACGTATCGGGCGTGTATGTAGTGTTATCGGTCTGCTGTGTTGATGTTTGCGTAGTAGTTTCGGTCTGCGTGTAAACAGAACTGTTTCACACTTGTCCACGTTTACTTTAATACGCCATCGCTCCAACCAAGGCTCAGCTGTTCTGAGTGTTGTCTGTATTCGTGAATGTTGGACGGTTTCCAATCTTGCACAAGGATCGTGGTGTCATCCGCGTAGAGGTCTAACGTCGTGTTTTGTGTCGCTGGGAAGCCGTTAATGTACAGGTTGAACAAGATGGGCCCTAGGATGCTTCTTTGGGGTACTCCAGCTTGGATACCATGTTGTGTTGATTGTTTATCGTGCACGTTAGTGTTGAAACACCTGTTCGTGAGATATGAGTGTATGAGACGTACGAGTCCGTCCGCGAAACCAGCTTCGCTTAGTTTGTGTATGAGGCCGTTGTGCCAGAGACGGTCGAAAGCTTTTTCGATGTCCCCTGTGGCTTTGTTCATTTAGTAGCCGTGTGTTATGTGTTCGGCTACGTGGAGGTGTTCTTGTGTTGTCGAGTGGTGATTCCTAAAGCCGAATTGCTCCGGTCTTAGGGTGTCATTGCCGATGCAGTGTCTAGTGATACGTTTTAATATTACCTTCTCAACAATCTTGCTGAGTGAACACAGCAGACTGATGGGTCGGTAATTTTGTGGGAGGGAGTGGTCTTTCCCTGGCTTCCTGAACATCAGGATCTTGACCGCCTTCCAAAAGTCAGGGAAGTGTTGGTGTTTTAGGACGGCATTCGTTAAGTGTGTAAGGTATTCTACGGAGGAGAGCTTCTGTAAAGTTTGGAAGGTAGGAGACGAGGTACTGGCAGAAGTAAAGCTGTGAGGACGGGGCGTGAGTCGTGCTTGGGTAGCTCAGTCGGTAGAGCACTTGCCCGCGAAAGGCAAAGGTCCCGAGTTCGAGTCTCGGTCCGGCACACAGTCTTAATCTGCCAGGAAGTTTCGTATTCTACGGCTTTATCCGTGAACTCCTGAAGGACACGGTTTTGAATGCCATCAGGCCCAGGGGCTTTCCTAGCCCATGTGATTTCATGTGTGCTAGTGCGTATAATTTCGTTGCGCGAGGGCTGGGCTACAAGTCGTGTAACCTCCTGGTCCGTTTCAAGTGTGAGCACTGGATCTGAGGGAGCCATATTCGGTATGAAAGACGCTGCAAGTGTCGTGGCCATAAGCTCTGCCTTCTCCGTCGCGGAGTAGGCTGGGCCGTCTGGTCCTCGTAACGTGGGAATGTAATGTTTCGCCCTGGTGAAGTGTCTGGCCAGCTGCCACACGCCAGGACGTGTGGTATCCAGCCCAGAGAGTTTCTGTCCCCATTGCTCGTTTCTGAAAATGGTTCAAATGGCTCTGAGCACTATGGGACTTAACATCTATGGTCATCAGTCCCCTAGAACTTAGAACTACTTAAACCTAACTAACCTAAGGACAGCACACAACACCCAGTCATCACGAGGCAGAGAAAATCCCTGACCCCGCCGGGAATCGAACCCGGGAACCCGGGCGTGGGAAGCGAGAACGCTACCGCACGACCACGAGCTGCGGACGTTTCTTAATGTTTGTATTTTATCCCGTATTATGCCCTGGAGTCTGTTGACGTGCAGTTTATAGAACGGGCGCCTGGTACGCTGCCAGTATCTCCTGAGGCGGTTCCTCATTGAGATAAGGCCCAGGATCTCCTGGGGCAGGGCCGTCGAGTGTTGTTTTGGTGTTGTATATGGAATGGCGTCAGTCATTGCGTCTTGGACGGCAGCTGTGAGAGCCTCCACAGCCTCACCGATTTGCTGCGTGTTGTTAATTTCGTGGGTGTCAGGAATACGACTATCAACCGTTTCCTTGAACAGTGTCCAATTCGCGCGCTTGTAGTTCAGTATCCTGCGTGGTTCGATGTCCTACAGTGTTTCTTTCGTGTGCAGTATTACAGGCATGTGATCTGAGTCCGGATCGTTTTCAACCGTAAGGTTGAGTGTGCGTCTGGCCTGTGTCGGGGCTGTGTAGGCACGAACGTGGGAACGTCCGGCCCAAGTATAATGTAGTTTCGACCTAGTGTGTGTTGGTATAGTTTCTTGCCGTTGGAGGTTCGTATTCGTGAGTTCCAATCGGGGTGTTTTGCGTTTAGGTCTCCAGCGGCGATTACCCGCGATGCTATGTTGAGTACTATGCTGATATCGCGTGTTACTGTGTCTCTAGGAGGATTGTACAGCGATACCAGAGCGGTGTTGGCTCCGTTGAACTTGACCCTGACGGCCGTGGACTCTAGTCTTTCAAGCGCAGGGAGCTCGATGTTCGTGTGTTCTATGTCTCTGTGTATGATGATTGCTGTGCCACCTCCCCTGCTGCCATCCGCTCGATCGGTACGATAAACGCAATACTCTGGGACGTTTAACTGTTTGCGAGGCGTAAGCAGTGTTTCGTTCACAAGAGCGATTCGGATACCCTTTCGCTCCATGAACGCGGCCATTTCGGCTTTTTTGTGTGCGATCCCGTTGGCATTCCAAAACAGGATCTGTGAGTTTGTGTTAGCGTCTGCGTTTCGGGGCTAGTGTGGCGTATTATCCATGAAGTAGTGTAAAAAGTGGCGTGACAGTGGCTTGGAAGCTAGTCCAGTTGAGGCTGCTCCACGTGAATTGCGTGAAGAGTTGTGTGACACACCCCACCGACTACTTCGGTGGTCGTGAGTCCGGGGAATAAGGTCTACATTATTCTCCGGAATGTTGACGTAGTCATTGGTGATTGACTCTGAGCACTATGGGACTTAACTTCGGAAGTCATCAGTCTCCTCGAACTTAGAACTACTTAAACCTAACTAACCTAAGGACATCACACGCATCCATGCCCGAGGCAGGATTCGAACCTGCCTAGAACCGCTCGGCCTCCTCGGCCGGCTGTTGAGGTAGTGTTGGGCGTATAGGCCTGTGTGTTGTTGGTCGTGTTAGCGGCCGCTGGTGCCTGTGTTGGCGTCTGGTGAGGGCTGGCTTGTGTGTCAGCTGTTCGTGTGACGGTTGTGGGCGCCTGTGTATTCACTGTGTTGTGCGGGTTGTCGAGCTGGTGTCCGGATTGTGTTCGTGAGGATTGGTGTCCTGTTGCCTGTGTACTTGTTGTGGTGTGGTCGTGTTCCTCCTGTTTCGATTGTTTCTCCTTCTCCTCCTCTGACGCTGTGGTCGTCCCTGTATTGGTGCGTCTTCTGTAGCCTGCGGTGGGCTGCAGTCCGCGATCTCAGGGGGTAGGGTGGTGGTGTTAGTGGTGTCGTGTGGTGTAACCGATGCGGGTGTGATGTTAGGTGTTGTGTGTATTGGTTGTGTGTCTGTTGCTGGGGGTGTTTGTTGTGCGTGTCCTGAGCTCTGGGGCTCCTCTGACCGTCCCGCGCAACTGGGGCTGCCAGCGACCACTCCAGCGTCTGACATTCCACTTCTTAATGGGCGCAGGGGCGGTTTCGAAACTGTGATGGCGGTAGGTTTGGCATGTTTAGCTACTGCGCGCCTCAGAGCTTCTTTGTATGCAATGCATGCCCTGTAGTTTGCCGGTTGGGCAGCACCACAGTTGGCGCACTTGCGAGGTGCTGTGTTGGGCCTATATCTCTGATATCGATCTGTTGTAGAATTTTAGAACATTTTTTTTTTGCTCGCGTATCATGTCATTTCTGGAAACCCAGAATCTACTCTGTACGAATCAACATGGATTCCGAAAACAGCGATCGTGTGAGACCCAACTCGCTTTATTTGTTCATGAGACCCAGAAAATATTAGATACAGGCTCCCAGGTAGATGCCATTTTCCTTGACTTCCGGAAGGCGTTCGATACAGTTCCGCACTGTCGCCTGATAAACAAAGTAAGAGCCTACGGAATATCAGGCCAGCTGTGTGGCTGGATTGAAGAGTTTTTAACAAACAGAACACAGCATGTTGTTCTCAATGGAGAGACGTCTACAGACGTTAAAGTAACCTCTGGCGTGCCACAGGGGAGTGTTATGGGACCATTGATTTTCACAATATATATAAATGACCTAGTAGACGGAGTCGGAAGTTCCATGCGGCTTTTCGCGGATGATGCTGTAGTATACAGAGAAGTTGCAGCATTAGAAAATTGCTGCGAAATGCAGGAAGGTCTGCAGCGGATAGGCACTTGGTGCAGGGAGTGGCAACTGACCCTTAACATAGACAAATGTAATTTATTGCGAATTCTTAGACAGAAAAATCCTTTATTGTATGATTATAAGATAGCGGAACAAACACTGGCAGCAGTTACTTCTGTAAAATATCTGGGAGTATGCGTACGGAACAATTTGAAGTGGAATGATCATATAAAATTGCCGGCCGGGGTGGCCGTGCGGTTCTAGGCGCTACAGTCTGGAACCGAGCGACCGCTACGGTCGCAGGTTCGACTTCTGCCTCAGGCACGGATGTGTGTGATGTCCTTAGGTTAGTTAGATTCTAGGCGACTGATGACCTCAGAAGTTAAGTTGCATAGTGCTCAGATCCATTTTTTTTTTTTATCATATAAAATTAATTGTTGGTAAGGCGGGTGCCAGGTTGAGATTCATTGGGAGAGTCCTCAGAAAATGTAGTCCATCAACAAAGGAGGTATTGAGTATTGTTCATCAGTGTGAGATCCGTACCAGGTCGGGTTGACAGAGGAGATAGAGAAGATCCAAAGAAGAGCGGCGCGTTTCGTCACAGTTATATTTGGTAAGCATGATAGCGTTACGGAGATGTTTAGCAAACTCAAGTGGCTGACTCTGCAAGAGAGGCGCACTGCCCCGCGGTGTAGCTTGCTGTCCAGGTTTCGAGAGGGTGCGTTTCCGGATGAGGTATCGAATATATTGCTTCCCCCTACTTATACCTCCCGAGGAGATCACGAATGTAAAATTAGAGAGATTCGAGATCGCGCGGAGGCTTTCCGGCAGTCGTTCTTCCCGCTAACCATACGCGACTGGAACAGGAAAGGTAGGTAATGATAGTGGCACGTAAAGTGCCCTCCGCCACACACCGTTGGGTGGCTTGCGGAGTATAAATGTAGACGTAGAACTTCAACAGGTCGCGGGACTTGGCCGTGTCGGCCAATTCCGCCATGTAGTTGTGCGATGGTCTCGCTGTGCCGAACTCTGTCATTCAGTTTACCCGAATGCACTCCCTTCCGAGAGCGGCGAGTTCTTCGTGTACTGTCTCGATTGGGGTTCGTGAATCTAACCCCTTGATCACGTACTGCTGTGTCTTTTCACGAACTGTTCTGTACGTCAAATATTCTGCCTTCCTTTCTTTAAGAAATTCCAGCAGATTCGAGTAGTCTGTTTTGTTTGCCCGTACAGTGCGGCGTGGTCCCCGGTGAGTTTTGAGTAGTATGTTGTGGGGTTGTGTTTTTTACTAAATTCTTTGTTTAGGAGACTAAGGTCTCCACAGTTGTGTATAATGACTGGTGGGGAGCCAGTCGCGGATTTGTTTGGGTTCTGCGTAGCTGCTTGTGAGTTTGTGAGTGCTGCAGTCGCAGGGTTGTTCGTGGTGGCCCCTGTGTTGACGTTGTTGTTAATTCGCGATGTTGTTGGAGTTGGCAACAGCACTCGGCGGTTGCCTCGTGAGTTTGTGGGCTCACTTGTTTGTGTGTTTGGCGGCTGTTTACGTCGCGGACCGACCGGCTGCCACAGTCCGTCTTCTGTGTTCGTTATGTCCTCCGTCGGCTCTGGCTCCGATTCCGTCGGTGCCTGGACCGCCAGAGGTGAAAGAGAGGGCCTATCTTTCGAGTTTTCAGCAGGCGCTTGTGTGAGTGGTGTGGGTGTTGCTGTTTGTGAGTGTTCACTGCCCATCAGCAGTGCGATCAGCTGTTGCTGATCTGCAATCTGCTTGTCCTTCGAGGCGACTGCCTCTTGGAAGGTGGACAGTAGGAAGGAAATGCTGGCGGGAGTAGCCGGCATTCCTGCCTCTTGTGCTGCAGCTTTACTGCGGGTTAATGGTGGGGAAGCGCAGGAAAAGTGCGTCAAATGACTCTGAGCACTATGGGACTTAACATCTGAGGTCATCAGTCCCCTAGAACTTAGAACTGCTTAAACCTAACTAACCTAAGGACATCACACACATCCATGCCCGAGGCAGGATTCGAACCTGCGATCGGTTTAGGGCGCTATGTCACGGATTGCGCGGCCCCTCCCGCCGGAGGTTCGAGTCCTCCCTCGGGCATGGGTGTGTGTGTGTGTTGTTGTTACTTTAAGGTAGTTTAAGCAGTGTGTAAGTCTAGCGACCGATGACCTTAGCAGTTTGGTGCCTTAGGAATTCACACACATTTGTTTTACCGACCCCCCCCCCCCCCCAAGACTCAGGAGATATAGTTGCTGAACAGTTCAAAGAAAACTTGAGACTCATTTCAAATAGGTATCCCACTCATGCAATTATAGTCGGTGGTGACTTCAATCTACCATCGATATGAAGGAAAAATTGTACGTTTTAAGCCAGCGGCAGGCATAAAACGTCATCCGAAATTGTACTGAATGCCTTCTCAGAAAATTATTTTGAACAATTAGTACATGATCCCACTTGAAGCATAAATGGTTGCGAAAGCGTACTTGACCTCTTAGCAACAAATAATCCTGGACAAATAGGGAGTATCATGACGAATACAGGGATTAGCGACTACAAGACAGTTGCTGCTAGGCTGAATACCGTAACACCTACAACCATCAAAAAGAAACGAAAAAAATAACGCTTTTTTAAGAGACAGTCTCCACTCCTTCCGATCTGATCATGTAAGCGTAGAAAAGATGTGGAATGATTTCAAAGAACTGAGAGACATATAACACATAAATTAATAAGTGATGGTACTGATCCCCCATGGTAGACAAAAGGGGTCACATTGCTGTTGCAGAAGCAACGAAAAACGCATGCTACATTTAAAAGAACGCAAAATCCCCATATTTGGCAAAGTTTTGCAGAAGTTCGAAAGATATCGCGTACTTCAATGCGAGATGCATTTAATAATTTCCACAACGAAATTCTGCCTCGAAATCTAGCAGAAAACCCAAAGAGATTCTGGTCATACATAAAGCACATCAGTGGCAAGACGCAGTCAATACCTTCACTGCGCGACAACAACGGTGAAGTCACTGATGACAGTGCCACTAAAGCAGAGTTATTAAACACGGTTTCCCGAATCTCCTTCACCAAAGAAGACGAAGTTAATATTCCTGAATTCCAATCAACAACTACTACCAAGATGAGAAACATAGAAGCAGATATCCTCGGTGTAGCAAAGCAGCTTAAATCACTTAATAAAGGCAAGGTCTCCGGTCCAGATTGTATGCCAGTCACGTTCCTTTCGTAGTATGCTGATACAATAGCTCCATATTTAGCAAATATATACAACCGCTCGCTCACAGAAATATCCGTACATAAAGACTGGAAAATTGCTGAAGTCACACCAATACCCAAAAAGGGAAACAGGAGTAATCCGCCGAATTACAGGCCCATATCACTAACGTCGATTTGCAGTAGTGTTTTAGAACAAATACTTTGTTCGAACATTATGAATTACCTCCAAGAAAACGATTTGTTGGCACACGGTCAGCACGGATTCAGAAAATATCGTTCTTGTGAAACACAAGTAGCTCTTTATATTCATGAAGTAATAAGTGCTGTTGACAGGGGATGCCAAATTGACTCCATATTTTTAGATTTCCGGAAGGCTTTCGACACCGTTCCTCACAAGCGTCTTCTAACGAAACTGCGTGCCTATGGAATATCACCTCAGTTGTGCGACTGGATTCGTGATTTACTGCCATAAAGGTCACAGTTTGTAGTAATAGACGGAAAGTCATCGAATAAAACAGAACTAATATCTGGCGTTCCCCAAGGTAGTGTTATAGGCCCTCTGTTGTTCCTACTCTATATTAACGACGTAGGAGACAATCTGAGTAGCCCTATCAGATTGTTTGCAGATGGTGCTGTCATTTACTTTCTTGTAAAGTCATCAGATGACCAAAAAGAATTGAAAAATGATTTAAATAAGATATCTGTATGGTGCGAAAAGTGGCAAATGACCCTGAATAAAGAAAAGTGTGAAGTTATTCACATGAGTACTAAAAGAAACCTGCTAAATTTCGATTACGCGAGAAGTCACACAAATCTAAAGGCTGTAAATTCAGCTAAATACTTAGGGATTACAATTACAAATAACCTAAATTGGAACGATCACACAGATAATGTTGTGGGTAGAGCAAACCAAAGACTGCAATTCATTGGCAGAACACTTAGAAGGTGCAACAGGTCTACTAAAGAGACTACCTACACCATGCTTGTCCGCCCAATTCTGGAGTATTGCTGTAAGGTGTGGGATCCGCATCAGGTGGGAGAGTCGGATGACATCGAAAAAGTTCAAAGAAGGGCAGCTCGTTTTGTACTGTCGCTAAACAGTGGAGATACTGCCACAGACATGATACGTGAATTGGAGTGGCAATCATTAAAACAAAGCCTTTTTTCGTTGCGACGGGATCTTCTCATGAAATTTCAGTCACCAGTTTTCTCTTCCGATTGCGAAAACCTACATAGGTAGAAATGATCATCACGACAAAATAAGAGAAATCAGGACTCGCACAGAAAAATTTAAGCGCTTGTTTTTCCCGAGCTCCGTTCGAAAGTGGAACGGTAGAGAGACAGCTTGAAGGTGGTTCATTGAACCCTCTGCCAGGCACTTTATTGTGAATAGCAGAGTAATCACGTAGATGTTGATGAATCACGCGTAGACACCAATTGTATCCGCATTGTTAATGTTGTATCCCGCCAAGAAGGGGGTGCGTGGGTCTGCTCCTGAAAACTGAGGGTAGGCCGAATGTAGGAAGCCAGGAGGAACAGGTGAGGTCGAACACTTGGTACTGCAAATAAAAATGGTTTTACTATGTACTTAACTTTGGCTGAGATGAGCACGTAGGTGCGAAGCCGTACATCAAGTTACAAACGTTCGCCCACTATGAAATAGAAACAATGTTGCTTGGTCGTCTACTCGGAATCAAATTGGCTGAATCCGGAGCGGCGCTCGTAGAGCTGCTCAGCGCCGGCTAGAGGGAGCTGTCGTCGGTGTCGGTGTCGTAGTGCCAACCCAGTAGAGCGCACCTACGTTGTGGCATCGTAGCTATCGATGCCACAGTTAAGTCGATGCACCACCGTGGCTTTGTAAGAGTTTCACTCCGAGTTTGTGCACAGCTCCGTGAGCAGATGGTACTGACAATCCAGCCCGAAGTGTTGAAATGGCGCAACCAGTTTGTCGGACTTGTTACTTGGCCGCTCGTAACTTGTCCAGTGCGGCACCAAGCGATCCGCCACTTGCCAGAGTGCGAGGCACGGGCCGCCGATAGCAGCCGAATTCCCGATACTGTTTCAAGCATATGTGATACGAATTATATGAATGCGTTGTGTCCGTTCCTTCGGATGTGGGACAAGGACTGCGGATAGGTGGCGTTCGGTGGAAATGTGGGTCGGCCGTGAGGCGTACCGACATAGTCCGCACAGTTGAGATGAACATTATGTCCCGGGTGGCGCAGTGGTAAACGCACCTACCTAGTAAGTAGGGGATCCTGCGTTCTAATCCCGGTCCGGCACGCATTGTCACTTATGACCGCTGATGTCCCAATGCAGCTGACATCAGTAAACCTTTCCCTTTCCTTTCTCGCCCTCCACCTTCAATTTACTTATACTGTTTCAAGCGCAGCGCCACACATGGCACTTGTGTTGTATGTCGTACATCTATACTTTAACATTTGCCAATTTCTTCCCCTCAAATCGTGCTAAGTTGTGCTGTAAGAACCCCTCAGTACAGTTACATAAGCTCGTAAACTTTTCACAGCCATTAGTATGGAAATGGGATCGTACAGACACACCATAGTTTGACCGTCGCGCAGACTCCCGTATGAAGGACATAGAAATAGGCTTCCCTGGCACTGAGAATCAACAGAAAGAGCTGAAAACAAGTAAGTCGCCAAGTCCGGACGGAATACCGAAACCTCCCCTTAGAAAAATTAATGAATTACTGTGCTGATAAACCTCTTACGTTGTTTGATTTTCAAACAGTTGAGCAAAACTGAACATACTCAGACATTTCTCTCTTTACTTATTCTGATCATCACTAAACCGACACAATATTTTTAGCGCAAGGCAGTCTGACTTTCAATAATCCCTACAAAAGAATGGCCCTGACTAACAATAACCTATACCTTTCATGAATCACTTACCTCACAAAAATCTTCGTTTCTCGAACTACTGCAATACAGCGAGCGCCAATACTGCCAGCTAAATAAAAGATTCTAACTACTGAAGGCACTAACTACTGATAGGCATAGTTAGCAAATGAAAGATTTTGATAGTGAACAAACAATGTATTTACTTTAATAGTGCTCAAAAGTCATTATATATATATATATATATATATATATATATATATATATATATATATATATATATATATCAGTTCATGACGTCCAGTCTTACAAATTTACTCTTTCTGGCGGACACACGTCCAGATCGTCCGCTCTTAAAATTCTGCCATCTCTCTCTCCCCACATCCACCACTGCTGGCGGCTCACCTCCAACTGCGCAACGCTACGCGCTGTTCACATCCAACTGCCCAACACTACAATAACGACTATTCCAATAATGCCAACCAGCCACAGACTTCACACAGCACAGTCATTGATTTTCATATAGAGCGCTACGTGGCGTTACCAACATAAAAACCTAAACAGCCTACTTACAATACCAATTCGGTTTTACAAAGAGTAATCTTCGGCAGTACCTCCGTAGCTTGCATATATCGCGAATACTTCGCTCAGTTCAGACTACCGAGCAGCTGGAAACAAGCGCAGGTGCTCATGTATATAAGAAGGGAGGAAGAAAGGATCCGCACAATTACATACCAACATCCTTAGCATGCGTTTGCTGCAGAATTTTTGAGAATATTCTAAATTCGAATACAATAAATTTCCTTCAGACAGACAAGCTTCTGCCCACAAATCAACTCGGATTTAGAACGCCCGTGCGAAACTCAGTTTACCCTATTCTCACACGATATCTTGCGAACTATGGAAGGAGGGCAACAGGCCGATTCCATATTCCTAGATGCCGGGAAAGCGTTTGGAGCAATACTCCACTGCAGACTGTTAACGAAGGTCCGAGCACGCTGAATAGATTCCCAGATATTAAGTGGCACGAAGGCTTTTTAAATATGAGAAGCTAGTTGTTGTTGTTGTGGTCTTCAGTCCTGAGACTGGTTTGATGCAGCTCTCCATGCTACTCTATCCTGTGCGAGCTTCTTCATCTCCCAGTACTTACTGCAACCTACATCCTTCTGAATCTGCTTAGTGTATTCATCTCTTGGTCTCCCTCTACGATTTTTACCCTCCACGCTGCCCTCCAATGCTAAATTTGTGATCCCTTGATGCCTCAAAACATGTCCTACCAACCGATCCCTTCTTCTAGTCAAGTTGTGCCACAAACTTCTCTTCTCCCCAATCCTATTCAATACCTCCTCATTAGATACGTGATCTACCCACCTTATCTTCAGCATTCTTCTGTAGCACCACATTTCGAAAGCTTCTATTCTCTTCTTGTCCAAACTAGTTATCGTCCATGTTTCACTTCCACACATGGCTACACTCCATACAAATACTTTCAGAAACGACTTCCTGATACTTAAATCTATACTCGATGTTAACAAATTTCTCTTCTTCAGAAACGAGTGATCCTGAGGGAATTAGATTAGGAAATGAGACACTTAAAGTAGTAAAGGAGTTTTGCTATTTAGGGAGTAAAATAACTGATGAGAAGCTAGTACGTTGTTCAAAAATGTTCAAATGTGTGTGAGATCTTATGGGACTTAACTGCTAAGGTCATCAGTCCCTAAGCTTACACACTACTTAACCTAAATTATCCTAAGGACAAACACACACACCCATGCCCGAGGGAGGACTCGAACCTCCACTGGGACCAGCCGCACAGCCCATGACTGCAGTGCCTAAGACCGCTCGGCTAATCCCGCGCGGCTAGTACATTGTCCTCGATGGCGAGTGTTCATCAGAGACATGACTATCATAAGAATTCCTCAGGCAAGTGTGATAGGGCCGATCTTGTTCTCTACATACATATATGACTGTAATCGTTCAGATACTGTATTAGTGGTGTACTGCTTGACGCAATCAAATACTTCAGCGTAACGTTGCACGTAAGATTTGTAGTAGGGAAGGCGAATGGTACACTTCGGTTTATTGGGAAAATTCTACGAACGCTGTAACTCATATATAAACATGGCCGCGTATAGAGCACTAGTCCAACTCATTATGAGGTACTGCTCGATTGATTGTGATTCCCACCAAGTCAGAGTAATGGAAGATATCGATAGAACGATAGAATTCAGAAATATGCTATTAGCGCCAGATTCGATCAACACACAAGTACTTCGTACGTGTTTCATGAATTCAGACAGGAATCGCTGGATGGAAGACGACGTTCTTTTCGGGAAACACTGTTGAAATATTTAAACCAGCATTTGCGGCTGATTACGGAACGATTCTACTGCCGCCAATTCGCTTAAGGAGCGCTACCTGCGGCACAAATTCTCTACTCCTCAGCTAAACACTATAAACAATATTAACTGACACAAACAAATAACTAAAGGGTGAACATTTTACATGTCTTTAAAATCTATAAATGTATGAATTCTTTTGGCGGTTACATAACATTAAAAATGTTGAGTTCTTTTGTTGTTTGAATTAAAATCGATGGAATAAAAATAAACATAAAAATGTACATTTAAAAACCATTAGAAAAACCTGCGACGTTATTTTCCAGTAGAGCACTACACATTCAGTAAACACATGAATGACATGCACTGGCAAAAATGATTTCGGGGGGGCGGGGGGAGAAGACGGGGGGGGGGGGGGGAATAATGTGCTCTGAAGTGTTGAAAGCTATGGATGTACGTATAGAGAAAGGATCCATGTGGGAGGAGGTAAACGGATGCGAAAAGCAAGACCGAGAGCACGGCGCTCAATGAATTGGAGGGGATGATAGAGGGGTGCAGAGGATATCCTGGCGATTCTACATTTTTCTCTGCTTGGCTTATATGCTTTCCTGACAGCGCCGCGTGCCCGCAACCACACCAAGGGCATTACGTCTTGTCGTGGGCAGTGGTGATCGTATTTGTCTCATCAGCATATATTAATGTGGTGGTAGAAGGGGGGAAAGTCCTTTCTCTTAACCTACATCGAATAGCACAGGCGCCCCATCATGTCCAGCCGCCTTTCCTCTGTTGAGTAATTTTAGTTGAATTTCTAATCTACTATCACTTATCCAAATAGCTTTCATTTCCGCATAACAAAGGGATTGCCTGTTACATTGTGTCACAGTGAAACCATTTCTCAGATCGAATTCATTATTTGGGCTTTCTCTTTTTCATCTTCCATTTCGGTACCAATATCATCACTGAGATACTGGATAAAAGACATTGATTTACTGTTATTACGTATTGTCAAAACTCCTTGCGATTTTCAGCGATCTGTTGACAGATTTTTGTTTTCATTGGGTGCTTCTCTCATTTTTCTCCTTACACTCATTTTTGGCTTTGCCCAACATCGTCGTCGTCCCCCCCCCCCTCTCGGGAACGTCTCACACTAGACGAGTGTAGCCCCAATGTTTGCGTGGTAGTGTAATTATGGTGTACGCGTACGTGGAGAGAGTGTTTGCGTAGCAATCACCGACATAGTGTAACTGAGGCGGAATAAGGGAAACCAGCCCGCATTCGCCGAGGCAGATGGAAAACCGCCTAAAAACCATCCACAGACTGGCCGGCACACTGGACCTTGACACTAATCCGACGGGCGGAGTAGTGCCGGGGCTAACCGGGCGGGCAGTCATCAAGGGTACACGACTGAGCCTTCGGATCCAAAAGCCCATATCGATGACGTTTCGTTGAATCGTTCGCACGCTGACACTTGCTGATGGCCCAGCATTGAAATCTGCAACAATCTGCAGAAGGGTTACACTTCTGTCACGTTGAACGATTCTCTTCAGTCGCCGTTGGTCCCGTTCTTGCAGAATCTTTTTTCTGGCCGCAGCGATATTTTACCGGATTCCTGATATTCACAGTACACTCGTGAAATGGTCATACGGGAAAATCCCCATTTCATCGCTACCTCGGAGATGCTGTTCCCATCGCTCGTGCACCGACTATTACACCACGTTCAAACTCACTTAAATCTTAAAAACCTGCCATTGTAGTAGCAATAAGCGATCTAACAAGTACGTCAGACACTTGTGTTATATAGGCGTTACCAACCGCAGCGCCGTATTCTGCCTGTTTTACATATCTTTGTTCTTGAACACGTATGTCTATACCAGTTTCTTTGGCGCTACTGTATATTTCACCTGTATCTCTAGCGAACTTCGCCCTGCAGTGTCATCTTCACGCGCTGAATGTTTATAACGTCGTGTCTCCTGAACTATGTGCTGTACTATGAGATAGTTTTACAGGTACATCTAGTGGTATATGTGGCTACTGTTTGCGAAATGTTTTCTGAACACGCATCTCAGTGTTTCTGACGTCAACTATGAGTCGTACAGTGATACAATTTTACTGGCCCATTCAGTCGTTTACAGGGTGTTCGGAAATTCCAGTTACAAACTTCTACGCCTTGTAGAGGGCAGTACGTATTTAATATTTTCAGTAGGCACCGTTCTATGACGGTTTCATTTCAGATGTGTGACACGTTCGCTTCTGCTTGTGGAATTGAACTAGTCGTGACGCTGTAAATTACACTACTGGCCATTAAAATTGCTACACCACGAAGATGACGTGCTACAGACACGAAATTTAACCGACGGGAAGGAGATGCTGCGAAATGCAAATCATTAGCTTCTCAGAGCATTCACACATGGTTGGCCCCGGTGGCGACACCTACAACGTGCTGACATGAGGAAAGTTTCCAACCGATTTCTCATACACAAACAGCAGTTGACCAGCGCTTCCTGGTGAAACATTGTTGCGATGCCTCGTGTAAGGAGACGAAATGCGTACCATCACGTTTCCGACTTTGGTAAAGGTCGGATTGTCGTATATCGCGATTGCGGTTTATCGTATCGCGACATTGCTGCTCACGTCGGTCGAGATCCAATGGCTGTTAGCAGAATATGGAATCGGTGGGTTCAGGAGGATAATACAGAACGCCGTGCTGGATCCCAATGGCCTCGTATCACTAGCAGTCGAGATGACAGGCATCTTATCCGCAGTGGCTGTAACGGATTGCGCAGCCACGTCTCGATCCCTGAGTCAACAGATTGGGACGTTTGCAAGACAACAACCGTCTGCACGAACAGTTCGACGGCGTTTGCAGCAGGATGGACTATCAGCTCGGAGACCATGGCTGCGGTTACCCTTGACGCTGCATCACAGACAGGAGCGCCTGCGATGGTGTACTCAACGACAAACCTGGGTGCACGAATGGCAAAACGTCATTTCTTCGGATGAACCAAATTTCTGTTTATAGGATCATGATGGTCATATCCGTGTTTGGCGACATCGCGATGAACGCACATTGGAAGCGTGTATTCGTCATCGCCATGCTGGCGTATCACCCGGCGTGATGGTATGGGGTGCCATTGCTTACACGTCTCGGTCACCTATTGTTCGCATTGACGGCACTTTGAACAGTGGACTTTACATTTCAGATGTGTTACGTCCCGTGGCTCTACCCTTCATTCGATCCCTGCGAAACCCTACATTTCAGCAGGATAATGCAAGACCGCATGTTGCAGGTCCTGTACGGGCCTTTCTGGATACAGAAAATGTTCGACAAAGGCCCTGGCCAGCACATTCTCCAGATCTCTTACCAACTGAAAACGTCTGGTCTGTGTTGACTGAGCAAGTGGCTCGTCACAATACGCCAGTCACTACTGTTGATGAACTGTGGTATCGTGTTGAAGCTGCATTGGCAGCTGTACGTGTACACGCCATCCAAGCTCTGTTTGACTCAATGCCCATGCGTATCAAGGCCGTTATTACGGCCAGAGTTGGTTGTTCTGGGTACTGATTTCTCAGGATCTATGCACCCAAATTGCGTGAAAATGTAATCACATGTCACTTCTAGTATTATATATTTGTTCCATGAAACCCGTTTATCATCTACATTTCTACTTGGTGTAGCAATTTTAATGGCCAGTAGTGTATTAAGTAAATATAATGAAACGTCCGTTTATCTCTTAAGCACATTTTTTTTATTAAGACTTACACTTTACGCGTTTACATTATTCCAAAACAAAAATGAACCCAGCATATTGTACAGCACCGATGCATTACAACAGCGTCTCGATGTGACGACCGTCAATGTTGTTACAGACATTGTACCCACAAAGCATGTTCTGGTACACATCCTCCATCTCACGTGGTGTCTAATTTCTAGTGTAGCTGGGAGAACTCGTGTCAGCAAATCTTCCTCTGTCTCTGCACGAGTCTCGTAAATTAAACTTTGCATTCGACCTTACAAGAAGTAGTCCATAGGAGTTAAATTCGGCGATCGCGTCGGCCACGCGGTTGTACTACCTCGGCTTATCCATCTTTCACCATTTTACCTGTTGAGATGTCTGCAAACCGCACTTGAGAAGTGAGCTGGTGCACCAACATGCTGAAACCACATTTCCTGACGCACATTCAGTGGCACAGCTTCCAAGAACGGGTCCGATACGTTTTGTAGGAATATCAAGTATACAAGACCAGTTAGCTCGAGTGGAAGAAGATATGGACGTGTTACACATCTGAACTGAAACCGTCGTAGAACAGAAAGGGTACGTTTCCTGACATGGGTGCCTGTTCAAAATATTATGTACCCTTTCCCCTCTACAAGTCCTAGAAGTTTATAACTGGAATTTGCGAACACTCTCTATGTGAATAATGTCTATAAAACGTGTCGCGAATACAGTTAGTAGTGAAGAAGTAATAAAGCGTCATCCTTCATTCAGCAGTTTTACTGTATGAAAAGAGAAGAAAAAGCAAGCGATAAACGTCTCTCCTTTCAACATTTTGTAGGGGTTGACAGCGAGAAAGAGTTTCGTAAAGGTTTGAATTTAAGTTTAAAGTTTGTTGCAAGTCACTAAGTTCAAAAATGGTTCAAATGGCTCTGAGCACTATGGGACTTAGCTTCTAAGGTCATCAATCCCCTAGAACTTAGAACTACTTAAACCGAACTGACCTAAGGACATCACACACATCCATGCCTGATGCAGGATTCGAACCTGCGACCGTAGCAGCCGTGCGGTTCCGGACTTAAGCGCCTAGAACCGCTCGGCGACCGCGGCGAGCAGTCACTAAGTGCTATTATTCACAAATACTGGATAAGTAAAGTACGAATATTTGCAAGTCGTGAGCTACACTGCTTTTTCACCCCCAGCCTCACCCCTTTGATAGGTAGATGGTTCTTATCCCCACAGCGATTCATTCCAGACAGTAAGTGATATGTGTACTAAGTTTGTTTGAAATCGGACCGGTTGTTTATGAGGAGTTCGGAAAATACACACACACATAAATACCTACATCCATTTTTATAATATGTACATATTTATTATTATCAAGAAGTTCTAGAAATGAAATACAAGTCAAATATTCGTTATTGTTGACATTTCTCAAAGCAGACCACTGTATAAAGAAGCACGTTTTAGAAAGTCTCTCTGTACCGTATAATAAATTCAGAAACAAGTTCGAGATGCAGTCGATCATCACATTGTCTACAGCAGTAATGCGATTCCTACGTTATTGTATTCTTGATGTATACGGGTCTTCATCTTACAGGTAGGTTTTGTTTCTTGAAGACTGAACGCGCTTGCAAACCGCCTCTCTCGAAGCCACAATGGATTTTCCTCGTTTGATTGATGAGCTCGTCATGATTTCCTTCCTTGAGATTAGTTTCCGAAAATCTCCCAAATGAGACTGATGTGAAATTCGTTGACAGAAATATTTTTTTCCATCATTAACCTTGCAAATAACCTGGGAAATTAGTATGCACATAGCTAAGGTGTGGAAAAATGGTACTTTTTGTACCATTTAATTGTTTTGCAAACACATTTCCTTAAGCTATGTACCACGTCGATTTTGACCACTGCATCCATACACTCGCAATCCAACACAGATTTTGACTTCAATTTTTCCGAATTAATTTAGTGTTTAAGTTTCCTCGACTCTATGGCATGTGGCCAACATAAATACGTCTTTTCCTTCATGCCCATTTAATTTAGTGGTTAATTTTCCCCAACTCTATGGCATGTGGTAAACATAAATACGTCTTTTCCTTCTTGCCCATTTAAAACGATCATAGTGTCTATTGTGCTACATTCAGTCGCCCCTCTTTGTGCTCTGTCATCTATACCACAATCATTTCGAAATCTAACGACAGGGGTGTCAAAGAAGTTCAACACTTAGCACTCAAAACAAGTTTATAACTGGCCCTTACTTACAGCCAGAACAGATCTGAACTCCTGGACAGAGAGTGCAGCTGTTTATACAAACAATAAATATCCCAGAATAGACAAAGACTACGGCCATAATATTTTTCAAGAACTGTCCACAAATAATAAATACCTTATTTCTCATGGCAGGTTTGTAACTGGGGAGCCGCAGCACGCCAGGTGGACCCGCTAGCCACTACGCCACACTGCAAGAACCACACCTCGCTGCAATACTTTTCCTTTACACGCAAACTGTATCTACTATGTTTGTTCCTGTGTCATGCAAGTAGTGGAAGGAATATGGACCTGTGTACCACATACACTGAGGTGATGAAAGTCATGGGATACCTCCTAACAGCGTGTCAGACCTCCTTTTTTCCGGTAGCCGGCCGCGTTGGTCTCGCGGTTCTAGGCGCTCAGTCCGGAACCGCGCGACTGCTACGGTCGCAGGTTCGAATCCTGCCTCGGGCATGGATGTGTGTGATGTCCTTAGGTTAGTTAGGTTTAAGTAGTTCTAAGTTCTACGGGACTGATGACCACAGATGTTAAGTCCCATAGTGCTCAGAGCCATTTGAACCATTTTTTTCCGGTTAGTGCATCAGCTCGACGTGGCATGGACTCAACAAGTCGTTGGAGGTCCCCTGCAGAAATATTGAGCCATGCTGCCTCTACAGCCGTCCATAACTGCAAAAGAGTTGCCGGTGCAGGATTTTGTGCACGAATTGGCCTCCCGATTATATCCTATAAATGTTCGATGGGATTCATGTCGGCCGATATGGGTGGTCAAATCTTTCGCTCGAATTGTCCAGACTGTTCTTCAAAACAATCGTGAACAGTTGTGGCCCGGTTACAAGGCGCATCATTGTTTAGAAACATGAAGTCCATTAATGGTTGCAGATGGCCTCCAAGTGGCCAAACATAAACATTTCGGACCAATGATCGCTTCAGTTTGACCAGAGGACCCCAATCCATTCCATGTGAACACAGCCGCACCATTATGGAGCCACCACCAGCTTGCACAGTGCCTTGTTGACGACTTGATTCCATGCCTACTTGTGGTCTGCGCCACATTAGGATCCTGCCATCAGCTCTTACCAACTGAAATCGGGACTTATCTGACCACGCCACGGTTTTCCAGTCGTCTAGGGTCCAACAATATGGTCAAGAGGCCAGGGCAGGTGCTGCAGGTTATGTCGTGCTGTTAGCAAAGGCACTTGCATCGGTTGTCTACTGCCATAGCCCATTAACGCCACATTTCGACGCACTGTCCTAACGGATACGTTTGTCGTACGTACGGTGGTATGAGGTAGTGCCTGAAATGTGATACCCTCGGCACACTCTCGACACAGTGGATCTCGGAATACTGAATTCCCTAACGATTTCCGAAATGGAATGTCCTGTGCGTCTACCCCCAACTACCATTCTGCGTTCAAAAACTGTTAATTCCAATCGTGCGGTCATAACACGTCGGAAATCTTTTCACATCAGTCACCTGAGTGCAAATGACAGCTCCGACGATGAGCTGTTCTTTTATACCTTGTGTAAGCCATAGTACCGCGATCTGTATATCGTTATACAATGACTTTTCTCACCCCAGTGTGTTAATATAAGAGGCCATCAAATGAAATCGAGACAGATGTACACTCATGCTCATAAATTAAGAATAACTGCAGAAAGTGCTGCCACACAACGTGGCACTACACAAAACTGGCGCTAATAGCATAGGCACACAGGGAAAACACACGACACAGATCTGTAAGACCACGGTATTGGTGATCAGTTGAGAAAACCGTCCCGAAACACATGTGCTACAAAACGCCACCGTTTCCTGCGCATGTACCCAGACATCAATATGGGATATGATCACCATGCACACGTACACAGGCCGCACAACGGTTTGTCATACTCTGGATCAGGTGGTGGAGCATCTGCCGGGGTATAGCCTCCCATTCTCGCACCAGTGCCTGTCGCAGCTCCTGAAGTGTTCTAGGGGTATGAAGACTTGCAGCGATACATCGACTGAGAGCATCGCAGACGTGCGCGATGAGGTTTAGGTCTGGAGAATAGGCAGGCCACTCTATTCGACTGATATCTTCTGTTTCAAGGTATTTCTCCACGATGGCAGCTTGGTGGGACCATGCGTTATCATCCATCACGAGGAAGGTGGGACCCACGGCACCCCTGAAAAGGCGGACATACTGGTGCAAAAGACGTCCCGATACACCTGATCTGTTACAGTTCCTCTGTCCAAGACATGCAGGGGCGTACGTGCACCAATCATAATCCCACCCCACACCATCAATATAGGTCCCTTTCAAGGACATTAAGGGGTTGGTATCTGGTTCCTGGTTCACGCCAGATGAAAAACCGGCTAGAATCACTGTTCAGACTATACCTGGACTCGTCCATCAACATAATCTGGGACCACTGTTCCAATGACCATGTACTGTGTTCTTGACACCAGGCTTTACAGGCTCTCCTGTGACCAGGGGTCAGTGGAATGCACCTTGCAGGTTCCTAGGCGAATAAACCGTGTCTGTTCAGTCGTCTGTAGACTGTGTGTCTGGAAACACCTGTTCCAGTGGCTGCGGTAAGGTACCGAGCAAGGCTACCTGCAGTACTTCGTGGCCGTCTGTGGGCACTGATGGTGAGATATCGGTCTTCTTGTGGTGTTGTACACGGTGGACGTCCCGTACTGTAGCGCCTGGACACGTTTCCTGTCTGCTGGAATCGTTGCCATAATCTTGAGATCACACTTTGTGGCACACGGAGGGCTCTGCTACGACCAGCTACGTTTGACCAGCTTCCAGTAGCCCTAGTATTCTACCCCTTCATAACGTCATCAATGTGTGTTCTTTAAGCCATTTTCAACACACAGTCACCATTAGCACGTCTGAAATCGTCTGCACACTTACTCGCTGCACCGTACTCTGACATGCACACACCTCTGCGTATGTGGACTGCTGCCAGCGCCACCGTGCGACGACCGCAGGTCAAATGTTGCGCATGGTCATACCCTGAGGTCATTTAAACCCGCAAACCGCACACCAGAGCGTTGTTTCACCATGTATCAGCATTATCCTTAGTTTATGAGCATGAATGTAGAAAAAAGTAAGTAGACTGTTTAATATTTCAAAATGAATCGCTGCAACTGTTAATAATATATATTTATGCTGTTGAGAGAGAAGATGATCAGTGCCTTCATGGAAAAATGATTTCCGTTGCCTATGGAATGATGTTTGTACTCAGGCGTACATTTCTTCCTACGGAGCAAATCCACAGCCGCTAACGTCCATCTTCAGGGATCCAAAAATATGTAAATTGCATCGGGAAATCGGTACAGTATGGATTTCCAGCGGAAATTCTGCAGCGTACTCGAAACAACCTTAGCAACATGTGCGCACGCTCACTATACCCGCCCACATGTTGCCAAGATTGTTCCCAATGCTTCATAGACGGTACGTTATGACACGGTGCATTGTCATTCTAATACAATCCACGTCCCCGAAATCTTCATCTACTGTAAGCGGTACACACTGTTGTAAAATGAATTCTTGTCCTTCCGCATTTACCGTTTCCTTAGGCGCAGTATGAGGACCTCACCCCAACTCTGAAAACCACACTCATACTGTAACACCACCTCCACCGTACTTCACTATTGGCACTACACATAATGGTAGGTAACTTTCTTCACGTATTCGCGCAACCCAAAACCTTCCATCGGGCTGTCACAGGGTATAGCATCATTTACCACTCCAAATCAGTCATCTCGAGTAATTTACATCCCAGTGGCGTCGCTCTTTGCTCCATTTCGAGTGTCGCTTAGCACTGGCCACAGAAATGTGTGGGTTACGAGGAGCTGCACAATCGTTGTAACTTTTTTTTTTTTCACCGCGCGGCTCACAGTCGTTGTGCTAACTCGACTACTCATAGCACTTTGGGATTCTCGAGTGATTTCTTACGCTGATTGCGTGTGATTTATTTTTTACAGACATCTATATAATGCTCGACGATCCTTGTCCATCAGTACATGAGATCTGTTGGTCTCGGTTTAGTTGTGGTTATTCTTTCGCTTTCCACTTGACAGTCACACAATCAACTGTAGACTTGGGCACCTTTAGAACAGTTGGAATGTTATTGATGGATTTATAACTCAGATGACATCCAACGACTAGTACACGTTCAATGTCACTATATCTCCTGATTGAGCCATTCTGCTATTACTGCTACTCTACCGTCAACACAATACTCCCCGTCTCTTTTTACATTGGCGGGTCTGCCACTCGTGAGTGTTCGGTTCCACATTACATACGGGATTCTGAATACTTCTGATCAGATAGTGTATACAGATTTTTAATTTGTTATAGTGAAAGTTTTTAAAATTACTTCTGATATACTCTGTGTTTCAGCGAAAGAATATACTTGAAGGTCATAAATGTAAGTAACACGAAAGGCCCGACAAATATAGTTTGCCTTCCGAGACGACGTGATATAGGTAGTTGAGGTTAGCACAGCTGCATACGGGAAAGAGCCGGAGCAGGGGTAATCAGAAACAGCTGTCGATGTTACTCGCGGCCGGCTGGATTCAATAGGAGGCTGAGACAGGCTCGGTTGCGGCGAGACGCATCTGGGGAGAGCGCATCCAATTTCACGCAATTCCGCGCCGCGGACAGGCGCGGTCCTTTGTCCCGCACCCCGCAGCTGCCACCTAACCGACTAATTATCATTTTCTGCCCACTCACGCTCTCCATCAGGACTCCTCATTTCCTCTCTCGTTCGAATCATCTTCCGTGATTTAGGGCTGTGGCTGTAAAACCACCGAAGGAATCGGCAGCTGTGGTCACAATTACAGAGAACTTTCTCGAATGACTTCCCAAATTAGGTAAAATCACGATCGGCAGGAATTTGTTTACATATACAGGTTGTTTCAAAAATGACCGGTATATTTGAAACGGCAATAAAAACTAAACGAGCAGCGATAGAAATACACCGTTTGTTGCAATATGCTTGGGACAACAGTACATTTTCAGGCAGACAAACTTTCGAAATTACAGTAGTTACAATTTTCAACAACAGATGGCGCTGCGGTCTGGGAAACTCTATAGTACGATATTTTCCACATATCCACCATGCGTAGCAATAATATGGCGTAGTCTCTGAATGAAATTACCCGAAACCTTTGACAATGTGTCTGGCGGAATGGCTTCACATGCAGATGAGATGTACTGCTTCAGCTGTTCAATTGTTTCTGGATTCTGGCGGTACACCTGGTCTTTCAAGTGTCCCCACAGAGCCGGCCAAAGTGGCCGTGCGGTTAAAGGCGCTGCAGTCTGGAACCGCAGGACCGCTACGGTCGCAGGTTCGAATCCTGCCTCGGGCATGGATGTTTGTGATGTCCTTAGGTTAGTTAGGTTTAACTAGTTCTAAGTTCTAGGGGACTAATGACCTCAGCAGTTGAGTCCCATAGTGCTCAGAGCCATTTGAACCATTCTGTCCCCACAGAAAGAAGTCACAGGGGTTCATGTCTGGCGAATAGGGAGGCCAATCCACGCCGCCTCCTGTATGTTTCGGATAGCCCAAAGCAATCACACGATCATCGAAATATTCATTCAGGAAATTAAAGTCGTCGGCCGTGCGATGTGGCCGGGCACCATCTTGCATAAACCACGAGGTGTTCGCAGTGTCGTCTAAGGCAGTTTGTACCGCCACAAATTCACGAAGAATGTCCAGATAGCGTGATGCAGTAATCGTTTCGGATCTGAAAAATGGGCCAATGATTCCTTTGGAAGAAATGGCGGCCCAGACCAGTACTTTTTGAGGATGCAGGGACGATGGGACTGCAACATGGGGCTTTTCGGTTCCCCATATGCGCCAGTTCTGTTTATTGACGAAGCCGTCCAGGTAAAAATAAGCTTCGTCAGTAAACCAAATGCTGCCCACATGCATATCGCCGTCATCAATCCTGTGCACTATATCGTTAGCGAATGTCTCTCGTGCAGCAATGGTAGCGGCGCTGAGGGGTTGCCGCGTCTGAATTTTGTATGGATAGAGGTGTAAACTCTGGCGCATGAGACGATACGTGGACGTTGGCGTCATTTGGACCGCAGCTGCAACACGGCGAACGGAAACCCGAGGCCGCTGTTTGATCACCTGCTGCACTAGCTGCACGTTGCCCTCTGTGGTTGCCGTACGCGGTCGCCCTACCTTTCCAGCACGTTCATCCGTCACGTTCCCAGTCCGTTGAAATTTTTCAAACAGATCCTTTATTGTATCGCTTTTCGGTCCTTTGGTTACATTAAACCTCCGTTGAAAACTTCGTCTTGTTGCAACAACACTGTGTTCTAGGCGGTGGAATTCCAACACCAGAAAAATCCTCTGTTCTAAGGAATAAACCATGTTGTCTACAGCACACTTGCACGTTGTGAACAGCACACGCTTACAGCAGAAAGACGACGTACAGAATGGCGCACCCACAGACTGCGTTGTCTTCTATATCTTTCACATCACTTGCAGCGCCATCTGTTGTTGAAAATTGTAACTACTGTAATTTCGAAAGTTTGTCCGCCTGAAAATGTACTGTTGTCCCAAGCATATTGCTACAAACGGTGTATTTCTATCGCTGCTCGTTTAGTTTTTATTGCCGTTTCAAATATACGGGTCATTTTTGAAACACCCTGTAGAATAATATTGATAGCGTAAGTATGCATTACGCGGTAAAGTGAACCGAAGGTGTAGCCTGGCAGTAAGATCGTGTTTACACCTGTGAGGGTGGGTAGTAATAGCGGACATTCCAGTGACGGGGCATTCCAGCACGCTATACGTCCACATGCCAGTGCCTGCATATCACACAAATTAAACACTGATCCGCACTTTTGTTTGACTATTCTCCTTGCACGCTAATCGCACATTTATCCGCAGTATAATGCGTGTGAATCTACGTTTCGTCTTCATAACCCACTGGCTGTTTTAATTGATTTCTCGCAAATATTTAATTCAGTGTGTCTTTCTTTTATATTATGTTGTCTCGTTCGTACACGTGACGACTCGTTTATTGTGGCACCTTTAAAAACCAAATCTCACAGACAAAATAATGTATCTCAAAGTTCTCTTGCTGTTTTGAAGTCCAGTTAGGCGCAACAAAATCTGTGAAGTTTCGCAAGATCGGCATTTCTTTGTATTGTTATTAATGTCACAGAAATTGCTCCCTAACAGAAGATTTATCCATGTCGTCACTGGGGTATTCATTGTGTGCCCTTCGCTTCTAGATATTTGAGTCCTCCACTACGTTCAGGGTCATTTCCTCCTGCTGTAAGTAGTACACTGTCGATTTACTCAAATTTTAACATCTGACTTGCACGTTATGTCGCTTTTCAGACGGTACTGGCATTCCTCTCTCCTTCTCAATACCAATAAATTTAATAACTTTAACAGCAAGTCGTCACCGCTGCCAGCAAAGGCGTCTTCCGCGATCCCTTTCGAGGCTTCCTCTGCGATGTACCAACGGGCTCTATAGTGGAACCTCCTTTATCCGGACTAGATGGATCCGTAGGTCACCTGGATTACCGAAACTCCAAATATCCAGAAACTCAGAAAAAAATCCTAATCACAAACACATACGTAAACTTTATTTTCACGTAAACGCACAAATTCTATATTACTTTCACATAAATAGAGGAGATGACGAAAAAAAGACAGCGATTTTTATACACTGAAATAATGAATAACTTTTGAGCCAAATTTGTGTTTCGTTGATGTCGAACACGACCATGCAGGCATTGCACCAGCTTTAGGTCGGCCGAAGTTGTTCCCTGCTAGTGTCCCAAAAAACCAAATGTTTACCCCAACTGTGTTGTTGCCGCTGTATGTATCATAAATGGCTTCATAATGAGCGGAAACTTTATCAGGTAATCAGTCATCACTGTCGTAATGGTTTGCAGATGAATCAATGGCGACAATTTCGTCGTCATAAATTAGCATTTCCAAGGAAAGCTTTTAATTTCCTTCCGGTTATACTTCAAATCTGACACCATTGGATTTCCAACACATAATTCGGCGATAATTTTTTCAAAAATTCTCCTTTATTCTTTCTATCTATTTTATCTTTCTGCCGTCCGCCCCCGGTAGCCGGCACGGTAGCTCGTCGTGTTCGGTAAGAGGGTTCAGCTACCCTCTGTAATAAAAAAAAACTCAGAGAACGGATCAACGAACAACCTGAACGGGTGTCATCGGATGTCCGCCACGAACAAATTCAAAGAACAATATATAACAAAATGAGATTTTAAAAAAGTGGTCAGCGCGACGGACTGTTAATCATAAGGGCCCGGGTTCGATTCCCGGCTGGGTCGGAGGTTTTCTCCGCTCAGGGACTGGGTGTTGTGTTGTCCTAATCATCATCATTTCATCCCCATCGACGCGCATGTCGCCGAAGTGGCGTCAACTCGAAAGACCTGCACCAGGCGAACGGTCTACCCGACGGGAGGCCCTAGCCACACGGCATTTATTTTATCTTTCTGCCCATGAACACTACCACGCTGTTTCCCTTTGTTGTCATTTTCCAGTACAGTACTGTACAGCTCAATGTTAACTTTTTAACTGATATGTGCCACCATGCACGTATGGCGGCGAGTGAATTTAAATTAATAATTGTCGCCGTTGATTGTTGTCGCTATTACTTCCGAAATATTAAATATCATATAGTTGCTGAATTTAAAAAGGATAATCTAGGTGAACCGGAACCACGGATTAATGAGCGCTGCTAAACGAGTTTCGGCCGTACATCGCTGTGGAACTAGTTGCGTGAGCTACTTAGTTCCAGCTAAGATTAGTAATAAGTACTAAAAAACATTTTGCGCAAAATGCTGATCATTGCTAACACCAGCCATTTGCGGACAAAGGTCTCCTCTAGAGTTCTCCGTGTATTTACGTCGCTCCTACTTATTTCCTAATGTCATCCACCAACCTTGCACCAGCTCGTCACCGCGGGCTTTTCTTATCTCTTGGAATCATGCAGGGAACTTCATTGGTCCATATGCCAGCCATTCGCTTGGCCTTATGTCCTTTCATTTCTGTTTCGTTTTCATTACAGTCGTAAATAAGTATTCCACTGTCATAAATCGAAACTGGCTGTGCGCACTGATGGTAAAGTTTTGGTTTCAGACACTTTGCAAGAGTAGCCTTGAAAACTCCATTTAATTATCAAAATTGCTCTTCTATTTCATTATTTTGCTATTACGTTAGTTTAATCTCTTCAGAATTTATTCTCAGGCCTACATTCAAACTTTCTCTCTTCCATTCGTTGCTCGTGTTTCGTCTGCACTATAAATAAACAGAACAACGTGGTCAGTAATCGAAGGTTGTTAAATGTGTTCCATTAACATGTATTTTTCCTTCGCTTTCGCTTTTTAGGCAACTGAGGCTGCTGAGAATCTCTTTGGTAGTTTGCAGTCCCTTTTTTTTTTATACCATGTTGCATTTCTGGAAACTGTAACACTGACGTATTTATTCAGTTTACGAAAACAGTTTGTATCAATATCTTGTTCCTTATGAGTGGTCAGTACAAGTTTTTTTGAAACGGAGTGACAAACTTTCTCAAGATCTATAAATCTTAAACAAAGTGCAAAGTCCTACTCGTTGCTCCGTCGTACAATTTGGTTCACGTCTAGTAAATAGTTCATTGTGCAATACCCACTTCTACAGCCAATTTGTTCCTTTGTTTTATGACAATCTCATGTTTTCCCCACGTTTTTTATTACAGTCGTAAATACGTATTCTTCTCCAATTTGTTCCTGACCAGTATATTACTTTTCTTGTACGTACTGTGTCCCTGAGCGCCTACCCCCTTCCAACACACACGCACACGCTTTCTACATTCCCTATTCGGTCGGCAATAATTTTAATGTCATACATACGGTACGCGAGGTTTGCCGGGGCTACGAGGGAACGCGCGCTCGTACACGCGCGGATGCACATGTGCGCACACACACACACACACTTGTACATTAGGTGTCATGATCAGGACTTCTGCCTTATACATCTGCAATGACTTTTCAGCTTGAGACTTCTTGTATTCAACTTCGTGAAGAGATAGCTCCTGAGGGCCAATGAGAGGGCTGTCGTCTACACGCAATTGAAATACGTAGGACACGCTAACGGATTCACCCTAACCTCCCTAGAGAGCAAATAAATTTCGTTAATTATTAAATTAATTACGAGAATTTTAAGTTCCTAAATAGTTTAAAACTAGCCATTCTGGAATTTTGCTACTCTGAAATGGGTAACCATAACAGAGTTTACTGTGGCCTAAATTTAATGGGGTAAAAATTTTTGTAATGCATCTACATCGCATTCCTGCAGCTTGCACACTTCAGCCTTTTTATTTCTCTATTTCCAGCTTCTAGACGCAAGAGTATTTTTTCAATAGGTATTAACTACATTTAAAGTTTACATTGTGTGATTTCCTAAAAAAAAAATCATAGAACGTGACCACTACATACGTAACAGGCTCAGCAACATCGAGATTGGTCGTCCGAATAAATCGACCACTACAGTTTTGATTCTACAGGACACGCTGCAAAAGTGACTGCTTTTAGAAGTAAAACAAAGAGCTCATGACAACAAGAGCACACTTTTGAAAAAAAAAACTTTATTTGCAATTTAATAGTCAGTTATTATTTTGTTTAGTCCTGCATTTATTCCCATCCTCGCCTATTGACTTCAGTTCTGTATATTATCTTCTCATAAGCAAAGTAATCTGACTGCCACTTTGAAATCCTCTCACTTCTGCTGTTAGCAAGTCTGTTAATCCTGAATGCTCATTAATCTTTTGGTAAGGATATCACTGACCGTGTTAGTCCGTTGAAACTAAAAATTAGTTTATCGTTTTGTTTTCCAATTACTTTCAAAGTCTCTCTATTATCTAATCTTCGAGATACGTCAGATTTACAGTGGCTCAATGAATACTGTTTCACATCGATACTTCACAAGCGACCGTGCGGTGTGCGGCGGATGTAACATAATGTACCAATGCCCCCCCTTGCCCGTCTCCTAATCCGTTCATTTGCGTGATATGCTCATGCTGACTAAATAACCCGTGATATTAGCATACCGACTACACAAGCCCGTGACGATTAGTGCCTATTTACTATTCACTCCATCCGTCTTGGTAAAGGAGCCACAATGAAAAATAATATTCGAGAACTGGTCGAACGACTGTTTCCAATGCACCTGTACCTGTTATAAGCTTTTTCACGGCTGAATTTCTGGACGTTCTACCTTAAATCTAAACTTTAATAGTGGCAACTATTTATTTACAGCTCGTACAAAACAGATACGTGTTTCAAAGTTTTACTGACCTTCATAGTAGTCACCAGCATTGTGTATAACCCGTTGCCAGCGATGTGGAAGTCGTAGGATACTCTTAGCAGTGCCAGTTGTGTTGACAGTTCGAGCAGCGTGGTCTATTGCCCAACGAATTTGTAGCAGTTCTGAAGCGAATGCCGTGAAGTGTTTCCTTCAGCCTAGAATCGAGTTGAACTTACGAGGGCTTAAGTCAGGGGAGTGCAGTATGTGGTATAGCAGCCCCATCAGTCAAACAAATCAGTAACAGCTTGCACTGTACTTGCTTGAGCATTGTCCTGCAAAATGATGGTCAGATCCTGCAGAAAGCGTCATCACTTCTGTCTCTATGCTCTTCATTTTTGGAACACAGCCTACTACCAGCTTAGAGACAGAAGTGATGACACTTTCTGCAGGACCTGACCATCATTTCGCAGAACAATGCTCAAGCATGTACAGTGCAAGCTGTTACTGATTTGTTTGACTGATTGGGCTGCTAAGTGCTATACCACCAACTGCACTCCCCTGACTTAAGCCATCGTGAGTTCAACTCGATTTCTAAACTGAAGGAAACACTTCACGGCATTCCCTTTTGAACTGCTACAAATTCATCGGGCAATAGACCGCGTCGTTCGAACTGTCACTGTTAAGAGTATCCTACGACTTCCACATCGCTGGCAACGGGTTAAGCACAATACTGGTGACTACTTTGAAGGTCAGTAAAACTTTGAAACACGTATCTATTTTGTACGAGCTGTAAACAAATAGTTGGCACTATTAAAGTTCCAACCCTCGTAACTAGTGTAAAGATGGGTACCCCGTACAGAAAAATTAAAAAGGGCTTTGGAGAAAAGGGAAGCAGCTGTGTGAATTTCAAAAGCAAAGATGGAAAACCAGCACTAAGCAAAAAGGAAAATCTGAACGGTGTAAGGAGAATATAGAAGGGCTATACAAGCGAAATGTACTTGAAGGTAATATAATTGAAAGAGAAGAGAATGTAGATGAAGACGAGATGGAGATATGATTTTGTGAGAAGAATTCGACAGAGCAATGAAAGACGTAAGACGAAATAAGGCCCTCGGAGTAGATAAAATTCCCTCAGAACTACTAATGTCCTAGGGGAAGCCAGCTACAACAAAACTATTCTATCTGGTATACAGAAGAATGGAAAATCCTGTAGATGCCAACCGCAGGGAAGATCAGTTTGAATTACGGAGAAATGTAGGAACACGCGAAGCAATATTGAACCTACGACTTATCTTAGAAGATAGGTTAAGGAAAGGCAAATCTACGTTTATAACTTTTGTGGATTTTGAGAAAGCTTTTGAAAGTGCCGACTGGAATACTCTCTTTAAAATTCTGAAGGTAGCAGGGGTAAAATACAGGGACAGAAAGGCTATTTACAACTTGTACAGAAACCAGGCGGCAGTTATAAGAGTCGAGGGTCAAGAAAAGGATGCGGTAGTTGAGAAGGGAATGAGAGTGTTGCAGCTTATCCCGACGCCATTCAATCTGTACGTTGAGCAAGCACTAAAGACAAAAAAGAAAAATATGGAGAGGAAATTAAAGTTTAGGGAGAAGAAATGAAAACTTTGACGTTTGCCGATGACAATTTAATTTTGTGGGAGATGGCGAAGGACTTGAAAGAGCAGTTGAACGAAAAACTGGCTCTGAGCACTATGGGACTTAACTTCTGAGGTCATCAGTCCCCTAGAACTTAGAACTACTTAAACCAAACTTACCTAAGGACATCACACACATCCATGTGCGAGGCAGGATTCGAACGTTCGACCGTAGCGGTCGCGCGGTTCCTGACTGTAGCGCATAGAACCGCTCGGCCACTCCGGCCGGCGCAGTTGACCGAAATTGACAGTGTCCTGAAAGGAGGATGTAAGATGAACACCCAAAAAAGCAAAACAAGAATAATGAAACGTAGTCGAATTCGATCAGGAGATGCTGAGGGTATTAGATTAGGAAATGAGAAACTAAAAGTAATAGTCGGGCAGTAAAATTTCTGATGATGGCCGAAACACATACTGACTGAATTCCGTCCGAACAGCCCTTGGAAGGCCCAACGTTACTGACTTGCCTCCGTGTCATCCTGAGCCCACAGGTGCCACTGGATGCGGATATGGAGGGGCATGTGGTCAGCACACCGCTCACCCGGCCGTATGTCAGTTTCCGAGACCTGAGCCGCTACTTCTCAGTCAAGTAGCTCCTCAGTTTGCCTCACAAGGGCTGAGTGCACCCCGCTTGCCAACAGCGCTTGGCAGACCGGATGGTCACCCATCCAAGCGCTTAACTTCAGTGATCTCGGCCGAAGCTCATAGCATATAAAATGTAGCCTGGCAGTGTCAAGAAAAACATTTCTGAAGAAGAGAATTTTATTAACTTCGAATATAACTTAAGAGTTAGAAAGTCTTTTTTGAACGTATTTGCATGGAGTGTAGCCTTGTATGGAAGTGAAACGCGAACAGTAAGTAGTTCAGACAAGAAGAGAATAGAAGCTTTTGAAATGCTGATGATTGGATGGGTAGATACTGAATACAATTGAAAAGAAAAGAAATTTTTGGCAGAACTTGACTAAACGAAGGGAACGATTTGATGGGACACATTCTGAGACATCAAGGGACCGTCCAATTTACAATGAGAGGGAAGTGTGGGGGAGGATGGGGGGGGGTAAAAATTGTAGAGGGAGACGAGGAGCTGAATACAGTAAGCAGGATGAAATGGATGTAGGTTGCAGTAGTTATTCCGAGATGAAGAAGCTTGTCAGCATTGAGTATCTTCGAAACCTGCATCAAACCATACTTTGGACTGAATTACACAATAAAATCATTGCAGTTATATTATGATGATAGGTATGTGACATGGGGGGTGAGATATTGAGGATTGTTGTGACTAAGAAACCAATGAAGAAAACAGTGTGTAAAACTCACTTCGTCTCTCTGATCGCATCAACTTAAATTGAGCATAGAGAAACCTGACGTGACCAAAAACCGAATGATACACACATTAGACATAAAGAGTAACTAAAAATGAAATAAATTTGCTTATTTGCAATTATTTGTTTTGTCATTTTGTATTATTCACAGATTCACAAAGAGGGTGAATTCCTGTTGTTGCAGTGTACCATCCAAGCACCGGACATCATGACCAAAGTGTTCCGGCCACCAGAGAATTGTTCCATGTGTGTTGGTGTGCACCATGTAGAAAAAGTCGATAACATTTCACCAGCCGTCTTCGAAGAAAAGTGAGTAAATTAAAAATAAATTCTTTTAGTCGTTACTGAATGAACTCTCGTACGTTTATATTTCAAATATGTGAATCTAATTCATCCAACTGATTAGTTTGTAACGTGTAAATTTAAGCAACATATCTGCCTATGTTGGTAATGTAATTACTTATGTGAACTTTGATGTACGAGAGTGACATTAACATACATGCAGAGGAGAATTTTATAGATTCATGTTTAAAGTTCGAAATTAAATTACATTACTCGGTTTCCAAGGATCCCACAGCGAGGGGTCTCTTGGGATACTTTTCTACATCTACATCTACATGGATACTCTGCAAATCACATTTAAGTGCCTGGAAGAGGGTTCATCGAATCACCTTCACAATTCTCTAGTATTCCAATCTCGTATACCGCGCGGAAAGAATGAACACCTATATCTTTCCGTACGATCTCTGATCTCCCTTATTTTGTCGTGGTGATCGTTCCGCTCTATGTAGGTCGGTGTCAACAAAATATTTTCGCATTCGGGGGAGAAAGTTGGTGATTGGAATTTCGTGAGAAGATTCCGTTGCAACGAAAAACGCCTTTCTTTTAATGATTTCCAGCCCAAATCCTTTATCATTTCTGTGACACTCTCTCCCACACTTCGCTATAATACAAAACGTGCTGCCTTTCTTTGAACTTTTTCGATGTACTCCGTCAGTCCTATCTGGTAAGGATACCACACGACAAGCGTAGTGTAGGCAGCCTCCTTAGTAGATCTGTTACATTTTCTAATTGTCCTGCCAATAAAACGCAGCCTTTGGTTAGCCTTCCCCACAACATTTTCTATGTGTTCTTTCATATTTAAGTTGTTCGTAATTGTAATACCTAGGTATTTAGTTGAACTTACGGCTTTTAGATTAGACTGATTTATCGTGTAACCGAAGTTTAACGAGTTCCTTTCAGCACTATTGTAGATGATCTCACACTTTTCGTTGTGTTTAGGGTAGTAGGTGGAAGGCATTGACGAGTAGAATGTTCTTTAATTCAGATTTAACCAACATCATGACACAACTCGAACACTATGTCAACCGAAACCATAGTACATTTTTACACTTCACCAAAGAACCATAACTACAACATCCTGAATGTACGCTTCGGCAGTTGCTATAACGTATTGATGTAAATATGGATTGCAATGTCACGTTTTGTTCACGCAAAGAAATACGCGTGAGATGGCACGTGTTAGTAGTAGTCAAATACTGAAAGGAATTTTCTGCTCTCCAGAATTATATATCTGCTTATGAACTCATAGAGATGCTGAATCACTATGTCAAGGTTGAAGAATTTCTGTTTAAAGCTAGCAATATTTATTTGACACGAATTAATAAACAGACATCTGTGCGAGACCGGATCTCATGTTTATCGCAAGCAGTCAGGACAGCAAATCCTGTCCTCCTTCATATCCATCTCTCTGTGGCTGCGACTCCTATGGGAGAACGAGTGGTTGGTTATATGGAAAATAGGAAAAACTGTAAGTGATAAAGAGACAACATGAAATTTTTTATCGGTTCTGAAAGTCTACTCCTTTGTTCCAATTGGAGACTGCTCGCGATAAATAGGGGCATGGTTCGATTCCCCCTGTAGCGCAGTTGTTAATTTGTTACGACATATTAAAGTCGTAGTTGTTCCATTTTTGCAAAGTCCTGTGTCTGGTATACGACACATCCATTTCCCTATGGGGCGTACCGAGAGAACACTGTGGGGAAGCGAGATGTGAGTTCTCCATCCATGTCTCAGGCACGTAGTACGGCACTTGCCACGTGAAGTCCCCATTCTTCATCGCCCATCTCTTTAGCGAGTAGCTATGATGGACTATTCTGTCCGAATGTCGTGCCGGAAAACGAACGGATATACCACTGCTTCATATAGCATGTATTAAAGAGTGTGATCCTCAGGGCTTCAAAAGTGTGACATTCTTGCCCATTCACTGTACAGCAGGTAACTACAGTGGTCCTCACAGGTTATAATTATGATGTGGCCTTCGGTTGACGTCATTTGAATTTACATAACTACTATACGGGTAGCCACGATAACGACACTCAACAGGTGTTGGAGGGTGACCAGTAACTTCGTGTCTTCTGTCGGTGTTACCGTGTTCTATTGTATAGAAAAACCGGAAGACGTTGACTCTTAGATAGCTGTATGAAATAAGTACTGGATGTGGCAGAGGTTCAGTGTTATTTTAAAAATACTTTGTAATATCATGAGATTTTACTAAAAAATCCATAAAAATTATTCTCCACATACTTATAATGTGAATTAATTTTTCCAAAGACAGTATCGAAATTATCAAGCATAAGACTACGAAAGTTTTACTTCATACAGAGCACCTATAAAGAATCTGAGGGATCATCTTGAAAAGCTCTCCTACCGACGTTACTGATATGCAGCAATTTCAAAAATGTGCTCTTCGTGTCTGTTCGTAGATGTTGGTGACCATTCTTGTTACCCATCTGTATCTGTTGAGTGCAGGTGACTGTAACGGGAGTGTGGATAGTGTGGCATCATGTTTGTGTTGAGTGGTGACGAGTAAAGCATGAGGGTGAAACGCAGTGGCGGCTCATAGCCTACTAACCTCGTATAAAACTAAGGGTTCGTCCTCATCCTACGGACTGCTCATCAGAAACAGTTTTCGGTGCCCTCGCGTCTTGAGACACTCCGAAGAGGCTAAGAATTTAATCCAAAACATTCGCGAAAAACAGTGTGTGGCAGTCAGTCCCTGCTGCTCTATGACAGCTAATCGAACTTCAAACACAATTAAATTTACTAAAATTAACTTTACTGCCATTCAGTCGATTATCCGTTGCTCTTTCCACCTACACTCCCCCCCCCTCTGTCGTCCCCCCCCCCCTCCAACGAAGAGGATCACAACTCTTGTGAGTACGTGCGTGGCGAGTATAAAGCTCCAAGCCATTGCAGTACTTCTACCTCCCTTGTGCTACAATTTTACTGCCGGGCAATATCTTCTCTCCAACTTATTCTCTAGGACACATCCCCTTCTGACGAACTAGCTCGCTCGTAGAACGTCGATTCTGGCTTTAACCACTTCGTTCCCTTGTTTTACACCATATCCTTTAGTTAATTTATGTGCCGTCCTCACATCTGAGTTTCACATCGACTCTTTTCAGAAATTTTGCGGGCTGTAAGCGTATGGTCGCCCACTACCAAGCTTGGTAGTCAGTCATGATGCGAGTCGTCACGTGTCAAGACGGTGGTAGCCCCCTGACCTGGCAGGGATCACAGTGTTGATGCCTGAGCTGTTCTATCGTCGCGCTTGCCGAGGAGTATGTGCTTGTCTGTCCAGGGTGGCACTTGGAGCACTGATCTTCGTGGCAGGTGGCCTCTGCTCTAACTGTGTGGTGTCCATTGGGAGAGCCCTCGTTTGGAATAGGCGGCATCATGGTGGTTATTTGGAGTCAGGAAACGACCAAAGTTATCAGCCGGTGGCCACGAGGCCCCAGCAGTCTCCTCAGACAGACCGCCGTTTAGTAGGAAGGAAGGAAGGAAGAAAGAGTTTAACATTCTGTCGCAATTTAGTATCCATTGTTGTGACCCTAGGAACTTTCCTTCCTTGGCTACGCGATGAGAGGAAAGCAAAGCAACATGCGGAGAGTTATTCCCACAGTTCTTGGTTTGGACCCAAACAGGTGGAAGGTCCTTTCTCTCTACTAAACCAATGTTTGTGGATAACATTGAAAACATATTTGGCGAACTGTCTACATTTGGAAAGTTACGAAGTGGTTCCATCTGAATTCAGACTGCAAATTGTACCCAGTTCTGGGTGTTACTCTCTTGATGAAAGCCTGGCAATGTACCTGTTAGCGTTACACACAACAACCATGGAAAAAATATGATCGTTTGTATGCAGCCCCAACGACATCGATCTTTGCCGCTACTGTGGCCAGTATAACACGTCGTGGTCTCCTGGCCTTCATTGCTTACATATTCTGCCCTCACAATCATATTCCGCACATCAAGACTCTTCATTCGAACCCAAACTCGATAAGATAAAGTCAATGTTGTATGGATTCACGTAAACAATATGCAAATTACAAGTAAATCGCAAGTGCGCACCGAGGTTGAAATACTCGAGGCTGGCGTACACACACACACATTCAAGACACAACGGTCACAAAAGCTTTTAGTTCAGGAGAGGCAAACCGCACACCAGGAGGCCAGTCCCTTCAGAGGACGAGTCAATCAATCTACCTACGTCGGCCGGCGACCACCCGTAGAGCAGACAGCGTTTGCCCGAGTGAAAGGGAGAACGACCCCGTGTTCGGCTTAAAAGCAAATTCCGCTACATTGTGTGGGAGTCCCCAGCCTAAACATTCTTCCCAAACATAGCACACAGTTTCAGAGGTTTTCACAGGGAGACAGCAAACGCCAATCGCCGATGCTACAGATTTCCGGATTGGTCGCCTTAAACGAAACGTCATTCTCCAGTTTTAGAAGAGCAATGCTGATTGGCAGACGACTTTTCTGACGCCATGAGCTGAAGGAGTAATGGAAGAGGCTGAAAGATATACCCCTTCACGTCTGGCGTGGAGAGGGGCCGTTCCGTTGTCGCTCTTGGAGCGAGAACACGTAACGAGAGCGTGCGCGCTCGTACGTGTACTCAAAGAGCGAGGAACAAGTCTCTTCTCAGTGCTTCACTGGGAGAGCACCTCTGTCGAGAGCGAATTGGAGTGCGATTCCATATTGAATCCTTGCAATTAAGCGTTGTTCACTGTGTTGGCCGCCACACCTATTGTGCGGTGTGAACGGACAGAGTTATAGTTAAACACCTGCGAGTGAATTTTTGAGTGGCATCGCGGTGTACTGGTTATCTGACCGGTGTACCACGCCAATAGTTAGACTAGGGGCGAATAGGAGTCCTTGACTTCATCAAGGTGTAGGGAGAGTTTGATTGGCGAAGGTCAATCCAGATAGAATGAGAGTTATCTTATTGATCAGCAGCGAGCGGCGCAGACAGCAGTCATCACAGCTTACGGTATTGTGCGCTACAGCTCTTGCTAGCCCCATATTTCCTCCACAACAGTACACTTCACTGCATTTCACATGCGACAGCCTCGACCGTAACTAGCAACATTCTAACGGACAATTATTCAAGTTGAGTAGGTGCGGCTCTCAGCCTTTCTGCCAAGTCAATAACAATCTTAAACTCTGTATAGAAATTTCATTAGCGAATCCTATCCTTAAGAAGTAATTTCACATTCCAAAAAGAACCCGGCAATAACTTGTTCAGTTCGTAAGTGAAAGTGTTATTATGATTTCTCAGAATATAAGAATAATAATTTTCGTTAGTTTCATGTTTTTCTTACACTAACTAGCATTACTGCAGTACCCAAGTATCCCACTAGTTACATAAGAAATTTTGTGAATTTTTGTGTCATTTCCTTACAGTGGACCACTCCAGAAGATATTTATTGCTGAAAGTTTTTCAGGCATTTCCCTTTAGAATGTTAGAAGCGTCTGTCTGACTTCTGTAGTAGTGAGGGGGTGGAAATTGCATCTTGCAGGAGCCACAGGGTAAAGGGTTCTTCTCAGATTAATGTGTTGCGCAGAATGACAGAATCGCACCCACACGCTCACACCAGGTTGTCAGCGGTACTTGGTGTATTTACTCTCTCGACGTCGACATATGATAGTTGTGCAAATAAACGAAACCATGGCAAGTATAGGCCCTCCACTGTCGTGGGTGCTGAGACACCATCTTTGGGAAGCACTTTCCGCTCTCGGCTAGAGAAGCAGGTGCCTCCTCCAGCGTCTGCCAGTGACAGTGCTCCCTCTCTCTGAAAATCCACAGATCAGAGGCGCAAGACAAGTCAGTGGCTGAAGGAGCCATGGATTTTGGGCCTCAGAGCTGCCCACACTTCCTCCGTTCCTACACCCACAACAGATCAGTCCAAACAAGAATTTCGGCCACCAAAAGTTGTGAAAGAGAGGAAGAAGAAGAAATCTCGGCAGGAAACTGCTCCATTGATCCCAGTGGTGCCGAATCCCCCCACACGGTCGGATTCTGAGCCAATGTTCGTTGATATTGTTCCACACCCACTGGTGACAATGTTCCTGTCCACCTGGCTGCTTCACACCTAACCAGGGCACCCTCAATGTGCACCCCAATGCCACTGTAATGGATATTACTGTCATGTTCTGGAACTATAGCAACTAATCTCCTCTTGTTCTGCGATCTGATTTGCTCTCCAAGAAACACTTCGCTGATCACCATTACCCAACTGTTCGAGGTTGCTGTGTATTCTGTCCGAACATTGCTGGCCCTGAGAGCAGCGGGAGAGGTCTGTACATTGGTTCACACTGATGTCTTCAGCGAGTGGATTCCCCTCCATACTACGTTGGAAGCGTAAGAGTGCAGACGACCCCAGCGATCACAATTTGTAACGTTTATTTTCTTCCAGGCAGGACACTTAGTTATCCACTACCTTAATCCAACAGCTCCAACCCCTCCCCCTCCCCCCTCCTCGTTTTCCTTTACTTGGGGATTTCAGTTTGTACCACCCCTTTAGGAAAGTGCACATCATCTAGCAGGGACCTTTTGACTGACAACCTTCTTTCTGCTCTTGATTTTTGTCTTCTCAATGGCGGTGCTCCTCCCCATTTCAGTGACAAACGTGACATCTTTTCGGCTATCGACCTTGTGATCTCTTCTTCCAGTCTCGTGGCTCACAACAGAGGTCGCTACATGACGATCATGGTCACAGTGACCACATGTCCGGCCCCGGTAGCTGAGTGGTCAGCGTGACGGAATGTCAGTCCTTAGGTCCCGGGTTCGATTCCCGGCTGGGTCGGAGATTTTCTCCGCTCAGGGACTGGGTGTTGTGTCGTCCTAATCACCATCATTTCGTCCCCATCGACACGCAGGTCGCCGAAGTGGCGTCAAATCGAAAGACCTGCACCAGGCGAACGGTCTACCTGACGGGAGGCCTTAGCCACACGACATTTCATTTCATTTCAGTGACCACATTCTGGTGGTTCTACGATTTCCTTGTCACCGCCCAAAAAGACCAAGTTCCATACTGGGGTCTTCACAGATTCAACTAACAGTTGTATACCTCTGTTGCCACCTTCATCCCCTTCCGCCCTGACAGACTGCATCAACCAGGTTTGCATCAACATAGTTGTGGGAAAAAGCTCTGAACCGATCACCTGCGCCATATTCTGCTTTCTACAGGCCCATCTACAGCCAGCTGGGGCCATGTTGGACTAAAGACATTGCAATTGCTACTCAGGTTCGTCGAATGGTCCTGCAATGTCTCAAATGACATCCCTTACAGGCGATATTTCTCACTTTTAAGCTTCTTCGTGCTAAGGCTTGTTATCTAGCCAAACACAGTAAGAATGAATGGTGGGGGCGCTACAACCCCTATTTGGGAATTTATGCCTCTTCATCCTTGTTGTGAGCCAAGCTCCATAGTCCTCTGAGGCGCTTAAGATCAGCAATTGATCTGGATCTGTCCTTGAGCGATATTTGTACCTATGCATTGGTTCTTGCCGTACATCTTGCGACCCACTTCTGATTAATCTCAACAACGTGCTCTGCAAAATGCTTAAAAGGATGGTAGCCAAACACTTATGCCGGGACCTCGAATCATGGGACATTTTGTGCATTAGTGTGGCATCCATCAGAGACGATCCCCATCAGAGTATTTGGCTCAGACAGAAACAGCAATCCAACGTCAATTCTTTACTGCAATCTTTTTTGACTTGCATAAGTCATACGGCACTGCTTGGCGCCATTATATTTTACTAACTCTCCACTGCCGGGGCTTTTGAGGCTCTGTACCAATTTTTATTCATCAGTTTTCATCCCACTAGCTTTTCTATGATAGAAGAAAGATCAGAGTATAACGTCCCATCGATAACTAGTTCATAAAAGAAAACTCGGATTGTTTTAAGGACAGGTAAGGAAACCGTTCATGCCCTTTCAAAGGAACCATTCCAGGATTTGCCTAGAGCGATTGAGGGAAATCACAGGAAACCTAAATGTGAATGTTGGACACGTATTTGAACCGTTATCCTCCTGAATATGAGTTAAATGTGATAACCACAGCGCTGCCTCGCTCGGTTTTCGGGTTAAATAGGTACCTCCCTCAGCTCATCACAACTCCAAGAAAACGGCGTCTCACAGGGCTCTGTGCTGAGTGTTACACTCTTCTCATCGCCATCAATGGGCTAGTGACCTCCGTTGGGCCATTGGTCGCCCTCACACTATGTGTCGAAGACTTTTGCATTTGCCATAGCTGTCACTCTGTAGCCTTAGTCAAATGCCTGCTCCAAGGTGTCATAAACTTTGTTGCACAGTCCCGATTTTTTCCACCCCTCTTTGACAAATGGCTGCAATTGCTTCCTCCTATTTGTCAACTAAAAAGTAGTTGTCTGTAAAAACTTGACACTCTTTGGTCCATAGCCGAAATCTTTTGGGATCTTTTTGGATCACACTAATCTTCATATTAACCGGCGCAGGTATCATTGTTGGATCCAGTCCATCATCGTGGAGTAAGACTGACAACAGACACCTTCCAGACTAATCCTGTAGACAGTCTCCTTTTCCAAGGCAGGGATCTTCTCTACTTAGTTCCAATGATACCAAATCTTGCTCATATGAATGGCCAACTGACAGTTCCTAATCATCCAACTTACCAAATTCTTTTTGGATAGAATGAGATCGATGTCTTGATGCCTGCCCATAGGTGGGATTACCATCTGGAATGTGCTTTGGATGCTTCTGCCAATACCTCTGTCTAACCTCTTTAGAATGTGCTCCCTATGTTTCTCTGTGCACTGTCCCGTAGTTAGTTGCCAGACCATGAATTAAATCTACCACAAGGTCCTGCAGTTTCAGTCACCTCCATGACTATTCAGTGTCTGTTCCTCTCTGTTCTTCAGGAGTATCAGGATGCTCCCACCATTTACACTGATGCTTCTAACACCATGGATAGGATAGGATATGCTTTTACATCTCCTGCCAGTCAGCTGATAGCCATTAACTGAGCCCTGTGTCTTATTAAACAGACCTCCCTAGACCATGTTTTATTTTATAGTGTCTCAATGAGCACTCTTTAGGTTATTGATTGATGGTACTCGCCACCCTCTGACATCCGCTATTCATAATCTCGATGACTTCATCGTCGTTCTGCCTGCTCAGTTTTCTTTCTCTGGGTCCAAAGTCATGTGGGAATCCTAGGGAATGAACTGGCCAGCCGTCTGGCTAGAGAAGGGATTACACACCCAACATCCGTTCTGATCTGGATTCTTTGCCTAAAAAACTGGCGGACAAGTCATAGACTAACTGGTTTTCCATTTTCGCAAATATAATGTCTTAAACTACTTTCAGGGGAGAGTAGTGTAGTTGGATTTGGGGAATCTTCTGCCGCATGCTGTGTCTGAGGGACCCTCAAAACTACTTCCTTTGCCAGCTGCTTAAGCCATCCCTCTGTTATTCTGGTTGTGCTTAGATGTGGTTAGCCCCTTTTCCTGCCACACCTTATTTTCCGTTTTAGGGGTAGCACTCTGGTGACTAATGGGCTGATATTCCTTTGTTTACTGCTTTGACTATTAATGGGTTGGCGTGGGGGGGGGGGGGCGGGGGATGACTGTGGGAGGAACGGCCCTGTAGCATGCAGAGCCCTGGGGGACGATCAGCTCGCCCGCTCCACCTGCTGACATGATTATCACTCTAACCTCACTTTATTATTGCGGATTTTCTGGCCACAGAGAGGATCTGCTGAGACGTATGTACCGGCTTCGCCATATGCTTTTACTTCTCCTTTATTTCTCAAATTTGGCATCAACATTGCTTTCAGTGCCTCAGTGTTATCACCCCTACAAACTTTCAAGATCCGAGCAAATTTCTCGCGAACGCCTGCCCGAGGTTCCCTGCATCTCGGCCTGTCAGGACAGAGTATCGTGGCATGGCCTCCGACCCCGCACCCTAGATGGCGTTCGCTTTCTATAGAGGGGCGACAGCCTGTCATCCACGACGTATTTGCGTGTAACTCAAACTTTCACGCAGTCAGAGACAATGGATTTCCAAGTAATTGTTTAGTTGCCAAAAGTTGATAATTCTAATTTTTGGAACAGTAATGTCACCATGCGCACTAAACTGCTCAATTTCAAATGATAATATAAAATGCCAAGAGGTTCAATGCCGACAGGCAATCTACAGACTCAAGAAAGTCTGGAACCACATACACGCGTACATAAAGAGAAAAACCTAAGTACTAAGCTAAAGAAAAGGAGAAGGTACCCCAGTAGTCAGATTATTTGAAATAGTAGCAATTAAGGTACGAGTAATGCTTTTAGGTACTAACAGAGTTTTATTTAGCTTAAACTGGTTTATAGAAACCGGAATTCGTCAGATTTAAAGTCAACTCCGAAGTATTAACTGAATAGGTAATACGTTACACGTTGACTCAGTGGGCACTAATATTTTTCTTCCATTCTGATGGAGATTACTCAGTGCTTAGGGATCTTGACGCCGCGTTACGCTCACCGGCAGCGACTACTTCATTCTGCATCCCCACGAATTCCGTAGCTTTCGGCGTCTGCTTAGTCTACACGCTGGGAAGGTGCTTCAAAATTGATTCTAGAGGCAGATAACCTAGTTGAACAGATGAGGGTGAATCAGGAGTGCTGTTTAATCATTGAAAACTGCAGTCTGTGTCCAATCAACGGAAGTATTGCCCCATTTGCAACGACCACTGTGGGTACCGAAAACAATACTTGTTGGGTAGGTGTCGAAGCGAAGTGTGGGCGATTTTCACCGAGTTCTTATGCTTATTACAGGCTTCGTGCTACAGCCACGAGTTACGGGGGTAATCCCAAAAGTAAGGTCTCCTATTTTTTTATAAGTATATAGACCTGTTTATTTCTACAATGGTTTACATCAGTTTACAGCTTGAACATTTAGCTATTTTTCGAAATAATCACCATTTCTGTCGATGCATTTTTGTAGACACTGTGGCAGTTTTTGTATGTCCATGTCATACCAGCTCGCCGCCATGCTGTTCAGAAAGTTATGAATCTCTTCTTTTACCTCGTCGTCGGATCTGAATCGCTTTTAACGTAGGGAACAGATGATAGTCACTGGGCGCCCAGTCAGGACTATAGGGTGGGTAGGTGATTATGTTCCACTGAAACTGTTGCAGGAAAGCAACGGTTTGCCGAGCGATGTGTGGGTGATCGTGTACCCCTCAAGGAGAGTATGTACGCCCTTGCTCAACATTCCTCTTCTCCGGTTCTGAATTGCCCGTTTGAGCTTTTTCAGAGTCTCACAGTACCTGTCAGCGTTAATTGTGTTCCCAGTGGGCATAACGTCGACCAACAATACCCCTTTCCGATCCCAAAAAACGGTTGTCATGACCTTATCGGCAGACTGCGTTTGTTTGAATTTACGCGGCCTTGGCGAAGAAGGATGCCGCCATTGGCGTGATTGTTGCTTGGCCTCAGGTGTAAAGTGGTATGCCCAGGTTTCGTCACCCGTGACAATTGAGTCCAGAAAGTTGTCCTGTTCGGCTGCAACGTGATGAAGAAATGCGCGGGAAGTATCAACTCGTTACCGCATGTGGTGCTCAGTCAGCATGCGTGGCACCCATCTTGCGCACACCTTCCGGTAGTTCAATGTTTCCGTTAAAATTCTGTGAGCGGTGCTTCGGGAAACCTCAGAACGAACGTGCAGAGATCATCCAGGGTGATCGGGCGATCTTCACGCATGCTTTGCTCCACCTTCATCACTCTCTCCTCAGAAAATAACAGTCTCCCGCTCCTTTGTTCGTTGTGAATTTCGGTCCTACCAGCTGCAAACTCTGTACACCACTTACAAACATTTTTGACATCCATGCACGACTCACCATACACTTCCGTTAATTGGCGATGGATTTCAATCGGCGCAGTGCCCTTTGCGTTCAAAAACCGGATAACTGCGCGCAATTCGCACTTGGCGGTAACATCCAACGGGAGCTCTATTCTCAACGACTGCCAAGCCGAGACTGAGCGCTTCACAGCGGCGTGCGCATGTTTACACACAGCGCGTGAAGCACTCTTCATAACAGTGTGACCAACTGCCACACAGTTCTGTACTTATAAAAAAAATAGGAGACCTTACTTTTGGGATTACCCTCGTAGTTCACAGATTTACGTACCAAACTCGTAAACTCTTTCTGCGAATATTCCGTAGTACGTATGAACACGGAATGTGTTTTTGAAGGTGCGCACTCATGCTCAAATCAAGAAATGTAGCCCGCTTTTAACTGCAAAAAAGAAAAAGTTGAATACGATGCGGACTCCCACTACGACACGTCCGGATTCCCCCCTTAGCTTCCCCACCCTTGCCGTCGCACTGTCCTGCCTCACTACGACAAAGATAGCTCTTGTCTGTACCATTAATATCCGTCGTCTGGCACCCACACCTCTTTTCTCAAACGGATTTATTCTCGTATCTTGTATCCTTTCTTACGTGCATATAATTTACAACTTTTATCCATTATGGAGGTGACTGGTTGCAGTAATTTCTGGAAACATATATAATTTATATATCGGCACTATCTCTTTCTAATTTAATTCTTAGGTTATTTAGTTTCGTTCCATCTTAATATCTGAGACATTTTTATTTTACACCTTGAAATCAGCATCTTGTTTCTCTCCTCCTGTCAGCGCACTCCCAGAAAAATTTCCTTATTTGGTCATCCTACAAACGACACAGCGTAGCT